>NC_041749.1:96293363-96596069 GCF_004115215.2 Ornithorhynchus anatinus
CCCTCCAGCCCCCCAGCACTTATGTACATTTTTGTAATTTATTCATTTATATTAATGTCTGTCTCCCCCTCTAGACTGTAAACTTCTTGGGGGCAGGGATTATGTCTGTAATAGTGTACTCTCCCAAGCACTTAGTACAGTGCTCTGCACAAAGTAAGCGCTCAATAAATACGACTGTGTGTGTGTCTGTATACATGAGCGCATGCAGAGCATCGTACTATACACTGGTAAAGAGTACATAGTTCAGAGGTTATATATGGTTCCTGGCCCTCCAGGGGCTCCCCATCTAAGAATACAGTGGGGAAGCTTTGGGTGACAGGCATATTAGGAAAGATAAAGTAAGATAAAATACAAAAACGACATAAAGGGCCAAGTTAGGAGTCTGACAAGTCCAGTGGTAAAAGGGACCGTTGGAGCCTCAGTGTGCAGCTGCCCGAACCATCGCGAGTCCAGTCCCAACAAAAGCTTTCTGATGGTCTAATAATTGGAAAGACTTAAATCCCCCCCTGCCCCATGGGCCCCAGACACCTCCAGAGCAAGGGCTGCGGATAGAAAGGCAGGAGGTAGGGGATTCTGGGGGTTTCTGTTCTCTCCTTAGAGACAAAACAAGGAAGTGGCCAAGAAATCTTCGGGGGTAGAATTGAGGAATTTTCTCCTCTAATTCACTCACTTCTCTGGGACTCAGGAAATGGAACCAGGATACTGACAAATCAGCTTGTCTGGGGCTGTAGGGATAGTATTTGGTTCTGAGTTCTCCCCTTAGGGCTCGTGCAAGGTTTTGAGGATCTGAAGGAGGAAGAGGATGTGGCTAAGGGGAGATGAAGAAAAGAACAAATCACCCTGGACTCCCAGGTGTTCCGCAGTCTAGGATGACCTGGGGTCTGCTGTCTTCTTGGGTCGGACAAGTTCCAATCTAAACCTGATGGTGTTGAGCAGAAATAGATTCTCTCTCTCTTTCCCCTCCTCTTTCCTCTCTCTGCCACCCACCAAAATCCAGGATAGAAATGGTAACCAAACATCCTTCAGCCATTTTTTCTGGCTCTTGGTCAGACACTAATCCTGGCTCCACCGCTTGTCAGCTGTGTGACTTTGGGCAAGTCACTTAACTTCTCTGTGCCTCAGGTACCTCATCTGTAAAATGGGGATTATGACTGTGAGGCTCCATGTGGGACAACTTGATCACCTTGTAATAATAATGTTGGTATTTGTTAAGTGCTTGCTATGTGCAGAGCACTGTTCTAAGTGCTGGGGTATACAAGGTAATTAGGTTGTCCCACATGAGGCTCACAATCTTAATCCCCATTTTACAGATGAGGTAACTGAGGCACAGAGAAGTTAGGTGACTTGCCCACAGTCACCCAGCTGACAGGTGGCAGAGCCGGGATTCGAACCCATGACCTCTGATTCCCAAGCCCGTGTTCTTTCCACTGAGCCACGCTGCTTCTCGCACTTAGAACACTGCTTTGCACATAGTAAGTACTTAATAAATGCCATCATTATTATTATTATCTTGAGCTCTGGGGCAAACAACCTCCTCACCCAGGGTACTTCATTCAAACTAAATTTAAACATGGTTTTACTGGAGACTCTCAGTTGCCAGAAAAAACTTTGGGAGCTGCCAAGAGATGTGCCAATGGGGTGGAAGAATTGCCAGACGTGTATGGCTACCACAATCAATCAATTGTCTTTACTGCATACTTACAGTGTGTGGAGCACCAAACTAAGCACTTGGGAGAGACCAACCCAACCGAGTTAGTAGACATGTTCCCTCCCCATAAATGGTGCTAACCAGTGCTCAGACTGTGGTTGGCACTTGACAAAGACACTATATAGTCTAAGTAGGGGGAATGTGCTTTTCAAACGGGGCAGAATTGTTCTGTGTTTAAAGTTCCAAATCGCCACTCTGATTAACACACTGTTTCTTGGTTTCCTGTTGGTGTTTTTTTATGGTATTTGTTAAGCACTTACTATGTGCTAAGCACTGTACTAAGCACTGGGGTAGATATAAGATAGGTTAAACACAGTCCATGTCCCAAATGGGGCTCACAGTTTTCATGCCCATTTTACTGCTAAGGTAACTGAGGCACAGAGAAGTCAAAAGCATGGTTAGACCCAAGTTCTTCTGAATCCCAGGATCATGCTCTATCCACTAGGCCACACTGCTTCTCGGGATATGCGGGTTCTTCAAACACTGCCTTGAATTGATCTATTCGAATGTGTATTTTTTCTTCTCTCTCAGGAAGTGGCAAGATCCTCTCTGGCAGTGCTAACTTCACAGTTACAACCGGTGCTGACAACTTTGCTCTTTACCTCACAGTAAAGGATTGTGCAAAATCAGGAGCTGATTTGGAAAGGTTGACTGCTCCTGGCCAAGTTTAGCTCAGCTTCAGTTGCTCCTCTTCTTTCAGGAGCTCTCAAACATCAGTAGATTTCAAGATCAACAGATTCTCCTACAGACTGTGAGCTGCTTGAGGCAGAGAGCATGTCTACCAACTCCATTATATTGTACTTTTCCAAGAGCCTAGTATAACGCTCTGCACACAGTAGGCACTCAATAAATACCATAGGCTGATTGATTAGTAGATGGCCAAGAAGCCAGAAAAGGAGTTTGCTTTCTTGAAAGCTAGCACACCTCATCCACAACAGTAGCACACACAGGTAACTTGGATGCCTCCTGAGTTAGGCAGATCCTCTCTTTTTACCTTAGATATTTCTTAATGTGATGTCAAATTAAGTTTCTGATTAATAAATGTCATTTATTGAGCACTTACTGTATGCAGAGCATATATTCCCTCTTCTTCAGGAAACCTTAGACCCTAATGTCCCTCGACAATTTCATAGGTGATCAATAGAGGTTATCAGGTTTTCTGGCTTTCAAACTCAAGTCATATTTTCAAGAGAGGTCAGAGGACACTCACAAGGAGATTTTTTTTTCTCTCACTATAAAGTGGAAGTGTCAAAAATTTCTCCTTTACTGAACTACTGGCTTGTGGGGCAGGGAGTACTTGAGGTGAGTAATTGTTCAGATACTCAGTGACATTTCTGTTCCCAAAAAAGGGCTAGACTTGTCCTGGGAGAGTCCTGGGTGAGGGGAGGAGGGGAAAAAAAAAGATGGAGGAATGGAGAGTTTGGGGGGAGGGGTGGTTTTGGGTGGGATACAGTCTCTTGGAAATTTGTGTGAAAGAAAAATCTGGGCGTACTTGCATGGAATCATATTTTTCCTTTTTTAAAAAAATCCACCCCAAATACTCACCATATATTATTATCATTGTTATGATTATTGTCACAATATTTTTATTTTCCTTTTCTTAAAAAAATTATTACAATATTTGCTAAGTTCTACTATGTGTCAAGCACTGCTCTAAGCAATGGGGGTAGATACAAGGTAATCAGATCAGATCCAGTCCCTATTCTACATGGGGCTCACAGTCTAAGGAAGAGGAAGAACAGGCCTTGACTCCCCATTTAACAGCTGAGAAAACTGAAGCCCAGAGACGATAAGTGACTTTCTCAAGTTCACACAGCAGGCAACTGGCAGGGCTGGGATTAGAACCCAGGGCCTCCAACTCCCAGGTCTGTGTTCTTTCCACTAGGCCACGCTGCTCCCCAATAGCACTTATCTCAATCACACTAGGGTATATGTAGGTTTCCATGTCAACACACTCCTGCCAAGTATGTTTTATATCCATTAGATTTTGCAAGAAATGAAGACCCTAAACCCACTCTTACTGTGGTCTATGGGAGATGCTCATATTGGAGAAACAGCCAGGCCTAATAATTGGCAACTGCTACAGTGCAAGTGCTCCTGAATGTGGAGCTTTGGGGAATCTTAAGTTTCATGCTACAGGAGAATTTGGTGTATGTGTATATAACATCTCTATATAAGTATGTACAAACAATTTGTATAGAGCAAAGTATATGGGTAGCAGTGCCATATTCATCTACCACCCCATCAAATTCCACCAATGTTAAGGTGTAGAAGTTCATCAGTATCACCAGATTTTCTCTACAGCATGGCAGGCTTGAGCTTCCTTTCCATGAGGAAAACAGGGATGCTTCACTATCTTTTTTTCTTTTTATGTTGGCTGTCCAGTGACTTCCTCTCCATATTTAAAATGGCAGTGAATGTATAAATCACCTAGACCGGAATCTCACCCAGCTGCACACCTGGCTTCAGGTAGAATTCCACAGCCAATCACCATTCATCTCTGCCAGTTCCCTTCACCGGCCTCTCCCTCAGGGGGATTCCTCCACAAGGATTTGCCTTCAGAATCAATTCCACCCAGCTCTCCAAACAATAGTCCTTTCTCCATCTTGGCTGATAATTAAAGGGGTGAAACTGGCAGATTTACTTCCCTTCTGAACCTCACCTACCTGTTCAAAACACCTGGTGTTTCTGACCAAGTCTGATATGCCTATTGAAGGTCTTTAGATACCATCATTTTTAGGCTCTCGGACACAGAAATGTGCAATGCGTGACTAATGTGGGATCCACGAGGGCTGAATTTCCTCTAGCGTGGTCAATCCAGGGGGCTAAGGAGCCTGAACAATACAATCGAGGAGGTTTTCAGGCAGCAGAGGTTGCGATTTGGAGCCTGCTAATCCCCTATCAGGTGACTGCTCACAAGACTTCTTTAAGCCCTCATTACTGAAACAGAGACACAGAACTAGGCCGGAGGTTTCAGTGACCCCAAAGTAACTCGGATAACTTCAAATCAACCTCAGGAGGATTTAGATCTGCACATTAAAGATGTTCTGTAACTTCAGTGGGGGGAAAAAGGGAAAATGTCTTAAAAGATTTATAGCCTAAGAAATAAAACCCCAGGCCACATCTTCCTTGAACTGAGCAACTTATGATTTGGAAGGTTAAAACTTATGTGTGCATTCTTTTTTGCATATTTTTGGTATATGCCTCACAAGGTACACCCCCAAAATATGAATCCTCTGAATCTAATACTGGCCCTTAAAATGTGAAAAATAGGGCAGTGATTTGTGAGTGTGTATATACATATATATATGTACGTGTGTGTGTGTGTGTGTGACATGTCAGGCAGAAATATCTCTGACAAAGCCCAGTCAGTACAGGATTTTGGAAGAATGTAACAGTTATAAATTCCCAACTGCAATCAAATAAACAATTTCAAACTGAAAGGCTGCATTTATTGCGGCAGTGACTTCCTCAGAAGCTTACACATACATAAGCAAGCCTGAGTTTAAGCTTGTTTACTTGAAATGCTTTCAAATTACAGCAGCAAAAATGGGAGCAATCATTTAGGATACCACACTATTGGACAGACTCCTCACAGACTTACTAACAGCCCCTTGCTAACCTGGGGTGTGTGGGGAGGGGAGGTGGGTGGGGGTGGGGGGTGGGGGGCACTGCATAACTTTCCAAACTGAATGGTTTCCCTTCCCTCAGAGTAGGCCAATTAAAACCATATAAAAAAAAAAAAAGCTACCTAGACTTTACAGTTCATACCTCCTAACCTTGCCACACACAAACACATGAACATTTTAATGAGGTTTAGAAACCACAGGTATGAAGCGGCAGATGGCTCGAACTCCCACAGCATAAATTCAGATCCTCCAAAAGGCCTCTTTTGCCAGCCTCATGGTGGTGAAATACGCTAAAAGGTTAGATTGTAATAATAATAATAATAATGTTGGTATTTGTTAAGCGCTTACTATGTGCCGAGCACTGTTCTAAGCGCTGGGGTATACATAGGGGAATCAGGTTGTCCCACATGGGGCTCACAGTCTTAATCCCCATTTTACAGATGAGGGAACTGAGGCACAGAGAAGTTAAGTGACTTGCCCACAGTCACACAGCCGACAAGTGGCAGAGCTGGGATTCGAACTCATGAGCCCTGACTCCAAAGCCCATGCTCTTTCCACTGAGCCACGCTGCTTCTCTAAGACAACACCACTCTCTTCTCTGTCTCCTGGGCCCAAAACCTTGCCTTCCTTTAATTTGGGATTCAAATATCTTTTTTCATAGGATACATACCTGACCTAAAGCAAAGAGTATCCCTAAAGCACTGAGCAAAGGTGAGCAAAATCACATTAGACTAAATCGTTCTGTTGCAGAGTGGTAACATATAAACTCACACCACAAACTCCTTTTAGAACTCCACAGCCCAAACCAAATGGCACATGAGAGAATTTTCACTCACCTTTATCATTTCAGCAACATAACTTTCTGGCCCTGTGTATTCAGTGGAATCCTTTACCTTCACCAAGACAATGAAGCATAAATAATGCCACATGTTGTGTTCCTCTTTAATATGTTCTTCAAAAGTGACTGTCTTGTTATCAAACTTATCTCGTTCCAAGCCTAAAAGGAGAAGTACACCATCCCTCTTTTAATTTTATGGTTTAGAAAAAAGTACCAACAGAATAGGTTTTATGGGAAAAAAAAGAAACATCTTAGGGCTTCATGTGTGACTTGGTAACGAATCAGAAAAGTAGTAATTTATGTAAACTTTAATACCTGTACCAACATACATGTTACTGTGCATAGGCTCAGTTCGCTCAAGCAAATTATATGAGGCCTCAGGTACGAGGATAAATTGGTTAAACAAAAAAGATAAATTTTTTAATATCAATAACCCATACTGTCAGAAGTAGTAACTGAGATGATAATTGTGTTATTTGTTAAGCGCTTACTCTATGCCAAGCACTGTACTAAGTGCTGGCGTAGATACAAGATAATCAGGTCCCACATGGGACTCGCAGTTTAAGTAGGAGGGGGAACAGGTATTGAATGCCCATTTTTACAGATGAGGGAACTGAAGCACAGACAAGTTAAGTTACCTGCCCAAAGTCACATGGCAGTAATGATAATAATAATAATAATGATAATTATGGCATTTGTTAAGTGTTACTATGTGCCAAGCACTGTTCTAAGCACTGAGGTAGATACAAGGTAATCAGGTTGGACACAGTCCCTGTCCCACATGGGGCTCACAGTCTCAACCCCCATTTTACAGGTGAGGTAACAATCCAAGTCCTCTGACTTCCAGGCCCATGCTCTTTCCACTAGGCCATGCTGCTTCCTAATTTTATCTAAATCTGTTTTAATCTGACAATTTCCTCTTGATTCCCAGAAGATGGTTTACACAATGTTTTAAATATGTTATCTAGAATCAAAACAATTTATTTGGCAGCTCGTGTTCCTCAGGATTCTTTTCATGATTGATTACTTGTTTTGCGAACAATGCTTTTCATTGAACACCGACCTCGCTGCATTTTGCAGGGCATATTTCAGAGATACTCAGGACCTGAATGCAAGATACTCCCGTCTATTCAGGCTTCAGAGTCTGTTGAATGTAAGGAGCGGGATCAGAGAGAAAGAGGAAATTGAAGAATGGTTCACATGAAATAAGCAGAGGGGCATCAATTATGAATACAGCATGGCCCAGTTCTAACATCTCTTCCTTTATCCATCTACTGTACCTTGTGGCCCCAGCATTCCTGTTCTAAATAAGGTAGAAAGAGAAGATGGTTTATACGATGCATTTTCAAACTCTGAGTACAGATGCTGCAGAGTTCTGACTAGGCCACTCCATACTTAGGAAACTCAGGGAGAGGTCTAGCAACGGTTATGGCTCAGATTTCTCTGAGTCTTCCAGCAGAAATGGCCTTCAGCTCTGCTTGGCTTTTAGGTGAGCCAGCTGGAGTTGGGCAGCAGACATTGCACTCACCACAAATGAAACACGTGGTCTTTAAAATCTCTTCTTTCTTCTGCTTTTCACTTCTCAAGTCTGCAAAAGTGTCAATAATGACCCCAAAAATCAGATTAAGGACAATAATGATCACCATGAAGAAGAACAAGAGGTCGTAAATCACTCTTGCAGCAAAGAGGGGCTCCTGTAAGAAAAGAAGCGTCTGAATTAATTCCAATTTTTTATCCTTATCACTTTGCTTCCCGACAGCTCAGTGGCAAAACAGTGTCAAGAAATCGCACTCAAAGATCTCAAACTAGACAGCTTTGCCATCGGCTGTCAGGGCATCCTGAAATATGCTAGTGGCCAGAAAAATCTTCCTCTCCCTATTTGCAGGAGTGAGTGAACACCAATGCTTTGTACAGCTGAACTGTACAACTGCAGTCACTTCTCTGATAAACACATGTGTTTATTCCACATTCCGGACAGAAGGCTATTTAGGAATCAGGGAACGTTCTCCCCACAGGATGTGCCTGTCTGAATACAGCACAAGGTTGTGTTCAGGCATGCAGCATCAAGCGAGGCCTTCCCCGACTAAGCCTTCATTTCCTCTATTCCATTTCCCTTCTGCATCACCCTTGCCCTTGGATTTGTAACCCCTATCCCCCCTACTCTCAGCCCCACAGCACTTGTGTCCATATCCAAAATTCATTTTAATGTCTGTCTCCCCCTCTAGACTGTAAGCTCCTTGTGGGCAGGCAACGTGTCTACCAGCTCTGTCGTACTGGACTCTCCCAACTGCTTAGTACAGTGCTCTGCACACAATAAGCATTTAGTAAATACAATTGATTGGTTGGGAACTCTAGTGCAGGTTTCCGGAAATATGGGATACTTTCCTCTTTAGAAAGCATTATACGTTGGTAGTTCTTGCCGTTTATGTGAAACAGTACTTGAACGTACACTTATGGGAGGTAGCAGGTTTGAAAATTTATTCAGTTATTCCCGATCACTTACGGAATGGAAAACAGAGGCCATTCGTTCTAGACTGCTACTAGTCAGCCATTAAGTGAACACGCTACAGTAGAGAAGCATTTTTTTATAAAGTAAATCCAGATACCCTTATTTTCTTGGCTATTTCTCCCCCTCCCTTTCCTCTTCAGTATATATTTAAACTCATTTGCGTAGCCCTAGCACACCCCCACCCCACCCTCTTTTCTCTTCCTTCCCCTTCAGTATGAATTTACCTCTTTGGATGGCTTTCTCAGTACATCTCCTACTCCACCCCCACTTCTCAGTCCATGACTCAGTACAGTAACAATGCACATCAGTAAAGTCTCGCACGTATGTTCTTTATCTTCTTCCTCAATTTCTTCTCCAGAAATTAATTCTATTAATACAGCAAATAATAATGGGTTTAAAATATGAGAAGATACAGATCATTACTTTTTCCCTGAATGGCATCCTACTGGGCGATTTTTTTTTCCAAGCACAAACAGAAATTCAAAAAATATCACAGGCAGGAGAGCCAAATACATTCATTCAAAATATACAGGCAGTATCAATTGAGCCTATTATTTTCAATCTGGATAGAAAATAACTCCAGTATGATTCTCTCTTTTATTTTCTTCTTTAAGGTGTTAAACAATTGTGTCAATGTTATCTTGCTTTTGCTAACCCATTTTCTGCCTCCCCATACACACTTTCCTTAATCCCTACATCTCCTTGCAAAAGTCAATGTTCATTTTGAAATCTCTCAGTCAAATTATGAACATTGTACTACAGGATGAAACCAAGCTGAATTTCATGTACGGTGCTGAAGTTCACAGTTACAGGTTCCTACCTTTTGTGGGGATAGGAGAAGAACAGTTTTCCCCATGACCCAACCTGCATACATCAGAATACAGGAACTCACTTGCCATGCTTTCGCCTGTATCTGTGTAATCAAGGAACACACCAAATGTAAGAACAAGTCTTTAACACCTTGCTAAAATGCTACATCACAAATTCATTCTCTAGGTAACTGTATTCATAAATCAATAAAACCAATTTCTCCTGCACTATAAATTCAATGTTGAGACTGGTTACGTCCCAATCATGTCGATATTGAAAAAAGATGAAAACAAATCCTTCAATTTCTGCATATTTTAACTAGAAATGCCACTTACTGCAACAAACATTTAAATTTTTCATGCTCCCCTGCACTTTTAAAGAAATTGAGTAGTTAAGAATTTAAAGTTACCCATGAAAGACACATGACTAAGATTTTTCAATCAGTGGTATGTATTGAGTGCTTATTGTGTAGAGCACCGTACTAGGTGCCTGGGAGAGTAAAATGGTGGTATTTGGTGGTATTTGTTAAGCGCTTACTATGTGCAAAGCACTGTTCTAAGCGCTGGGGGATACAAGGTAATCAGGTTGTCCCACGTGGGGCTCACAGTTTTAATCCCCATTTTTACAGATGAGGTAACTGAGGCACAGAGAAGTTAAGTGACTTGCCCAAAGTCACACAGCTGGCAAGTGGCAGAGCCGGGATTCAAACCCCTGAACTCTGACTCCCAAGCCCGCGCTCTTTCCACTGTACCACGCTGCTTCTCTGCAACAATACAACAATACAATACAATACATACAATACAATACAAAACAATACAACAATACAACAGAGTTGGTAGACACGATCTCGGAATCCAAGGAGCTTACAGTCTAGAGGGGGAGATAGACATTAAAATAAATTACAGATAGGGGAAATGGCAGAGTATTAAGATAGATACATGAGTGCTGTGGGGCTGAGGGCAAGGTGATTATCAAGAGCTTGGAGGGTACAGAACCCAGTACATAGGTAACAGAAGGGAGAGGGAGTAGCAGAAATGAGGACTTTGTTGGAGAAGGCCTCTTGGAGATGTGACTTTAGAATGACTTTGAAGGTGGAGAGAGTGGTGGTCTATCAGACTGATTGGGAGAGAGGGCAAGGAGTCATAGCAGGATGGAAGATATCAAGGTAGAACTAGTAAGTTGGCACTAGAGGAGCGAAGTGTTCAAGCTGGGCTCTAGTAGGAGCAGCATGGCTTAGTGGAAAGAGCACGGGCTTGGGAGTCGGAGGTCGTGGGCCACATGTCAGCTGTGTGACTTTGGGCAAGTCACTTAACTTCTCTGTGCCTCACTTACCTCATCTGTAAAATGGAGATTGAGAATGTGAGCCCCACGTGGAGCAACCTGATAACCTTGTATCTACCCCAGCACTTAGAACAGTGCTCGGCATATAGTAAGCACTAAGCAGATACCATCATTATTATTATCATAATTATTATTAGGAGATCCTTGAGGTAGGAGTAGAAGGGGAAATGAGTAGGAGGGGGAGAGCTGAAGGACTTGCTTCAGTAGCTTTCAATACAACATACTAAATAGAAGGGACTTTTAAGGTACATTATCAACAGTATTTATTGAGCACTCCAATCAATAGTATTTACTGAGCATCTGAGCATTTATTGAGAAGCCTCATGGTCTAGTGGAAAGATCCTGGGGCTGCGAATCACCACTCTTGGATTCTAATCTTGGCTCTGCCACCTGCCTGCTTTGTGACTTTGGGCAAGTCACTTAACTTCTCTGTGCCTCAGTTACCTCATCTGTAAAATGGGGATCAAATCCCTGCTCTCCCTCTTACTTATGAGAACCCCTTATAATAATAATAAAAATAACAATAACAATGTTATTTGTTAAGCGCTTACTATGAGCCAAGCAGTGCTCTAAGCACTGGGATAGACACAAGGTAA
This sequence comes from Ornithorhynchus anatinus, assembly GCF_004115215.2. Lineage (NCBI taxonomy): Eukaryota > Metazoa > Chordata > Mammalia > Monotremata > Ornithorhynchidae > Ornithorhynchus > Ornithorhynchus anatinus. Next base: position 96,304,795 of record NC_041749.1, read on the forward strand.
TCAGGTTGCCCCACGTGGGGCTCACAGTCTTAATCCCCATTTTACAGATGAGGGAACTGTGGCACAGAGAAATTAAGTGACTCGTTCAAAGTCCCTCAGCTGACAAGCAGCGGAGCAGGGATTAGAACCCACAACCTCTGACTCCCAATCCTGGGCTCTTTCCACTATGGGACAAAGACTGTGTCTGATCTGATTATCCTATATCTACCCCAGCACTCAGAACAGTGCAGTGCTTGACACATAGTATAAATGCTTAACAACTTCTACAAATTATTATGATTTTCTGTGTGCAGAGCACTTCACGCCTGGAAGAGTAAAAAGTTACATGACATGGCCCCTGCCCTCAAGTAGCTCACAGAAAAAGATAGACACAAAATAATCCATATATAAGAGGATGTAAAAAAGTAGAACCATGAATTTGCGACTAGGTAAGGGCTTCGATAGTACAGGTTTCAAATCAATATAGCCATAAATGCTGAGATAGTACTTTGTGCTAAGCACTGTACTAGCTGCTTGGGAGGGGTGAAAGTAAATAAATGGTCTTACCTGTATCTCCATGACATGACAAGTTATTGCAAGCATGTAGTGAAACATGATGTCATGGGCTGGGCAAGATTAATGCATGGGGCAAAAATTAAAATGGGAGAGAAGGTGCTGGGTCTGGAGGCCAGGCACCCCAGCTCTTCCCTGGCCTCCCACCTGCTGGGCAGAGGAAAAAAATCCCCAGGCAAGAGTCCTCACCTTCTTCACTTTCTCCCCCCGTCCTGCCCCTCCATATGTGGAGCGCTCTTTTCCCACAGCCTGGTGGGAGTACAGCCTTCCTCTCGAACCCAAAGTTTGCCTCTGGGTGACCATGGTGGGGGGTGTGGAGTGCCGGCCTGGAGGGTCCCTCCCTCCTCCCCCCTCCAGGAAGCCCTCTGATTACCTCCTCCCTGGAACACCGCTTTGGCTTCCACCTAATTTTAACAGCAGTGGCAGGGCGAGGGAAGAAGGGAAGGAAGGAGGGAAGAAAGGATGGTAGGAAGGAAAGGAAGGGAAATAAGGAAAGGAAGGAAGAAAGGGGATATGGAGCTGGCCACTGCCTCCTTCTTCGGTCCAGAAGCCTCCCAATTGCCAGGCAAAGGGTAGGTACAGCAATGGGACAGGTACCATGAAGACTGGGCAGCTAAGCAGGGGCTGCTGAGGGATTGGGCTAAACAAGACCAGGCTGGGGAGGCGCCACACAGCAGAACCCTGCACTTCTCAAATATCAAACTTCCTGGCAATGCTCACTCCTATCTAGTCCCTCCTGTGGTGCAGAGCCACAGTGAAGCAGTAATAGCCCTACCGGAAGAAAGCAGCATGGCCAAATGGAAAGAGCATAGGTCTGGGAGGCAGAGAACCTGGGTTCTAATCCCAGCTCTGCCATTTGTCAGCTTCATGACCTTAGACAAGTCACTTCACTTCTCGGTGTCTCCGTTTCCTCATCTTTAAAATGGGGGTTCAATTTCTATTCTCTCTCCTCAGACTGCGAGTCCCATGTGGGACAGAGACTTTGCCCGACTGGATTACTGTATATGTACCCCAGTGCTTAGTACAGTGCATGACAAAGAGTAAGCGCTTAACAAATATATTACTGTCATCATTGTTATTATTACAGGCTGGCTATAGGTGCACAACAATGGCTAGGATACCCTCAGCTACCACTTACAGCTGCACTTGATATCCCCCTCCCAGGTCAGTGTGAAGTCTGGCTCTTAGTTTTTACTGAAACCACGTTTCTGAGTTACGGTTTACTTTCACCACAGGTGCTTAGAGAATTTAAAACATCTTTGCCCTCAGGGACCTTATAATCAAGTGGGGGAGACAAGAAGAAAGTGACACACCAGTTAGGCACAGGCCTTTCCTACTGGTAGTAGTGAAATCAAATTAGCTGACATGAGTGCAGTGAGGGGAGGAATCACAAAGATGAGTAAAATTCATAGTCCAAGATTTGAAAAAGAAAACAAGAGCCGCACACCTCAGCTAAAATAGCCAGGTCTTATTTCTCAGATTAGATCCTGCTGGGTACTATGAAAACCAGAAATATTTCAAGGAACCATTGACAAATATTTTCATTCTAGAAACAATCAGCTTGAGCCCACCCAAGGCAGATATGTGAGTGCTATAGTTAGGACAAAAAGAAAAGTCAAGGGAGTCAAAGAAGTGAAATCAATCTGTCAACATACATTGTTCACCTCAGCATTTCTTTTATAGAGCATCATTTACAACCACAAAAATCCTGCTACTATATTAACAAGAATTTTAAGCCATCTAGGTGACCTACCTGGAAATGCAGTGTCATTGGGAAGCTTATCTACTTCTAAGATAAAATCATCTTTGAAGAATAGGTAGCCCACTATGGAGAACAGGTAGACCAAGATCAGGGCCAGAACAGCAGTTAGAATGATCGAACGTCCATTCCGGGTGACACTTTTAATGACGTTAAGTAAGGTCTCTTCTCTGTACACCAAATCAAAAAGCTTAAAAAAGGGAGCAGAAGGAGGGTCAATAATTCCCAGAATTCAATTACTATAGTTTTCACAAGGAATGCTTATTTGATTTCTAAAGCACTTGAGGTAGTGTTTCAAACAATGAACATTTTAAAGGTTATAACAGTAAAAATTAGTAGGGCGAGTGGGAGCAATGAAAAGCGGATAGGAAGGGTAATTAAGGGAGGAAGTATATGAGCACAAAGGGGAAGGAGGAGTAGGAAGAAGGAAGCAAAAGCAACAACTTCAGATAATAATAGATAAAGTGAATGGCCTAATCACCTAGGCTTATCTGAAAGCCATGAGAGTGATTGAGGTGGCATCCGAGGGTGGGGTATGGAAAGGAGCTGGGAGGTCCCTTCCTGTTGGGGGGATCGTGGTCCAATATACCAGGTCATTCCAGCACCACGGACTCTGGGTCGGCCCCCAGCAGAAGAGAGGCTCTGGAGGAGAGTTCTGTCTGCCTAAATCCAGACTCAGCCAGGGCTGGCTACCACCCAGCTGACAAACTGTCTCTGTTTCAAGAAGGAGCTGTGGTGCTGGAGAACTGGAAGTGTCCAGCAGTCTACAAGATCCCTCTCTCCCCTGACAGAAACAGGTTTCCTTCCTCTTCTGGTGCAGTGGCAGTGCAGAGGTTCTGCCACGATGGGTACTGGCAGGCAGCATAGTTTAGTGATCTACTGTGCCTCAGTACAGTGCCTGGCACATAGTAAGTGCTTAACAAATACTATTAAAAAAAAGAGGGAGGGTATTGGTCTGGGAGTCAAGGCATGGCTTCTATTACCCGATCCTAGCACTTAATACAGAGCTTTGCACCCAACTAGTGCTCAATAACACCATCGACTGACGGATTAGTAGACAGTACTAGCACTTCCTCGCCTGCCATGTAACCTCGGCCCTCTACCAGGGGAATGGCAGCGACTGCTCCCTCCACACCCTCCTTGGGGGCAAGAGGTTTGGACAATGGGGTGGGCCCACTGGGGAGGGGGCTGTGGCCTGGAGCCGGCTGTGGAGTAAGGATGGGCATCGGGGTGGCACATATGGTTCCCGTGTAAGTGCGTTGTGGGCAGGGAATGTGTCTACCCACTCTGTTGTACTCTCCCAAGTGCATAGTACAGTGCTCTGCACAGAGTAAGTGCTCAATAAATACCACTGACTGATTGGCTGATTCCAGCGGGGGCAGGGTCTTCAGCCAGGATTCTCCAGTTGGCTCCAGAGGAGCAACAGGAGCCGCAGGCCACAGGAGTCTGTGGGTCCAATTCCCTCCCTCCCTCCCCTGGCAGCACAGATCAATTGATGCTGTTTGGGCTGGGTCAAGTGCTTAGTAGAGTGCTCTGCACACATCAGGCATGCAATAAATACTATGGATTGATTGACTAAATGAACATGAGATCATTTTTGAGAAGCACTTTGGAAAAATGAAAGCACTAAAAAATTTCAAGATAGTATTATCATTATCATTACTTAGCCAGATCAGAACAGTCAGGGGCAAGGACTTGGCTAAGTTGGGCTCCTGAACCGTTGTGGGCAGGGAACGTGTCTGTTACTCTGTTACAGTGTACTCTCCCACAAGCTTAGTACAGTGCTTTGCACACAGAAAGTGTTCAATAAATATGATTGATTGATTGATGTGTAAGCACTCTGGATCTTTCTGGTGGGCAGGAGGTTTCCACGCTGACAGGTTTCCCTACGGTCTGGCCCAGTATTAGTGCTGTGACACTTTTGATTTTTATTAACAGCCTTCTTTGCAACCTATCTTTTAGGAGCAGCCCAATTTCTTTTAGATCCCCAGTCAGTAAGCCTGGGCTAATTTGCATGTGAGTTTTAATGGTTTCTGTTTTAATGGTTTCAGATGCACAAAGACTGCTTTTCATTACCATAAAAAAGGACAGATGTACCTGAGGTCTCAGCCACATCAAGCCCAGGGAGTTAGTAAAAATTTTGGATAGGGCTGACAAAGGGGCGGGTAGAAGTTACCAACCAATTTCTTCTTCTTAAATGCTTCTACAAGCGAGTGGATCTAGGGTAAAATCTGTGGAATCTCTGAGCCTCTCATCTTCTCTCATTTCTAGATTATAGATTTGAAAGCATCAAAGTAAGCTGCACAATGTAAAGTGTTCATTAAAAGAAAAAAATAACTTTTCTTCAGTCCTCTAAGGAGAGAACTGAGGTGAGCTAGTAGCTAGGAAAATAAAATCTGTCAAAAGCCCACTGCCAGGTTAAAGCCCAAGAACTAGAGATTTCTCTGAAAGTAGCCTCTCCCCACCACACGATCCAGGGGGCAAATTGGCACTGGGACAATGAGGAATTAGGCTGATAAACACCCCCCCCCCCCTTCCCCAGCTTTGTGCAGGCTGAGCTGCTTTCAGAGGGCCCCAGTCTGAATTTACCCTTATGGCTTTTTGAGGACATGAGTTAGAATGCATTGTGCATTCTCAAGTGGGCCATATACAATGCACCTTTGGTTCTCGACCTACTCACAGATTTTGAGTGGTCTCTAAGGGGGATTGACAAATGTGCACAAAGAGGCTGAGACAAAGATGTACTCAGTGATGCAGCTCTGCATTTTCTAAGTGGGAAAGTCTCAAAGCCTCCCAGAAAACCCACTGCTTCACCAATGTATTGCTATGTGAACTGAAAAAGAAAAGAAAAGAATCCTCTCTGCTCTACCTGGTAACAGCCAACACCAAAGGACAAGCTAATCTTGAGAGGCCCGCCATCCTTGAAACCAAAAATTGAGGAAGAGTTTAGTTCACTTTAAAACATCTTGCCTAAGATTTTTTTTTTCCTTTTCTTTTCTGGATGGAATTTTGAAGCGAGAAAGTGTCTCAGGAAAGCCTGGACCAGGGCCATTACCCTTGCTCTGTCCTCTGCCAATTCTATCTCAAATGTTCATCTCACATTTATGTTTTTATATACTCATTTAGATTGTAAATCCCTTAATCAGTTTCTCTGATAGGTGTGTTTATGGATTAGCAGACTGCTATTTGTTTGATGTAGTTTCATGCTGGGAAAGGCGACATCTAGTCAGCTTCAAAATTTAGACTCCAAGACTCTGCATTCTAATCCAAACAACAAGGGAGTGAGCAGTTAATTGATTTTGTTATTAAAAATCTGCCCACCAGGAAGTGGACTGAACCAACTCAATTTACATAAACTACTAAGACATTAACTACCCAGCTTGGATTTGAACTAAATAACTTTTATCAAAGGTCTCCTGTCTCAGTGGGCTCACTGTGTTCCTTGTCCTGGACCTCTGAAGTTGGAAAATCATTACTATACAGCCACTAAATGTTTATGTCTGAATCACTGATCAAAGTCAAATACAGTGAGCCGGATCGTAACAGTCCAAAAATGTCTTCCAGTCAAAAGAGAAGCAGTGTGGCCTAGTGTGAAGAGCATAGGCCTGGGAGTCAGAAACTTGGGTTTTAATCTGGGCTCCACCACTTTTCTGCTGTGTGTGACCTTGGGCAAGTCACTTAACAAATACCATTAAAAAGAAAGTGCCCGGCATTGTTCTAAGCGCTGGGGTAGATACAAGCTAATCAATTTGGACACAGTCCATGTGGCTCACAGTCTTAATTCCCATTTTACAGATGAGGTAACTGAGGCCCAGAGAAGTTAAGTAACTTTCCTAAGGTCACACAGCAGACAAATGGCAGGGCCAGTATTGTGAGAAGCAGCATGGTGTAGTGAATAGAGTATTGGCCTGGGAGTCAGAAGGACATGAGTTCTAATCCTGGCTTCACCGCTTGTCTGCTGTGTGACCTTGGGCAAGTCACTTCACTGTGCTGCAGTTACCTGATCTGTAAAATGGGTATTGAGACTGTGAGCCCCACATGGAACAGGGACTGTCCCCAACTCGATCTGCTTGTATGCACCCCAGTGCTTAGTACAGTGCCTGGCATATAGTAAGCACATAACAAATACTATTACTATTATTATTGTTGTTGTTGTTATTAAAACCTAGGTTCTTCTGACTCCCAGGTCCATGGTCTATCCATGAAGCCACACTGCTTCTCTGTGCCTCAGTTTCCTCATCTGTAAAATGGGGATTAAGACTGTGAGCCCCGTGTGGGACATAGACTATGTCCAACTTGATTAGCTTTTATCCAACCCAGTCTTAATACAGTGCCTGACACATAGTGCTTCACAAAAATACCTCTAAAAATAGTAAATTGAGGGGAATTTTCTGTTATAAAGAATTGATTTTTCTAAAGGAAAGAAAGCACTAAAATACTAATTTTAAGAACAGCATTTAGAACAAAACAGTATCTTTCAGGGGGAGGCTTCCCTGCCTAATCCCTAGTCTAAGCATCTCCTCCTCACCTATTACCTGACCTATTTCCCTTCGTAACCCAAGCACTGTGTATGGCTGAGTTTCAACAAATTATACAGTATATAGTTTCCTTTATGTTAATGAGTGAAGGAAATATCTTCCACATAGAAAAGGTCATAGAATCCCACTGTAAGTTAATCAACCAATCAACCAATGGTATTTATTGCACGCTTACTGTATGCAGAGCACTTGTACTAAGGGTATGGCAGAGTACAATACAGTAGAGTTGTTAGACTCGATCCCTGCCCTCAAAGAGTTTACAGTCTAATCGAGGAGCTTTTCAACAGTTGCAGAGCTTCAAACCTGAACATATACCTACCAGTAAACTGTAGAAGAACTCATGAACAAAGAGCCCCATGGCACAAATCAGCAGGTATAACAGATGATAAAGAAATTCGACATCCAGAATCATAGCTCTGTATCCTCTTGTGAATGTTCCACAGTTACCCACAAAGCTCATGAGGAAAATGATTTTATTACAAACCTAAGAACAATCACAGGAAACATCAGATGAAAGTGGGTCTACCAAAACCTAAGGAAAATTTGAAAAGTCAGTGGTAAAATCCAAAATCAACACACATCAATGACTGCAGCAGTAACTGGTCGAGACTCAAAGTAATGCAGACATTTTACATAATTTGGGGCTGCTTATTTTGACTGCACAGAGCGTGTACTAATCTCCAAACATAATTTGGCTGCTTGCTGTGCAAAGAAAAATTTATATTTCTCAAAAGTCACCTAGTTATTTTGCCTAGTAGACACATCTGAACTACTACATTAACATGAAATGCTGCTATGAGTGCAAGTATGTATGGTGCTCATGAGAAAAACATTAATTTCTAACACTGTGATATGAACAAGTCAAACACAAAATCGGTCAAAAACTATCATCCGTAAGATCATTATTATCAAAAATATCTAATTAGTTTCTATTGTGCACATGGCACCTAAGATACAGAAGAATCGAGAACAGAAGATGTATTAATTTCCCTCGCTTCTTCCTTTAAAGTCTTTCTGGCCTTGGTTTCATGGATCCAGCTTTATCCTGTTTTTCATAAATGACCCCTCCCCTCTATCTCCCTTGTTGCTACCTTTTCCTCTCTCCTCACCCTGAAAACAGTGAGAGTCCCCCAGGATTCGATTCTGGGTCCTTTGATTGTCCTTTACATTCACCCTCTCAAAAAACCTATGTACTCATATGGTTTCAATTACCAATTCTGAGGTGCCCCTCAAATCTGCATCTACAACATGGACCGCTCACCTGTTCTCTAGACCCCCTCCCCTTCACCCCCAACAAAATTCTGGGATTATGGAGGATCCCAGAGACAGCTTCATGGCACTGTCATTGCTATCACGGCTGTTGTCAGCTCCCAGAGAAAGTCTCAGAAATGCTTGAGTGTACTTGGAGGGTATAGGGAGGAGGAGAAGGAGTAGGAGGAGGGAGTGGGTCGGGAGGGGGTGGAGAAGGGGAAGGAGATTCCACAGGGTCTTGCTGAAATGGACAGAGGCCTTTCCCACCCCTGATTCACTTTGGCCTAAAGGGGATGAATACACACTTACAGTGACCACCCTTCCTGCTGGTCTACTAATGCTGCTTAAAAAAGACCCCAAACATTTTCAACCCATTTTTACTCTGAATAATCCATACTTTTCATCTCCAAACAAATTTCGTGGGGACATAAATGAAGTTACACTGAAAGGTGGATCGCAGAAAAATGCCAATGAAACCGTTCTATACTTACATTGAAAGCACCAAGAAGAAACAACGTGGGCTGTAAACCTACTGAAAATATTAGCCGTAGAATCGTAGAAGCAATTAATGCGCGAATGCCATGGGGCTTAGGGAGGGCTATAACAATGGCCAAAGAGATCAACATAGCTGTCCACAGTAATCCTGATAAGTGCGGCTCTAGCGTACCTAGTAGGAACAAAGAACGGGTCCTTCAGATCAATCTTTTCACCTACTGTAAGCTGCAGACACAAAATTCATTTCCCCAACTTTTCTTAAATAACACCCCATTCTGTTTATTTGAATGCCATTTTTTCATATCCCACACTGAACAATTCAGCTTTAAAATCCCATTAACAGCCAAACTTGACCTCTTCCTTTACGCGAAAAGAGCCTGATGGAAAATTGAAAAGGGAGGAGGTGAAGCCTCTAGTGCCTGCATCAGTAACCCCAAAATGGGGGAAGACGACTGCATTTATCTTTAGCCTCACCCTACCCAGGGAGCCGTGTAGCAATGTGGGCTGTTGCCCACAGTGGGGCTGAGCGAGAGGATGTTGATGACTCAGTGGAACCTACTACCCCTAATGGAAAAACAAATTAAGTCCAGGTCCTGCTTTTGACATGCTCTCTCTTCCCTCAAGTCCTAAACTTAATAGGAGGCAGTCTGCCGAAGAACCAACTACGCCATTTTGGCAGCATCTTAGGTGTCTCGGCAGCCCCTTATTTAGAAATGCACTGCTCACTGCAATTGGCAAGGGGCTAGAAGGGACTCAAAAAAGTGCCCTACTTTCTTAAATGCACACAGTGTGGAAGAGATCCGCTTTTTCATCCACGCATCCACTTAGGGACAAAAGAGGAACAAGTCCTGTTGTCTTTGAATAGCAAGGTCAGAAATGTGTATGTATTTTAGAGAAGCCACATGGCCTAGTGGAAAGAGCATGGGCCTAGGAGTCAGAGGTCCTGGGTTCTAATCCCAGCTCTGCACGTATCCGCTGTGTGACTTTGGGCAAGTCACTTAATTTCTCTGTGCCTCAGTTACCTCATCTGTAAAATGGGGATTAAATCCTACTCCCCCCTACTTAGACTGTGAGCTCAGGTAGAACAGAGACTCTCTCCAACCGAATTAACTTGTATCCCTACTCCAGTGCTCAGAACAGTGCTTGGCCCATAGTAAGTGCTTAACAAGTACCATAAGCATCACCATAATTATTGTATCATACTTGCTGTCACAGAGCTTGTACCAGTTTTTGTCAACTCACTCTATTTCTATTTAGAGTATCCCTCGAGACGGTCTGGTTGTATAACATGAGGCATCATGGCTAAAAATATACTTCAGTTAAACAATCATAAAAAAACCCTCTAAAATGCTGTCACATTCCGTGTCTACTTCAAACGTAAACAAGTAGCACTTCACAATTAAGGCCTCTTATGTAAAAGAGTTTCACATCTTCAATCTCTTGGTATTGCAGCATGACCCAAGAGAAAGAGAGACAGAAGACACAAATTCCTTCTAACTTTAGAATCTGCAGTTTTGTCTACAAGAATGTGTTGGTGTTTTAGCTCAGATGGCACGGGACTACAAAATTAAGAGTGTCTTTCTCCTGAGCTTTTTTCTTGCAAGGATCCTTGAAAATGCGATTTCACTGGAACTGGGCAGAATAAAGCCCTGATTGAAAAGCTAACATATCCTTGACATTAGAATTCCAGGAAGTGTAATATCTTTTCACTACCAATAAAATAACATGAACAAAGTTTCCTAAAAGTAGTAAAACTCAGTTCCAGCAGGATAAGAAATATATGAAAGTACTATGTCATTCAAAAGAAAGAAAGTCACTTGAAAGAAGAAGGGGGAAAGAAAAACAGGGTTCCAATTGGTCACCCTGCTTAATAAAGGTTTTAACTTCCTGCTGTAAAAGCTTAGTACAGTGCCCAAGCGCTTAGTACAGTGTTCTGCACGCAGCAAGCGCTTCATAAATATGATTGAATGAATGAAAAATGGGACTATATTTTCTTCAATCATCATAGCAGGTCCAAAAATGCAACAGGAAATGAAAAAAAATCTGAAGTTGTCTACAGTCCAAGCTTTTGAAAGACCGCACTGTAGGTTATTCATCATCGGTAAAATAAGCAGAAAAATAGGATACTTTAGAAAGCAACTCTTAAGACCAGCTCGGTGGTCTAGCAGCAGTATGTTGCACTGTCTTATAAGGTGAGGTGAAAAACAGAAGGCCTCGATGCACATAAAATGTTAATCTAACATGCTCAAAAAAACCACCAGGAACCTTGTGGAAAGCAGCATATTCACGACAGGACTTAGGAAGGGCTCTGGGTCTAAAGATAAACTAGATTTGGGACAGATGATAATATCATATTCCCAGTCAGTACTAAGTTTAGTCCAAACCTGAAGGTTGTGGTTTCAGAGAGACAGAGATCAGAGAACAAGTGAAGAAATTTTCTGATCCATTCTGCATAATTTAGGTGTTGAGAAAAAAAATCTCAATAGGGCACAATTTAATGGATTGACTGCAAGCTACTATTCCCTCAGGTCAGATCTTCATTAGCTGGCTCGTAAAAGGGCTAATCACCTCTTGTGAGCAAATAAATCAAAATGAAGACCTGTAAAGTCAGATGTAAAAAAAAAAACAAACAGCAGGTCTACTCTTATCAGCCTTTCACAAAGGGAAAATTACTTAGAGTTTTGATTCAAAAATGACTAGTAGCATAAGTACTTAAAATTCATCGGTTCCTGAAAAGTATTAGGGAGTTTCCCTCATTTTCCCTCCAGTCAACAATTAGAAAATGTGGTGAATAAAACTTGCTATAAAATCATTTTTAATGAAAGCAGAAGGAAGAAAATCAAACAGTCATGCTGCAATGGTCAAAAGCTTTATTATCCTGGACAATGAAATGAGAACTTGCCAAATGCATCATTGTATTATCAAGTTCTCTACCAGAATGACAGAATGTTAACTATTGCACCAAGCTGTATTGATATGACAAATCATCCCTTACTTAATTTGCTTAATTATGAGCAAATTCCAATCACTGATGCATTCCAATCAAAGAAAAAAAAATCTTATTTCATTAGAGCACAGTTAGTGTTGGGAGCAGAGCTAGGGACAATGTTAATGATTGGTCTTGATGACATCTGGAAGGTCAATACTGATTATGACCACTGACCTGCCAATGATTGACATTAAGGCTATCCTGTTGTGAGGATAGACTGTAAGCTTGGTGTGGGCAGGGATCGTCTCTCTTTATTGCTGAATTGTGCTTTCCAAGTGCTTAGTACAGTGTTCTGCACACAGTAAATGCTCAATGAATACAACTGAATGAATGAATGAATAATACGACCCGCAATTTGCTTAGTTAAGACTTCACCTCTTTTCTAATGCTCAATGAATACAACTGAATGAATGAATGAATAATACGACCCGCAATTTGCTTAGTTAAGACTTCACCTCTTTTCTTGTTAATCGACGGGGCAATTTCATAGCTGGGCAGACATGCCACACATTTTAGATTTGAGGATCGAACAAATCAGCATATAATTGCACATGGCACGACTCTTCAAAATGAATCACTCCACTCTATTAGTTTCTGTGGTGGTATGTTTTGGTAATAACAATAATTGTGGTATTTGGCAGGCACTTACTATGCATTTAGCACTATACTAAGCAGTTGGGTAGATATAAGGTATTCAGGTTGCACAGAGTTCCTGATCCACATGGAGCTCACAGTCAGTAATGTTCCTACGTAGTTTTCTATGCCATCCGATCTCAAATTCCAGGAGCTTTCTTTTAATTTAAAACTTGGGTCAGGGAATCAATAGACATGTTTTAATGACTTTATTTAGTGCTGTAATAGCTTAGAAGCTGTTCTAGTCTAATGACTTCAAATATTAAGTAGGACTGATAATTCAGTCAGTGAAATAAGAAAGTCATTTCTAGCTTTTCATATCTCTCATTTTGGGCTCTTTTCTCATATCATGCAACCAACATTCACTCTAGGCAGGTGGAAATAGATGCAAGAGCCTCTACCAAAAATCCTCTGATGGAAAATTAAACTGAAAATAATATATCCCTGGAGGCGCATTAGGTGGCAGAAAATGAGACTGAAATAACGCTAGAGAGGTGCAGGCTTACAATACCTGCCATTGGAAATTCACCAATCCAAGGGCCATCGAAATGTAATTAAGCAATTTATAGGGGAGATGAAGGGGGACACAGAGCTGTGAAAGTGCCCACTGAATTAGTTTATCTTTCCTGGTAAAATACAGACAAGAGTGCTCACCACAGGGAGTTACAGAGAGATTTTTGGCATGTTGAAGACTAAGACTTATAAAGATTTTATTAGGTGCACAACTTTTAGGGAGGAAAAAAAAGTAAAAGGAACAGTGTTCTTCAGACACTATGAAATCTCCAATATGTAGAGTGAGACTTCCCTCAGATTCCTCAGACTTGAATGAATACCAGATCAGGGGTTTTTTTGGTATTTTTTTTTTTTGCTAATGCATCCTCATGCAACTTCTATACTGCTTTCTTTCTTTGTCCTTTTCCATATTTCAATTCCATTAGTAGCTTTATGAAAAGAGTGTATTAAACACTGGAGATTAAAAACAAAAATCCCAGTTTAATCAAGCGTTGCATGGATCGGGACTCCCAAAGCATACACAGAAGTGTACAAGTTAATCACTGCATTACATTTAAACTACAGAGAATAGTCATCCTAGTTCACTGTAATATTTTCATTTGAAATAAAAAAAAAGTCGGTACCTCCTCTGACTCCTTTAAATGGGTAGAAAAATGCCACGAGAAGATTCATCAGAACAGCCAAGTTAAAGGAAATACTGCTCCAAAAGGACATGTTGCGAGAACACCAGTACAAGACAGGTTGAGCTGCAGAAAGAGAGAAAAAGCTTATTCAAGCCATCATCGACAGTATTTACTGAGCACCTACTGAGTGGAAAGCATTGCGCTAAGCACTTGGGGGACATCCAGAAGACATAATTCTTGCCCTCAAGGAGCTAACACTCCACTCTGTGGGAAAATTCGGAGACTTTTGCCCCTTGAAGGACCCCTCCATGCACCTTCTTTCGGCTTCCTGAACAGAAATTAAAAAATTGATATTTGTTTCTAAATCAATTTAACGGATGTCCAGAAGTGTAGATTTTTTTCCTATGGTGTCTGTTAAGTGCTTACTATGTGCCGGGCACTGTGCTGACACTGGGGCAGATGCAAGCTAATCAGGTTGAACATAGTCCATGTTCCACAGGGGGTTCACAATCTTAATCCTCATTTTACAGATGAAGTACTTGAGGTCCAGAGAAGTGAAGTGACTTGCCCAAGGTCATACAGCAGAGAAGTGGCAGAGCTGGGATTAGAACCCTGGCCCTACTGACTCCCAGGCCCATGCTCTATCGATTAGACCACGCTGCTTCTCTAATCTTCAGTACTCGTACAATGACGATGATAATAATAATAATAATAGTAGTGACGATGACGATAGACAAAATGTTTTGGGAAAAATGCTCGAAAGACAACACAATGGCAGTGTCTGGCCTTGGTGGATCCTGGGTCTAAGAGCCACACCCCCTGCCCAATGCCTTTGGAAATCTCAACCTATCTTGCTGAAATGGGGCATGAGGAAGCTGTAGCAGCATTTAGAATGTATGACAGTTGTGACTGCTGTGGCCTAGCTGGACTAGGCTAAGCCCAATCCAGTCCACAACACTGCCAGAAACAGGACCTGGTGGTCTGGCCCAGCCTATGCAGGGTTCAGACCGTAGGGAAAAGTGGAGGGGTTGGAAAGGTCTCAAACTGCAAAGGATGAGTAGCAGATACTTTTGACTAGATCCTAAAATCATGACCTGTAACTGACACTCTACATAAAAAAAAGTTGCTTGCCACAGTTCAAGCATTAGACTGTATTTTCAACACAGTGTCACACTGCAGTCTTAACCAATAAAGTGATACTTTAGTTTAGCCTGCTGCATAAAAGTAGAGGGATGGTTAAAAAAAAATCTATTAGTTTCTGTGGAGGTGCCAGAAGTTGACTTTCCAAAAATATAGTCGCATATATATATTTTGCTTTACTCTGGATGCAGGTGTCACACAGACAAGAATTATTCTCTACCATATTATTTCAACAGAACGACCAATCTATCCATTATATTTATCGAGCATCTGGGTGTGCAAACCACTGCACTAAGCACTTGGGAGAGTACAATATAACAGAGTTGGTAGACACTTTCCCTTCATTAAGTGTAGGCAACAGCCAGACACCAATCAAATAAATGATCCTATTACCTATTCTACAGTGGGCCTACCTATTTAAAGTTTCCTCTCCAAAATAAACTCCAGCTAATTAATTACCAGGTAGTTTTTAGTTGCACTTAAGCATGTGCAACATTCCAATATATGAGAGTGATTTCATTTTCTAACCAAATTCAGGGTGAAAATGAACATCAAAAGTAATTAGGAACAGTCAACATTAACCATAAGAACACAACATAAAGGCAAGTTTACTCCCTATAAACCTTCAAGTGTACGCTAGAAGCTGAGGGACCTTTTTTTGCCTTTTGGCTGCTTCAGTTAGTTATTTTGGCAAATTAGAAAGGAGGAGGTATTTTCCTTGAAGACTAAGAAAGCTTCTGGTATGTTCCCCTAGGAAAAAATATCAGCCTTTTTTCTTTTCTTTTTTAAATGGTATTTGTTAAGCACTTACTATGTACCAGACACTGTACTAAGTTCTGGGGTAGATACGAGATAATCAGATTGGACCAGTCCATGTCCCACATGGGGCTCAGAGTCTTAATTCTCATTTTACAGATGAGGTAACTGAGACACAGAGAAGCTTAAGTGACTTGCTCAAGATCACACAGCACTCAAGTGGCAGAGCCGGGATTAGAACCCAGATCCTTCTGACACTTGGGACCGTGCTCTTTCCACTAGGCCATGCTACTTCTCAGATACTTGTCACCTGTCATCTGAGAGGCAATGTTTCCAAACAGAATGGTAGAACACAGAGAAAAGAGGTTAAGTGTAAATTAAAATAAGCAACCAGAAAAATATGACCCAATGTTCCAGGCCTTTATTTCCATCCCTAACAAAACCTAGTGAGCATACTTCCCTAGTACGCTCGTAACAGCAGGCATAGGATGAAATCAGTATAGATAACAGTAAATCCATTTGTGAACTACCCACTTCAAATCTCATTTGTATGAGATTTTCCATCCATTTAACAAGTTAGTATATATTATATATTATGAATTAATTTGTTGGTCTGGTACTGAAAAAATCTGAGACATGCTAAACAAGTCCCTGTAGGCTATTACATCTAGAAAGCCTGCTTTGTTTTTAATTGCACCCTCTACTTTGGATCTATTAAGAAAGTGGTGAAAATTTTCTGGATCTACTACACAATTTATTGAATTGTGAGTCACGCTTCTTCATAGTCTGAAATACAGATAGGCATTGGCCTGACTTTTTATAAATCCAAGACTTATATTTCTGAATTTACATTTTAATATGTGTGGTGACACAAGGCCCAGATTTGTTCGAGTATGTGGAGAGAGAAATTCTATGTTACAGATGAAAAACCAACTCCCCCGAAGATGTTTTGGGTATGCATCCAAATCCTAGATATTTATCAGGAAATGGTGATGAATACAATACCCTCAGAATATACAAAGGTAACCACCCAAAAATACCAGACAACCACTGTTCAGTGTACTTTCCCCTAGCTTTCTGTGTGGTGAACTTAAAATATTCTGAATGTGATATGGCAGTGTTTTACTTATCGCCATTTCCTAATACATAGCAAGGGTTTGGCTTTAACAATGTGTCCTCCTCCCAACCACTTTTCAATGTACCTGTTAAAAGAGGATATCTTTTGCCCCTTTCTTACTGACCAAAAATATGCAGAAATGCAATTATAATAAATGTTTTCATCTGATAACATTTTTTTCCTTTTCCTACCAATGTGAATATTTAAATAAATCATTAATTACAATTTTTCCTTATCTAACCAGAAGAGAGCCTTGAAGCCAATTAAAGTCAAGCAGCCGACTGTCTATAGTTACGATTTATCTCAATGGGTGTCATGAGGACCACGGGGAAAATGGCATTAGCTTCACCTCTACAGCTTTTTTTTTTTGGTGGGGGGAGTGGGGAGTTGCTTAGTTGGCCTACCCCACCCTCTGGAGTCAGGAAAGCATGAATTATTTATTCAATCATATTTATTTATATAAATATTTATTTATTTAATTAATCAATGGTATGTATTGAGTGCTCTCTGTGCAGAGCACTGTGCTAAGCAAATTGGAGAGAACAACAGAATTGAGAGTTCCACCTTGGCTCCACCTCTAGGACCCTACAGGCAGGAGGGGAAAGGTAATGAGAACATAGCAGCTGCATTTCTGGACCTCAAAGAACACCAGGAGTTGGATATGGGTCTTCACTGTACACGCAGGATCTGGGTGTGGGTGGCGATTAATGGGGAATGGGTGAGGGGTCAGAACTCTTGGACTGCGTGGCTGCTGTCGGACCAGCATTTACCACTGTGGCAACAAAAAATAAAACAAGGTTGTTTCTGTGGAGGCTGTGGTCACAGTTGGCTGTGACTGGCAGAACTTGGTCAGCTGCTTTTACCCCCAGTAGGCTACCGCTTGTATAGTCCCATAGGGCCCGTGCAGCCGGAGCTAAGGCAAGCATAAAGATGGGTTCAGGGTGAGGACACCTGCTCGTGACTGACCTTGGTTCCCAGTAAGGACCAGAGGGATGATGACAGTGACTACTACTTTGTTTTGTTTTGTTTTATTGTCTGTCTCCCCCATTTAGACTGTGAGCCCGTTGTTGCGCAGGGATTGTCTCTATCCGTTGCCGAATTGTACATTCCAAGCGCTAGTACAGTGCTCTGCACATAGTAAGCGCTCAATAAATACTACTGACTAAATGAGCGATGGATGGGGATCTTTGGGATCTTTTCCTTCTTGTTCCTTAGCCTCTTTCTCTCTCCCTCCCATCTTCTGCTCTCCACTTCCGTCCTCTTTTCCTCCCACATAACCTATGTCCAATTGCCCTGGGCCTTATTCTTTGACTTGGAAAGGAAGCAGCATGGCCCAGTGGAAAGAACATGGGCCTGGGAGTCAGAGAACCTGGGTTCTAATCCCAGCTCTATCATCTGTTGCTGTGTAACCCTGGGCAAGTCACTTCACTTCTCTGGGCTTCAGTTTCCTCACCTGTGAAATGGGGATTAAATCCTACTTCCTCCTTTTTAGGCTGTGAGCCTCAAGTGAGAGAGGGACTGTGTCAAACCGGATGATCTTGTACCTTCCCCAGCACTTAGTACAGTTCATGGCACATAGTAAGTGCTTACAAATAATTATAATTATATATGTTACATAATTATATAATAAAACATTATTATCATTATTGTAGCTCCCAAGACTTCTACCATGCTTTCTTAAAAGCTGCTGAAGGGAAAACAAATGCCATCTCTCCCTTATTCTCTGCTTATGTATTCAAGGGAAGAATCACTCTGGGTAATAGCAGTTTACACTTCCCCATCTCCTCAAGCCTCTTTCATGTGGATGGTTGGGAAGGGATCAAGGCCAGACCTCCACACTAACTGCAGAATAATAATGATAATAATATTTATTAAGCGCTTAATAGGTGCCAAGCACAGTACTAAGCGCTGGGATATATACAAAAGAATCAAGTTGACCACACAGTCCCTGTCCCTCTTGAGGCTCACAGTAAAAAAGGACCATCCAGCTTTTCCCCACCAAAGTCACTTAGCCATGGCTGCCATTGTGTCCTGCACTGCCAAATAGTTCTTCCTCCCACTAGTTAGTCCACAGAGAGAAGCCGGCATGGGCTTAAAACAACCTGTTCTCCGTGATTGAAATTGAGAGAATTGGACAGATTGTGTATAGGCTTCTCTGTTGCCATGATAAAGTTCTTTTAAAAGTTTGTATCAGACTTTGGTATCATTCAAAGCTCCAAAGCCTTTCAAAGGTAAAGTCTAGCAATGTGCTCCTGCTATACAATTGAGAGTCTGGGCAAAAATAGATCACAACAATGCTGGACTCTGAGCTCAAGACCTGGGATTCATGTTTTCAAATAAAAACTCAGATACTGACTAAGTCATACAAATAAAATGTGATACTTTTAGGTTTCTCCCAACAGTTGATACCAAGGTTTCAGTCAAAGCTCAAGGTTCACATGAAAGAACTAATGAAAACCCAGGGCTGAGAAACCCTCTGGGAAAGCCCTATAAAAGTGTTTGAAACATGTAATTTTAGTCTAATAAGTCAGGAGGTCTAAATGGGACTCATTTGTAAGCTATGACACAACTAATGCTGCAAGCAATTCCACTGCCTACCAAAGAACAGAGTTACTGAGGTTCACACAACTAAGGTATCCAGGATAAGGAATAACAAAATATCAAAAAATCCAGAGCAGGTGTCTATCTAGGATACAGACCTTAAAAAAATGCTAAAATCCAAAGCAGGTATGGAAGTAGTTAGAAATACACCTATCCAAGACTCTCTTCCAATGCACATTCATAAGATAAAGTACTTCCTTCGATTTCAAAATGTAGATATTAAAAACACAGAAAAGAAGCAGCGTGACCTAGTGGAAAAAGCCTGGGAGTCAAAGTAGCATGGCCTAGTGGATAGAGCTGGGAGTCAGAAAGACCTGGGTTCTAATCCCAGCTTGACCACTTATCTACTTTGTGATCTTGGGCAAGTCACTTAACTTGTCTGTGCCTCAGTTACCTCATCTGAAAAATGGGGATCGTGATTGTGAACTCCATGTGGTACAGGGACTATGTCCTACCTGATTAGCTTGTATCTACCCCAGCACTTAAAACAGTGCCTGGCACATAGAAAGCACTTAAGAAATACCATTAAAAAAAAACTACCTGGATTCTAATCCCAGCTTTGTTACTTGTCTGCTGGGTGACCTTGGGTAAGTCACTTAACTTCTCTGTGCCTCAGCTACCTCATCTGTAAAATGGGGATTAAAACTGAGCCTCATATGGGACATGGACCATGTCCAACCTGATTATTTTATATCTACCCCAGTGCTTAGTACATACCTGGCACTTAGTAAGTGCTTAACAAATACCATAAAAAAGAGAATCCTGTCAGGAAGCCTCTAGTGAAATCACCCAAAGGACAGCAGCATCTGTAAAGACCTCTTATTGAACAACACTGTCAATAATCATTCTGGCTCTTTGGGGCTGGAATTAATTTTCAATAAATTCATGCCTCTGAAGAAAAATGCCCCATACAGCCCAGTTTTAGTGCTTGTTGGCAGGGGGCAAAGTTCATGTCAGGTTGAAAATTGTTTCTCAATAGCTCTTATTATATGCTAACCATAGAGTGAGCTGCCAGTTGTGATGCTACATGATAGGTTGAAAACTGTCAGGTCCAAGTTAGGTATACAAGGTGATTGGAGGATGGAATTGAGTCTTTGGGTGGCCTCCCAATTGGCCCCTGGCTCCAGCTGATTTTCAGCTACTTACTGCCCAGAGGGGATGGAGGCCCTGTGCTTTCACCCTTCCTCGGCCAAGAGCCTGCTGGGCAGACAAGACTGATATGCTCTTGGTAACTCTGGTGAACTTGTTGATGTAGGCAGGGGTGAGGAAAGCAGGGCTAGTAGAACCAGCTTGAAAAACACTGCTCTTCTGTAAAGGGCATAATCCCTACAAATGCCTGGGTTTACCCTGAGAAAATTTCTAGTTGATTTGTTCACCATGGACATACCTAATGGAGAATTCAGACCCATAGTAAATTTTGAACTTGTTTGGCTTGTCTACATGGAATCAATTAATCAATCATAATTACTGAGTGCTTACTGTGTGCAGAGCATTGTACTAATTGCTTGGGAGAGTAATAATGATAATAATAATAATTGGGGTATTGGTTAAGTGCTTACTATGTGCCAGGCACTGTACTAAGCGCTGGGGTGGATACATGCAAATTGGGTTGGACATAGTCCCCGTCCAATTTGGGGCTCACAGTCTCAATCCTCATTTTACAGATGAGGTATCTGAGGCCCAAAGAACAGATGTGACTTGCCCCAGGTCACACAGCAGATAAGTGGCAGAGCTGGGATTAGAACCCATTACAAATCTGCCTCCCAGATCTGTGCTCTATCCATTATGTCATACTGCTTTAACAGAGCTGGTAAACACATTCCCTGCCCACAATGAGTTTACAGTTTAGAGGAGACAGGCATTAATATAAAGAAATTATGGGTATGCACATAAGTGCTGAGGGGCTGAGGAAGGGGTGTATAAAGGGTGCATGGAATAAGTCAACCAATTACTTAATCCTCCCCTTTGTTTATAGAGGGAAACAGTCAATGGTAGACCAATCAAACAATCATTAATCAATGGAATGTATTGAGTGCTTATTGTGTGCTGAGCACTGTACTAGGTGTTTGGGAGAGAATACCGAGTTGATTGTCACTTTCCTTGCCCACAAGGGGCTTACAGTCTAGAGGTAGAGACAGACAGTGAAATAACTGATAGGACAAATGGGAGGTTATAGGGGATTTGTACATAAATGTTGTGGGGTTGAAGGTGGGGTGAATAGCAAGTGCTTAAGGGGTGCAGATCCAACTGCATAGGTGATGCAGAAGGGAGGGCGAATAGGAGAAATGAGGCCTAGTCAGGAAAAGTCTCCTGGTAGATGTGTGCTTTATTTGAGGTTTGCCCCTTCCAGATTCCATCTAAAACCAGACTTTTCTTACTGAAAAATTATCTTAAAAGAAACATACATGCTCCTTGCAGACATGTCTCTCATCCTTCAAAGCCTTGGAATCAAATGCAAAGGTTTCAACTGATGAAAATGTTCGTCACCTACCTCTTAATTTCTTCTGCCAATTCATTTCATTGAAAAGATCTTCCGATCTCAAGAAAAAGTCATTGATTTTGCTCCCTTGCTCATCCCTCTCTGTGGTGTAGTATATCCGGAGTTTTGATTCCTTAGTGAGGAACTCACATATACTGGGCACTGGAAAGACTATTTGCTCCATTGTGCGGTCTAATCGAACGATCTAAAGGAGATAAATGACATTGAATGGTTATTTCCACTCCTGCCTTGGATCCTAAGAGTGTTGTACTTGAAAAACATCAGGAAGGAACTTTAAAAATTGGTTAAATTATTTCTTATAAGACTCAGATCAGTTTCATATGACTCTGAAATATCTTATTTTACACTCTAATGCCTTTATCACTTGATAGCGGGTTAATATTCCAATCATCCTAAATCTTCCATTCTGGAGAAAAATTAATGTTTTATGTCATGTACTAAGGAAATTCTAGGTTAGAGGATCTTATCAAGGATCTAATCCTTTTAAAACCATTTAAATTTACTTTAAAATGGTTCTATTTAGGATTTATCAAATCATAGGCAAAGAAATACAAAATTTTAAATTTCATATTCAGCAACATAGAAGCCCAGGAGAGAGTAAAATAAAACACTGTGCACTCTCAATTCTGTATCTTAACACATTTTGCTTTAACTGAAGTTTCTAAGATAGCCTCATGTTAGACAACTCAACAGAGAAGTACTGGACAGTAACATAATGATCTTGGATGTGAAATAGCTAGGCATAATAGACAGCACAGGAGGAAGTAATGGTCACATCTGCCTGAGGCAGATACTTTGGAAAGTAATATTCTGAGGCAAAACTAATGTCAAGTACCAGTATTTAATGATAATAATAATGATGATAATGATGCTAATGGTAATTGTGATATTTGTTAATCACTTAACATGTGCCAAGCAATATAATCAGGTGATACAGAGAGTCTGTCCTAAATGGGACCCCCAGTCTAAGGGGGTGCACAAAAGATTAATGCTTTGGCACTCCAAAAATAATCCTACCTTCAAACCCACCCAGAAGCCATGACATCAGCAGGTCCACCTAACTGTCATAGAGATTTTAGGGACTTTTCCACAACTCAATTTTGCTGCTCTTTCCCTTACTGTACTGCAAAGTCCTGGAAGCAACTGTCAAACATGACCCAGGACCAATAAATACAGAAGCAGGAGAGCAATGAGGGGGGTGGGGGGAAAAACAATCTGCACCATCTAAAACATGATGCCGTTGAGTCTTATTGGGATGAATAGAAACCAAGAAGTATCACTATCAAATCTCCCAAACGTCAGCTGCCTAACATATGCGAAAATGTGATGACCATTAAAAGCATATGCTGGGACGTCTGCCCCGTGCAGACACATCCAGCGTGTTAAGTTTCTATCCTCTGAAAAAGATAAAAACCAAGTTCCTTTTGACTAGTCAGCATGGAGAAACCTAGATCTGTGAAAAGGTAATATAAAGACTCATTGGAATTCTTCAAAAACTCAAGACCATCTATTTTTTCAAAAATCAGTGTTGCTTGAAAAATTCAATTCTGTTGTCAGGAGCTTGATGATAAGGAAGTCTTGAGTTCAAAAGCCCTGTTCCAACAATGATACCACGTTGAAGGTCATTTTATGTCTCTGGGTCCCACATTTCTCGGCAGTAAGCTTCAGAGAAGCTCCAAATTCTTTTATAGAGCTTCTGAAGTGGACAAGTTAATTTAAGTCAAATTCTCATTCCCCTTTCATTTCATTGCTTATCCTGTAACTGTCCTGAGTTCACTATACTTGTACCTCAATTTGAGCGGTGTGCTTGGCGTAGAATTCCAGAGCTTCATCTCCTTCTACCTGACCTCCAGGTTTCAGCATGTTCTGAAGTTCTTTGTTATGACGAGCCAACTGGAAGGCAAGAGTGGAAAAGAAATAGAAAAGACCCAATTTTTCTTGATTACTGGAAAAAAAAACTCATTTCTGAATTTTGGTATACATAAAAAAGTACATATGCCTGGCAAAGCTGTGAGTAGGAGGGCAAAGGTGACAGGAGGCTTGTTATATTCCAACTAGGTGCTATTTACACAACAGCTATTTTGGGAGCTAGTCAGAACATAGATTGGAACACTTATGCCCACACTGAATTCTCTACTGTTTTCTTTATCCAGGCAGAGGAAAGGACTTTCAGTATTTAGGCCTAACCTCATATACCCTCCCATCCTAAACTTCCAGAAACTCTATCAGCTGGCTGGATACTGGCAAAGGGGAAGAATGGCCATTTCATAATAGTGGAGACACATGTCCTGACTCATTAGGGGTACGTCAATGTTTTTGATTCAGTTTTAAAAGTTAAATAATGATTGTCTGCTATTTGCCTCAGGCAATATGCACAAAGAGAGTTACTGTGGTAAATACTTTGCCATTTAAGGGACTGCCAACCACATGTGCAATATTTTTATGATCTCGTATCCTAAGAACAACAAGAAGTGCCAAAACCCTAGGATAGCACATCTACTTGAACAACTCAAGTGAAAGGGATGAGGAAAGCAATTACCCAACAGAGGCACTGACTTGTGATATTCACAAAAAACACTGTGTGTGTTCACAAACATTGTACAGACATGCCTTAATTGGAAAAGGGGGAAGCTTCTAAAAACAAAAAAAGAAACATTCAAAAACCCTGAGAGTAGAACTGGGAATTATAGCTTCTTTGTGCCAGTGTACAGAGTATTATTACTTGCTCCCCAAATCAAATGAAATCAAGTTTTATTATCACACCTACAAACACATCACACCCTGATAATCTAGAAACAGAGATTATTCACTTGGAATAACTAGATTGAAATACATTCCTGTGAATATTTTATAGAAAACCCTAAAATCCTTTTAATGAGTTAATTCTCAACAACTTGTGACCATTGAGTATACCTTAGCATCGAATGCCTTAATCAAAATGGGATTTTTTTTAACCTTAACAACCAAAAACCATGAACTCTTTAGTACCCTAAATGTTTGGAACCCAAATCTATTTTAGTGGCTTAAATGTTTCAGATAATTGAGAAGGGATTCAACAGATGATTGAGTTATATTCCAACTAGGCACTATTTACACAATAGTTATTTGGGGGAGCTAGTCAGGGCAGGGATTGGAGCTCTTTCTGTTCCCAGGTGGGAATTTCCCTGGAGCCCAACTCCTGGTTCAGATCCAGGCATCCCCCCCACCCTTCCCACCTTCTCTCTGGGGTGAAGTCCAGGGCCCTGCATTCCACCCCAAGATCCTAAAAAGGATTCAGGCATCATTTTACCTGCCAACATATTTGAATTCAGAGAAAAGGCAGGCTAAAAATCTACCTTGGTTCTGAGTCAGTAACTACTGACCAGAGGAGGGATGCTTGGATTCCCTTTCTGATCTTGGGGTGGAACACAGGACCCTCATGAAGTCACACTCCATCAATTGGTTATTTAATTTCTCAGTCATCAGAAAAAAATGTTGGCTAACTGATCATTTGGATACTTAATATTTGTGAGTTTGCTAGGCTGTGAATGGAGTATTCCACATCATGACAAACCTTTATGAATCATAGCTGGTCAAGAGGGGCTTGAATTCCTACCAGAGTTAAAGTATTAAAGCCACATGAGGCAAACACTCAAAGTTTCTCCTCCCTTAGAATCTTAGCAAAGCAAATACAAGTTGCTTGAGGTCTTACCTGATGAGCTAATATATAGATATTGTGCCCCACATTTCTAGGAGATGCGGCGACATCCTCACCATTTTCTCCATCCTCAAATTCTACTTCCCCTTGCATATAGGCCTTTTTTATCACTTCCACCTGGAAGAGGTCAAGATCACACAAGAGAAATATTAACGTACAACCTACACACGTTTCTGTGATGGTATTTAGTTCCTTGCTTCCAATAAAGGTTATGCATTAGGTTTCTCAGGTGCCAGCTGACATGTTACTTCAATTTTCTTCAGATTTGTCATCAGTCCATAGCACCAGATTTTGCAAAACAGTGCATCATCATCTGAATAACCCCTTGGAATTGTGTCTCTAAGGTCATCAGAGCCAGGAACGTTATAAGAATAAAGTGCTTTACCGTTATCACCAAGTTAACTGCATTTGTAACTTGCTTAGAAGTTGAAGCAAAAGCCATGTTTTAACATTTTCTCCAATTCTTCATATCTCACATCCTTGATGGTGGAATTACATATTTGGAAATATGGGAAGTGCTCTTACCACCTATGCAAGATTCCCTCTCAAAAGTCAACATGGTTAATCAATAATTGGACTTGGATCTGCAATCTTTTGGACATTTGATATTCTCCACCCACCTCAGCCCCACAGAATTTATGTATATAGCTATACATTCTACATTATAAATTATTTATTGATATTAACATCTGTCTCCTCCCAGATTGTAAGCCTGAAGCAGATAATGTGACTACCACTGTTGTATTGTACTCTCCTACGCACTTAGTACAGTGTTCTGCACACCGTAAGTGCTCAATAAATACCACTGATGATGATGATGATCATGATGATGATTGTGCAGACCACTACCCTAAATGTTTGAGAAAGGACAATAGAGTATTTAGACATAATCCTTGCTCTTGAGAAGTTTAAAATCTAGCAGGGGAGACATATTAAAATAAATCACGGGCAAGGGAAGCAACCAAGCATAAAGATATGTATTGGTATTTTTTGTTAAGCGCTTACTATGTGCCGAGCACTGTTCTAAGTGCGGGGGTAGACATAGGGGAATCAGGTTGTCCCACGTGGGGCTCACAGTCTTAATCCCCATTTTACAGATGAGGGAACTGAGGCACAGAGAAGTGAAGTGACTTGCCCACAGTCACACAGCCGACAAGTGGCAGAGCTGGGATTCGAACTCATGAGCCCTGACTCCAAAGCCCATGCTCTTTCCACTGAGCCACGCTGCTTATGTACATCATAAGGACTTGGGGAATGGAGTTAGGACTTAGTGCAGAGGTGAGGCAGTAAGGAGGGAAAATAGAGCAGGAGTAATAATAATAATGATATGGTATTTAAGCTCTTACTATGGGTCAAGCACTGTTCTAAGTGCTGGGATAGATACAAGGTTATCAGGTTGTCCCACACGGGGCTCACAGTCTTAATCTTCATTTTACAGATGAGGTAACTGAGGTACAGAGAAGTGAAGTGACTTGCCCAAAGTCACACAGCTGATAAGTGGCAGAGTCGGGATTAGAACCCACGACCTCTGACTCCCAAGCCTGTGCTCTTTCCACTAAGCCACACTGAAAGCTCACTCAGTGGATGTTCCCTAAAACTGAACTCCTCATCCTCTATCCTAAACTCACTCCTCCACTTAACTCTGCCATCACAAATTAACACCACCTTTCTTCCTGTTCCAGAAGCCAATGATCTTGATCTCATCTTCAATTCCTCACTGTCTTTTAGCTCACATTCAGTCTGTTGGTAAACCCTACTGCTTTTTCCTTCAGACTATCTCCCAGATCCATCCCAATGGCCACCATCCTTATTCAAGCTCTGACTGTAGCCCAGTAAGACTACTATATCAGCCTTCTCACTAGTCTCCCTGCCTCTGAATCTCCCCCCTTCAGTTGATACTACATGCTGCGGCTCAGAACATTGCTCTAAAACATTTAGCACATATCTCTCCACTCCTCAAAAACCAATTTCCCACTTCTTTCAGCAACAACCAGAAAGTCCTGTCCATTAAAGGCTTTCCAGAATCTGCTTCTTTTCTCCAGCCAAACAGCCATCCCAATGGTCCAGGCACGTGTCATATTTTGGCTTGACTTATGCGTCGGTCTCCTGGCTGACCTCCCTGCCTCCAGTCCATACTTCACTCTGCTACCCAGATCATTTTTCTAAAACATATTTCCTCCCACATCTCCCCACTCCCCAAACACCTCAAATTATCTCCCCATCAAGTTGAAACTCCTAATGGCTTTAAGGCACTCAATCATATCTCTCCCTCCTACTTATGGACTCTCTTCTCCACTACATCCCAGCTTGCACTCTTCATTCTTCTCAAGTCAACCTAATCACTGGGCCTAATTCTCATCTCTTCCACCACTGACCTCTTGCTTATCCCCTCCCTCCTGCTTAGAATTCCCTCCCACTTCACATCTACCAGACCACAGTTCTCCCCATCTTCAAAGTCACTCCAAAATGTGCCTGTTATATTGTTCTACTGCACTCTCCCAAGTGCTTAGTACAGTACCCTGCATATAATAAACACACAATAAACACCACTGATTGAATATCACATCTCCACTCCAAAACCCGTAAATGCTCAATAAATCCTACTGATGCCAATGATGAGGCTTTCAGTCAATCAATGGTATTTATTGAGTGCTTACTCTGTGCAGAACACTATACTAAGTGCTTGGGAGAGTACAATTAAACAGAGTTAGCAGACATGTTCCCTGCTCGAAGCGAGCTTACAGTTTGGAGGGGGAGACACACATGAATATGAACAAATAAGTAATTTAATTTCTAATCTCCCGGTCTTACATCCCCCAACTTCCACTGCAACACTTCCACACTACCTAACCACTGACAACCTCCCCAGAACACATATCCTCATACTCTGTCACTTCCTCAGATCTGTAATTTATTTTAGTGTCTGTCTCCCTCAGCTAGACTGTAAAATCCATCATGGCAGAAATTGGGCCTTCCCAAGCACTTAGCAGAGTGCTCTATGCACAGTAGACTGTCAGCTCCTTGAAGGAGTGAATTGTGACTACTAACTCTACTGCACCTTTCCCAAGTGAATAGTATAATGATCTGCACACAGTAAGTGCCCAGTAAATACCATTGATTTATGAATGCTCAACAAATATTGATTGATTCTCTACCAACTCTCTCTCTCTTACATATCTGCTTGCTTCATTCACTACTCCCCCACTCACACTTTTTTCCCTGAAAGCTAACCTTTCTACTGTGCTTCAATCTCCACCCTCGTGAATCTTAACCTTTTTCACACTCTTCTTCCTGTCTGAACCTCACTCTCCTCTTCCAATTTTCCAACCCCCAGCTCTCCCCTATTTTCAAAGCTCTCTGAAGACCTGTCCCCTCCAAGAAGCTTTCCCCAGTTTATTTCCACCACCCCAGGTTGTGTTGACCCAACAGCCACCGATAGCGTCAGTGTTTGTACTATGTGTACTATGTATGTACACAACTTTTGTTTTCACACATTTATCAATTAATCTTTTCATATCCTGTTTCTGATATTTAAAAAAAAATATGCCTATCCCCCCGCTTAGACTGCTTGAGGGCATGGACTGTGTCTTTTTCTTGCATTGTACTCTCCCAAGTGCTTAATGTAATTCTCTGCACACAGCAGAAACACAGTATATACTATTGACTGATTTATCTGTGATGATTTTAATCGTGGTATTTGTAAAAGATTTACTATGTGTCAAGCATTGTTCTAAGCGCTACTGTAGATACAAGTTAATCAGTCCCTGTCCCACATGGGGGTCACAGTCTAAGGTAGCTTCTTTTCTTCATTAGTTCTGTGGTACTGTGGATGATGACATTTAGCATCTTTAATGAGTAAAAGTCCTTATGTTTGGTAGCAGCCAGCATATCCATTGATCACTTTATCCTTGGTATCCCACCACTCAGCTGGATCTACATATAACGGAGTTGTAGGACTTCCTTTTGTTATGATCATGAGAATTTGCCAGTTTGATGATGCATTTCTTTCCTTGCTGCAGGGAGTTTTACACTAAAATCATTTCCATCAAACCCATTTTTGTAGTGCTACCTGACCAAATGCAGTTTTGATGGCAATCTGGTTGACAGTGTCTTAGAGAAGAGACCCATTCATTGTTTGTATAGAATCAATGGTATTTGTTGAGCACTTCCTGTGTGCAGGGCACTGTACTAAATAAACACTTGGGAGATCCAATATAATAGAGTTGGTAGACATGTTCCCTGCTCGCAACAAGCTTAGAGTCCTTTCCCTTTTTAGAGTCCCTTCCCATCCCCACAGCACTGTACTCGTCCGCTCAACTGTATATATTTTCGTTACCCTATTTATTTTGTTAATGAATTGTACATCGCCTTGATTCTATTTAGTTGCCATTGTTTTTACGAGATGTTCCTCCCCTTGACTCTGTTTATTGCCATTGTTCTTGTCTGTCCGTCTCCCCCGATTAGACTGTAAGCCCGTCAAACGGCAGGGACTGTCTCTATCTGTTGCCGACTTGTTCATCCCAAGCGCTTAGTACAGTGCTCTGCACATAGTAAGCGCTCAATAAATACTATTGAATGAATGAATGAATGAATAGAGTCTAGAGGAGCTTATATATAGAAACTGGTAGCCACTGTCATTTGCTCCAGTAGACTTGCTGGGATATCGTCACAGTTCATCTCCAGTGTTTCCACTTTCCAGGAACTTTGGATGTATTTTTGATAAATCGCTTTCGACTTCCAGTTGGAAGCCACCAGCTGATAATCAGGCCAGTTCTCAGTACCTCTAATGGCTGCTGTGAGCAATGGCATCTTTCAAACCACGTTGTCAGCCAGTAATAATCACCGAGATGCCACTGTTCATAACTGGAGTGTACACATGGTGTGTGTCTCACTTTAGTGGCAGACATTGCTGTTGGTGATTATGAGCTGAAGTTAGGCACACAGTGTAGACTGTGCAGCCCAATGACCTCTTGCCCATAGGTACATGGAAATCCCCATGAAGATCAGATTTTGGTGTCACTGTAAGGAAACTGTGCAGATTCAGCATCTGTCTCATTAGGGTGTAATGCAATGCAGGAGAATGAATCTCTTGGTCTGACAGCTTCTTCACCAACTGAGGCAGAGGACTAACCGACATTTGCTTTTCCCTAATACCAGCCCATTTGACTTTCAGTTGGATCCACAAAGGTCAATGGCAAAGTTTTTCCATTCACCTTCTGAATTTAGCACTTTCCCAGTCAAATCAACACACTCCTGTTTGGGGAACAACCCAGTTCATGAAAGCATGCCAAATGGAAACAGCAAACAACTTACCAGTTCTTTGGGCCTCATATTATACAGTATTCTTTCTGCATTCTCACTGTCGTGTCTGCTTTCCATGATTGCCAGGAGCAGTTTAGAAGCATTGTTCTGGTGCAAAAAAAGAGAAAATACAATGGTTCTTCAGCGATAAAATGATGTAAAAACCATGTATTCAGTTCAAAACACTTAAGGCTTAGGACTGCGTGGTAATTTAGGTTCTACTTTAAATGAACAGGCAGAGTCATTTCCTAAATAAGCCTTGTTGAGACTGACTATATTTAATGGACCTTACCCACAACAAAATAGAGATAATAGTTGATTAGCGAAACAGTGTAGTCTAGTGGAAAGAGTATGAGTCTGTGAGTCAGAGGACCTGGGTTCTAATCCCTGGCTCCACCATGTACCTGCTGTATGACCTTACACACGTAACTTAACTTCTCTGTGCTTCAGTTCCCTCATTCTCAACATGGGGAATCAAATACCTATTCTCCCTCGTATTTAGACTATGAGCCCCCATGTGGGATCTGATTACCCTGTATCTACCCCAGTGCTTAGTACAGTGTTTAGTACATAAGCTCTAAACAAATACCACAATTATTATTAACTATTGAAAAACCATCTCTACAAGATAAAAATACCAATGCAAATCTATGAATCAAAAATTTGTGCAAAATGCCATATTTGAGTTAAATTCTACTCTTAGTTCATGTACAGTTTGTTCATGTAGTTTCTCAAGATCAATTTCATTTGAGCAATGGACCTGAAAAATGGAATAATAAACTATCATTCATTTTTCTGGCATCCTGTCATGCTCTAGAGTAATGCTATATGGGAAGCCATTCCTACTTAGCATCTCCCTGGCTTTGAAAATTAATAGGCTACCTGTAGAGACTGTCCAGTACATTTCTGGCTTAAACTTAACTTTAAAATTAAAAAAACAAGATAATCAAGCAATTTACAAGCTTGCAAAATACTTACTGACCTATCCAAACATTAGCTTGAGGCATGTGTGGTTTTTCATGAGGTTTTTGACAGTTTGCATGGAATACACCATGGAGAAAACACTGTTTTCAGAGCTACCATATGCCCCACTTTTGAGCCCCTGTTAGGAATCCTAATATCATCCTTTCCTGCCTGATTGACAGATCAGGGAGAGGACTTTTCCATGCCCTCCTGGCCTGAATGTCCTTAGGGTTACCCAAGGAGTTCATGTATGCTGGTGATATGGCCCTGAACAGCCAATGCAAGAATCCAAGCATTTGGTACTAGGTCAGATAGGACCCAAGCTGGAGCCAGAGAAAGACAAGCAAAGGATCCCAGCCCAGATTCAGATTTTTACAAGCTCCTGCCAGCAGAGCTATGCTGATGTGAGAACATGGCTCCTTTAAATGTTTGAACAATTCTTGCTGCATTTACAGTGTGAGGCAGGGTTCCATCTTTAGGGGCAGCAGCAGCAATCAATAGGAAGGTAAATACAGACATAAAAATTTCCCTTGGTTTGGCTTTTTGTGTCAGAGAGAGATAAAGCCAAATAAAGAATGGCTTCTAAAAATACGCATCTAGTCCCTTTCCTTCTCCTCCTTCTCCTCCTCCTCCATGGGACATGGTTAAAGGAAGAGGGGAAGATTGCTGGAGCCTTTTTCTCTCTTTTAAGCTCATTCTCTCTTTGCCTCAGTCATCCAGTGCTCCTTGGGTCCAAGTTTCCCAGCAAATGTATGCATGCTCTCTCGCTCTCTCTCTGACTAGGCTTCTCCACATACATGTACACTTGTGTGTTCTCCCAGATCATATATACATATTAATTTCCTCCCTTCTGAGTGCTTTCCAAAATTCACTCCTTTCTCTTTTTCTGTCCCTCAGAATGCTGAAGTCTTCTTGTACTCTCATTCTCTTTTTTGATCCCAGAACATGTACATTTGCTCTCTCCCTTCCTCACTCCCTCCAAACTCGAGTTACCAAATAACATGCTCTTGTGAGTCTTGTGATTACCACAGTGTCAAAAAAAACTTCTTCAATGACCTGTTTTACTTCTAAATCATACCCCCACACTGGAAAAATGGGCTAGCCTCTACCGTATACTGAGGTTCAGTTCTAAAACCTACTCATGGCTATCAGGAAATGTGTTCATTGGTGGAAATCAGAAAAGGGAAGTGGAACAATTTACAAGTTACCTAAACATATGCAACAATTAAATATGTAGTCCTAGCGGACTATACCTAGGATAAAGAAAATATATCTATGAAGATTGATGTGCATAATGTATGGCAAAATCAGTTGGCATAGGTTTCACATACCTATATGGAACCTAATACAGAGAGTCTCTGGTAAGACTATGGCCCAATATAGAGTGAAGGACAAATTTTGTTTTATTACAGTCTGTCATTGTTATTACAAACACCTAGTAAGCAACTAAAGTCTGCTAATTGTCTCAGAATATAGATGGGGAGCATTGTAGCCTAGTGGAAAGAGCTAGGGTCTGGGAGTCAGATGAACTGTGTTCTAATCCTGGATTCACCACTTGCCTACGGTGTGACCTTGGGCAAGTCACTTCACTGTGCCTCAGTTTCCTCAATTGGTAAAATGGGGACTCAATACCTGTCCTCTCTCCTACTTAGCCTAGGATCCCCATGTGGGACAGGGACTGTGTCCAACTTTCTTATCTCATCTCTACCCCAGTGCTTAGTTCAGTGTTTGGCACATGATAAGTGCTTAAACACCATAATTATTATTATTACTTTTAAACTTTTCACTTTTCCTAGACAAATGTGCAAGGGATAAACAGAAATACTGCATTTTGCTTCCACATCAACTTTTGGCTTCTTCATCAGTTATAAAAAACCAATACTGAATCCAACTACTTGTGAAAGTAATAGAATAATAATAATGATAATGATAACAATAATAATAATAATGGTATTTGTTAAGCATTTACTATGTGTCAGGCACTGTACTAAGCACTAGGGTGGATACACACTGAGTTAAACGCAATCCCTGTCCCATGAGGGGCTCACAGTCTCAATCCCCATTTTGCAGATGAGGTAGCTGAGGCACAGAGGAATGAAATGAGTTGCCCAGGGTCACACAGCAGACAAGAAGCATTGCTGGGATTAGAATTCACGACTTTCTGACTCCCAAGCGCATGCTCTATCCACTACAGCATGCTGCTTCTAGAAATGATCATATTAAGATATTTAAAAATTAAGTTCCCCCTCCACAAA
Organism: Ornithorhynchus anatinus; assembly: GCF_004115215.2. Taxonomy (NCBI): domain Eukaryota; kingdom Metazoa; phylum Chordata; class Mammalia; order Monotremata; family Ornithorhynchidae; genus Ornithorhynchus; species Ornithorhynchus anatinus. The sequence continues at coordinate 96,338,478 of NC_041749.1, forward strand.
AATAATTCCAATCTGGTTTTACTACCAATACTGCATATTCCACTGTAAGCATCAACTTGCCTTCAATTCTAAAACCAGGTCCATCCTCTTCTTGCCCAGAGGGTTGATATCATTGAGGATTAATGCTGTGATTATATCAATGCCATTTGATTCGTGGGTAGCTATGCAGTTCTGAGCACACAAAAACATTATAAATTAGATGTTAAAAGCAAACGAGCAAAACTGCTATTTCAACACAATGCTTGCCACCCCCAGCCAAAATCAACTGTCATCATTTTCTCATCATTTCCCCCAATAATGTCTCTGGGGGGAGAGTTGCAAATTTTCCGTTGAAGAAAGTGGTAAAAATATAAGACAGATGAAGATCTCTGGTTTCAAAATTAACAGTAAACAGTAGAATGATGTACAAAAGAGTCTGAGCAGAACCGAGGAAAGTCCCATGGTACTGTAACTGATGAATTGGCTATGTCCAAGCCAAACGGTTGAGGCTGCATTTGTGAAGGGAAAATACTGTGTTACTGAAACTGAAGCGTTGGTGCTGAATGTGAACGTTCTAAATTTCCTTAAAATAGACACCTTGCTTTCTACTTTTAACACTGTCTCTTAAATCTTGACAGTTTTGTTTCCAAAAGAATATCAAATATAACAATCAGCGAGCAGGTGACAATCCCATTGGCAGCCATTCCTCTTCAATCTTAAAATTTTTGGTCTGGACAGAGAAAACTTTGTTCTGAAGAGCAGTATACTGGCTTGTGCAGCAGAAATGAAATTTTCATGTTCTAGTGAAATTCACTCAGATTCACACAGCTGCACCCATCCCCCACAAAACATTATTTTAAAGTTTATTGGAAAACCTGAGTCGTGAGTTACTTGTTTTGATGGGTGTGTATATATATATATATATATATATATATATATATATACCTGTAATTCTATTTATATTGATGCCATTGATGTCTGTTTACTTGTTTTGATGTCTGTCTCCCCCCTTCTAGACTGTGAGCCCATTGTGGGCAGGGCTTGTCTCTTTTTGTTGCTGCATTGTACTTTCCAAGCGCTTAGTATGCTGCTCTGCACACAGTAAGTGCTCAATGAATATGACTGAATGAATGAGTTGAAGAAATAATAGCCATTTCCCTAATTTTATTCATTCTGACATCTCTTTTCTAATAGACATCTTACAAATGCTAATGAGATAAGAATTTGTGTTATAGGTGAGTTGAACGGTAAAGGAATTAGCAAATTGAAATATCAGACAAAAATGTAACTAACTACCCAGTAGACAGAAAGCAAAGCTGCAGGTTTTTGGGGTTTGTTTTTTTTTAACAGCTGTCACTTTGTTAAAGAAGAGAGGTTGAACAGTCATTGAATAGATGTTCTTGGAAGATTCGAATGTCCATCTTCTTCACTTGCAACACATTGTTTGGACACTTTAACAGCAATTCAATTCAACTACATGAATGGAAGAAGGTTCAGGTGAAGCAGTTTTCATCTCAGCATATGCAAATAAGTACAATCACATATAGAAACACACATCCCTAAATCCTTTCTTCCTTTTCCATGAGATCCTCTTCAAGCATGCAAGAGTGGCTGACAAGGCCAATATGGGACTGACCCACCCTCCTGCCTTGCTTACAATCCTGGCTTCTTTGCCTAGCAGTCATTATCGTCACAAATGAATGGTTGGTTTCAGCCCTTGACAATGAATTTGGTGAGGGGAAACAGGAGAGCAAAACTACTGCTGCAATTTCCCATTTAGAGAATGCTCTATGTTACAGTAATGATGGCAAGAAATCACTTCCAATTGCAGATAACCTTCATCGTCTGATTTGGTACCAGCACAACAGTCCAGACCTCAAACTGAAATTTCCAATCAGCTATTGGCTATTGCTTTCTAATAAAATATCTGATCTATTCCTGCCTCTTGGGTTAGTTTAGCCTTAGATATCTAGCTCTCAAAAATCAACTTCAATCCACTTATTTCCCAAGAATGATACCTTGCCTAAGCAATGAATTTCCAGAAAAAATCAATATGTTAAAGAAAAAGTATGGTTAGTCAGGGGTGCAAAAGTGATTCTTATTTACGAAGTATTCATTTTTGTATCTGCTTGCAAACAGGATCCTTATGTCAGAGCAACTGAGAAGCTGAATTACCTGGTTTTCATGGCAAGGTCCCTGACAGTACTCAGTCAAACTCTCCAAGGTCTGATTGATAAGGGCTACATTCTTCTCATTTATATACAGACCAAGCAGTCCAAGACCTCCAGTTGTACTTCCACAGATACAATCCAGAAATTGTAGTGTCTCACATACCAAGTTGTAGTTGGTCTTATTGTTTTGACAGCGAAGGAAATTCTGCAATTGGACACGTCCATTAAAAAAAATGGTGAGAGAAAATAAAATTCATCATCCTTTATGGTGCCATTTTACTTGGATCTCTGAGTCTGGTGTTCTACTTTCAGCAATTAGGATTTAATGACAGTGACTCAGCACTCCACCAAACAGAGAATGAAATGTGCTCCCCATAAGTATACTCACCACAGAATCGTGCTCCAAGCTATGGTGGTCACATAATAAATCGCTTTCAGAAAGAAATTTTTCTAACAAGCGAATGGAAGACCAGCATCCCTTTGACAACTGGCTTTGCACTCCCACTGTCTGTTTACATTTGCTCATCTCTCTGCCTGCTTCTTTCTTGCCCCCTCCATTTTACCTGCCAGGCATTCATCACAAACACTTTCTTCTCTCCAAACAGAAAGAAGGGAAGGATGTGGATTTGGTTAGCAGATGAGAGCATAATTTTGATGTTGCAATTGCTGTGGCCCCTGGGCCTCCCTCTGCAGCCAATGGCACCAATGATTCATCCCAATTGGAAGGGTAGAGAAGCTGGCATCAAACTATGGGGATAGGCCAGCATAGCACACTACCTGCTTCATGGGAAAAAGGAGTGTGTAAGTTCCTCTTCTAGACTGTAAGCTCCTTGTGAAGCATTGTGGCCTAGTGGAAAGAGCACCAGTCTGGGAGTCAGAGGACCTGAGTTCTAAATCCGGCTCTGCCACGTAAGTGTTGTGTGACCTTGGGCAACTCACTTCACTTCTCGGTGCTTCAGTTCCCTCATCTGCAAAGTACAGATTCAATACCTGTTCTCCTACTTAGACTGTGAGTCCCATGTGGGACCTGATTATCCCCCCCAAAAAAACACTCCAGTGAATGCCCATCCTCCTCCGTATCAAACAAAAACTCCTCAGCACTCCATCACCTTGTCCCCTCCTACCTCACCTCATTTCTCTCCTTCTACACCCAGTCCACACACTTCGCTCCTCTAGTGCTAACCTTCTCACTGTGCCTTGATCTTGCCTGTCTCACTGTCGACCCCTAGCCCACATCCTGTCTATGGCCTGGAACTCCCTACCTCCTAAAATCTGACAGACAATTACTCTCCCCGCCTTCAAAGCCTTATTGAAGGCACATCTCCTTCAAGAGGCCTTCCCAGACTAAGTCCTACTTTTCCTCATCTCCCACTCCCTTTTGCATCACCCTGAATTGCTCCTTCTGCTCTTCCCCCCTCCCAGCCCCACAGCACTTATGTATATATCTGTAATTTTATTTCTTTGAATTGATGTCTGTCTTCTCCCCTGCAACCCAGCCCCCCTCTAGACTGTAAGCTCATTGTGGGCAGGGAGTGTCACTGTTTATTGTTGTATTGTTCTTTCCAAAGCTTTTAGTACAGTGCTCTGCACACAGTAAGCGCTCAATAAATATGATTGAATGAACTCTGTTGTACTGTACTCTCCCAAGCACATAGTATTGTGCTCTGTACTCAGAAAGTGTTCAATACACACGCATGTCTGATTGTAAAAGCCACAGCTGATATTTAGTATGCCAATGAGTAACCAAGTAACCAAAACAAGGCAGAGGATTTGAAAAAAGTCCTTCACACTAAACCAGAAAAAGACAGTATACAAGGAGAATGCTTTGGTGTGAAAACCCTCCTAACAACAGTTTCCTCTCATCTTTACTGACACAGCTGGAGATTAAAATTCGGCACAGAATGTTCAAAATGTATGGCAACAAATGTGATGTTTCCTAAGGAAATCTTTAATTTTAAATCCGGATCCTAATGAAAATTGTTTACTCTGAGTCAGAGTATCCCTTGGTATCTGCTGCTCCAGCTTATTTCAATTCACCTCGACCTCCCTATTTGCTCTACCATGCAGTTTTGACAGTTTTAAAGGACTCCATGGGTTTCCAGTGGAACTACACCACAACACCTTCCCATGGACCTTTCATTCCATATTCTTATACTGTTGGATTCATTTCTGCCCTCAAGCTACAGCCTTTGGAAAACTAAGGTAACAAGAAAGGTGCTGGGCTAGCAGATACAGTGGAAAAAGGCAACCCTACCTCTTTCCTTTTTACAAAAATTTCAGAGAATATCCTTCCACTAGCTCTCAGGAGCTCCTAGACTAGAAGGGTCTTGAAGGGCCCCAAGTTCGCCCCTCTGTACCCAGGAAGGGCACATTCAAACAATTCCAGAAAGATGAGAATTTCTCCTACTTCCCAAGACCGCCAGGAGGAGATTGACCAACTCCTGTAAGTAACCAATTCCAATGTTTAGCAGCCTCCCTTATACCTAATCTAAATTACTTCATGCTGCAGCTTTACCACTAGCTGACAAATTGCTACTGTTCCTTTTGTCAATGATGGAACAGGATTTGTGAAAAATGTCAAATTTAATTGAGTGTGATAAACATATCTTCCATTTTCTGTTTCAAGAAAAGTTTACAGGAGAGAAGAAATTTCTCAAAAGCAATTTAGTAAATGACTCATGGAACATAAAAAATGCTATTACTGGGTCACATCAGTGGTCCAGCCAGCCCAGCATTTTGCTTCCAACCGTGGCAATATAAGATGCTTGGAAGAATGCTGCAATGATTCCGCTCTCCTTGAAAGCCATCCTCATGGCTACGTATCTGCCTTACACATATCCCTTCATAATCCGGAAAGAACCTCTCATCCATGAATTTAACCAAACCATTCTTGAAACTCAATTTTCAGCCTGCACGATTTCCTGTGGTAATCAATTCCATACGCTTTCCACCCACCTTGTGAAGAAGTGTTTCCTTTTGTTTTTTGCCTTGAACCAACCACCTTCAAGCTTTGACAGAACCCTCTAGTCCTGTTGTGGGATTTGGTGAACAATAATTCTACATTGGCCCTGCTTATCTCTTGGAAGATTTTGTCAATTCCAATCATGTCCCCCACCCTCAATCTTTGTCTTTCCAGACTGCAGCATCTGGAAAATGTCCAATTGGAAACTACCCTCTCAAGAGCAAGACCTTGAAGAAAAGGCTCAGCAGAACTTATTTCTGTAATGTTCAAGATGTCAGTATGACAACTGACCAACTAGACACCTTCAAATGGATTGCTCCATGTGGTTGCCAAGTCATCCACAAAAATATCAAAAGGAAAGGAATCACATATTCATATTTTTGTAACAAGAGGAGGAACTTTTTTCTAAACACTGGTGGGGTGGTGTCAACTCTTGTGGTTATAGCCACGTGATCACTTTCTTTTTTATGCATATAGACTGTGATGCTGTTACATTTTTGAAAAATCTGAACATGAAAGAAAAGCACTTAAATAATGTTTCACGGAAGAAAAAGGCATACCATTAAATAAACATATTTTGGTTAAAATTGCCTGAGCACTAAAAGAAGTACATTAGTGAAAAGGGGAAACATAGTTCACTCCACAGCCTAGCAAAATTCTTATAATCATAGGCTTGGAAAGGTTCTTGAGAGGCATTCAAGCCTCCAGGAAACACAGTACTCAAACCAGCCCAGATGGTTGTTAGCCACTTGCTTAAAAGCTTCCAAAAAAAGAAGTCGCCATAACCTTCCTTGGCAACAAAGTCCACTGTCTCAGCACTCTGACAGCTAGAAAGCCAGGAAGTATTTCCTAACATCTTTCCCAAATCTCACCCTGTTATAAAATTACATTGATTCCCTCTTGCACTATGCTCAGTTTAAACCGAGAACAGTTGTGTGTGTGTGTGTGTGTGTGTGTGTATATGTGTGTATATATATACATACACACACTCACCCCAGCCTTATGGAACCTATAGAAACATAATTGTTTAAGTTTTTCCTCATAAGGCCTTGTGAAATAAATAACTAAAGAAAATACCCCTTCCATAAGCTGTTCCACACTTAGGCTAACTAGCTGAATGTTAATACAACATGTTATATTAACATGAGGCAGTTAGAAAATCAAGACAACATGTGTGAAATAGTTAAAGCTCAGTTCAAATCAAGACTCAACCCTGCCAAATACCTTTCTGAAGGAAGATGAGGGATTTAGAAGCATTAATAATGGTATTTGTTAGGGGCTTACTATGTGCTAGGCACTGTTCTAAGCCCTGGTGTAGACACAAGCAAATCGGGTTGGACACAGTCCCTGTCCCACGTGGGGCTCCCAGTCTCAATCTCCATTTTACAGATGAGGTAACTGAGGCACAGAGAAGTGAAGAGACTTGTCCAAGGTCACATAGCAGACCAGTGGCAGAGCCAGGATTAGAACCCATGACCCTTTGACTCCCAGGCCGTGCTCTATCCACTATACCATGGGACTCCAGGTAGAACTGTACAAGGGGGAGACAGCTTCCACAGGAGCCAAAATGGCACCAGGTTGCTGGCACTAAAAGTTGAAAAGCTGTTAAAACTAAAAACCAGGGAAAGCCAGTGTGCATGAAAGAGCACAAGACACAGGCTGACATAACCTCTGAGGTGGGAAGGGACTCGCAGGTAAGGGGAGACAGGGGTGCTCAGAAAGTGTGGCTGCGGGGAGGAGGGAGGAGAGGGAATGAGCGGGCCAGGCTGGAGGGAATCCAATGGCATATTGAAGGCAAAGGAAGAAAGGCAAATTAGACTGCCCATCAAACAGAGAACTTGGCAACTGTGTAAGTCAGTAAGAAAGCCAGGCCAAAATGCACCAACATTTCTAACTCTAACATTTAAATCTCAACAGATCTTCCTCTAGACTATAAGCTTGTTGTGGGCAGGATATGTGTCTGCTAACTCTGTTGTACTGTATTCTCATGTGCGCTTAGTTCCATGCTCTGCACATTGTAAGTGCTCAATAAATACGACTGATGGATTGATTGATTGAACCAACACAATAAAATGGTCATTTTGAAAGGGGAAATCATGTCTTTCTGGAGTCCTTTGAAGGGACAATAATCTTATGGATAGAGGGGAACCAAGAGTCACAAGATAACCCAAGGGCCATTGAAAAGATTCTACACCTCAAGTTCTAAAAAAACAAAACCTGAGTAAATCATGGCACTGGAGGGAATGTTCCGCTGTGGACAGAAGATGGAGAGATGATTGGCTAAAGATTTCAGTTAAATGGCCATTTATCTGGTCAAAGAAGTGTAAGTAGTGGGGTCCTCAAAGGATAGGTCCTATGACCAGTTTTATATAATGTTTTCATAAATTATGTGAAAGAGTGTATAGTGAGATCTCCATATTCGTGGATTACACTAAACTCTTCCAGGTGGTAAAATATTAAGCTGATGAGTGAAAAACCAAAGGAAGATCTCAAAAGCAGCATTGGGGATAACACTGACAGATGGTATTAGAAAGAAGCAAGTGTAAAGCGACGCACAATCAATGGTATTTATTGACCCCGCACCATGTGCAGAGCACTGTATTAAGCATTTTTGGAGAGTACAGTACACTAGCATTGGTAGACTTGATTCCTGCCCTCAGGAGCTTACTGCATGATACTGGGCTCTGAACTTTCAATCAGTACTCAGGACAAAGAGTTAAAGTCACCATTCACTAGTTCCCTTAAATCATCAATCCAGTGCGCATCAACAATTAAAAGGCCAAGAAATGTTGGATATCATCAGTTTTGCCGTTAAAAAGAATCATGGCATATCTACACGTGGAAGACTATAAACAGTCTACTTCTTGTTTTGCTTTGTCGCCTGTCTTGCCCCTTCTAGACTGTGAGCCTGTTGTTGGCTAGGTATTGTCTCTATTTGTTGCCAATTTGTATTTTCCAGGCACTTAGTACAGTCCTCTGAATGCAGTAAGCGCCCAATGAATATGATTGAATGAATGAATGAGTGAATGAACATTCACGCTTCTTCAAGAGACCCCAAGAGATCCACTCCCCGTTTTGAATTTAAATTTGAAAATAGTGTTCACTGGTAGCTTACTCCATGGAAAGCTTGGAGTTTGAACGTCTGGTGACACAAACTAAACTTCAATTGACCTGCGGCTGTTCAGCCAGAGTCCATCGAGTTTAAGCATCCCATTATCAAAGCGGTTGAGTTCCACACTGTTACGGAGGAAGTCACCTTATAAATGGCAAAGCAAATCTTTTTTACTGCAATAATGATAAAAACAGTCAAGGATGCCAAATATGTAAGAACTGCTTACTAAAATCAAGCAGGTGCTAAACCTTGCTATTTTCTATGGCTGTGGGGGAGGAGAGTAGTAAGAGAGAGGCAGAGGAGAGAAATGAGAGAAATGTCAGGAACAAACTAAAATATAATTAACTACTAGATTTAGTTTCCTCAACCTCAAGAGGAGAATACCATGGGAGACCTGCTTCAAGATTCAGATGGTACGCTTTTGGCAATCCCTTCTCATCTGTAGACCTGTGACAATCTTATTTCTGCGGTTCTCCTATGCAGTCAAAGGTTAATCTTATATGGGAATGATGCAGAAGGTGCCAATGGATCCCCTACTGAAATATTTGGCATTACCGTCTCCTTTTTCTGCTGTCACCATTTTGGGTGCATTACGGGACAGGTTCTGAACCATGGGCTGCTTTCAGTTCATACGCGCCCCGCACCTCCTCCCCCTCACCTCCCCCTGACAGACCACAGCTCTTCCAACTTTCACTTCCCTCCTAAAATTCCACCTTCTCCAACAAGCTTTCTCTGATTAATTTTCCAGCACCCAGAGCTTTTCCAATCCCTTCAGCCAACTCTTGATGATGTTGTCTTGTTTTGTATTGTTCTGTTTTGCTTTGCTGTCTGTCACCCCCTTTTAGACTGTGAGCCCGTTACTGGGCAGGGATTGTCTCTATCTGTTGCCGAATTGTACAATCCAAGCGCTTAGTACAGTGCTCTGCACATAGTAAGAGCTCAATAAATACTATTGAATGAATGAATGAAGATGTTTACACCAGTCTTAGCACTCCTGTATATATCCACTTTATGTATTGTTGACCTCTCTAGTTTTACATACTTTCATGTCAGTCTCCCCCATTAGAGGGTAAGCTCCTTTTGAGCCACACCAATCCCTTCATCCAACTCTAAAAATAATAACGATGGTATTTGTTAAGCACTTACTATGTGCTGAACACTGTTCTAAGCACTGGGGTAGATACAAGTAATCAGCTTGTCCCATGTGGGGTTCACAGTCTTAATCCCCACTTTCCAGATGAGGGAACTGAGGCACAGAGAAGTGAAGTGAATTGCCTCAGGTCACACAGCAGACAAGTGGCGGAGCCGGCATTAGAACCCACGTCCTCTGACTCCCGAGCCCGGGTTCTTGCCACTAGGCCATGCTGCTTCCCAACTCTAGCGGCTGAGGGAGGGGTGAATATCAAGGGCACAAAAGATACAGATCCAAGTGTAAGAGTACAGATCCAAGTACACCGTGTGGGCACTCGATAAATGCTACTCTTACTATTACTGCATTGGCTGCATCAACGGCAACCCTGCTCCTGGTCATGGAAGTGGCACGACGAAACTAAGCTGCAGGAGCCAAAACACTGAAAAGTCACCCATTGCTTTCAGAAAAAACCAAGTTGCACCCAAATCTGAAAAGATGTTGTTTTCAGGGAAGGATTCTTTCCGCACAAATTAGATTTTAAATATTGCGGCTAACAGCACTTACAGTTCAGTGAACCTGATTTTCCCGGACTGAAAAATATTCATGCAACAGTTCACAATCCCCGTATATAGGCTGGTATCTTATGGTGAAGATATCCCTTTCTCTTTTAGCAATGATCTGGTGTGTTTTAACGTGTTACCCATAGCTTCTCCTGAATGTTTAAGTGGAAGCAATTTACAGTAGTAACAATGAACAATAATAATTAGAGCTGATTTGGGGACAATAATTTTGGCACATTTATACACCACCTGTGCAAATATTTAATGCTTCAATTCACCCTCGCTGGCTGCACGCCGAATTCAGGGCTGGTTCATATTTGTATTAAGTTTTAAGGATTAAGTATCAATGACAAAATAGTAGCAAACAATCTGTACTTGCATTAACAACTTTGCAAACAGACTCCTTCTCACTCACCCTCGCTCACATCTTCTCAGTACCCAGAGGAGAATGGAAGGGAAAATAAAGGATATCAACCCAGCCAGCAATCAGTGATGTGGTTACAAAGTGAGGCAATAAAGCCAGGTCTTGAACAGAGGACTGCTAAATGAGTCTAGTACAGATCACGTTGTTTTGCTCAAGGACTATACAAGCTAGACCATCTCTAGAATGATGTGAGGGTTTTTTTGTGGTTTTTTTTGGCAGGGGGGGTAGGGGGGAGGGAAACTAGGGGGTTAATTCCAGGCCTTGACCTTTACCCATCCCTATACTAATGTTTTTGCTGAGACAACCAGAAAGGAAGTTGATGTTCGTCCATTATTAGAACCAGTAAACATTCGGCCCTTCAAGGATCCCTTCCCCTACACTACAGCCCTGCCCTATCGCTGGATATCGTTGTTTATGTCCCTTTATCCTGAGGTAAGGCAGAATGGCGGAAATAAAAGGACTCATCCTAAAGGCACAGATGTGTACTGTTCTTCTGAAAACCCAGATCAGAAGGCACGCTGATACTCGAGCTTTCCTCTCTGGGCTAGGATTTGAGGAGCCCATGAAAGACAGTCTCACTCCAGTGCTTTAGAAATGGATAGAAGACAAGCGAACCGTGAAAGTTCAATCCCAGGGTAGACATCTGACCTACCTGCAGATCCCGGTTGTGGTTTTCACAGAGCAGCTGTAAGAAACGGAGGATGGGCTGCATTATTGTAATGACTGCACTCATTTCCAAGTCATCTTTGCCCTTGTCCGTCGTGGCTTGGGCTCCCTCTCCAGACGGGTAGTGGTCATCGGGATCTGCCTCTCGCCTATAGGTGGTGTAAGCTTTCCTGGTAGCAGTGGTGGCCTCAAGCAACTGATCCCGAACCTCTTCGGTAATCTGTGTAGTGGGCTCTTTGACTACAAAATAAGAGAAATAATCAGAATGGTCACTGGGGGAGTCAGACCAACTTGGGCAATCTGGTTGAGACCCATCTGTCCTTGTCAGTTTAGCATCTTAACCTTTTAGCCAGGTTATGCACTCCATTGTTTCCCCATTCCTCTCTAACGTTGGAGGGCTCTGAGAAGAACATTAAGAAACATGAAAGGGTTCAGAGCTGAGTCTCTGTCTCGAATCCCACATCACAACCAGTGAAGAGTCCTTGGCCCTAAGAATTTCTATCCGGGGAGGGTCAGAATTAACTCATTAAGTTTATGGACAGTGCGGAGGTCCCCCTTTCTGGAAGGTTTTTAGTACAGGTTGCCTCTTCAGTTGTTCCCCAGTCATATACTAATAATTGTCGTATTTATCATTTATGGTGCTTATTTATTTTACTCTACGAAATAGGCAGGAAATACTGTTGTTCTTATGAAAACCCTTTCAAAAGATACTAAGTGCCACTCTCTTCAAGGCGTAGCTTCAGGAGAAGTGAACTACAGAATTCTGGACACTATTGCCAACACTGCCCCACCAACAGTTTTGTGTTTTTTTTTTAAAGAAATACCAACTCTTAAAAGTACCAAAAATAAAAATCAGTAACTGCTTTCCCTAGGGTCACAGTGTTTGTGTTTCTGTCCATTCCTGGCAACAATCACAAGATTTAGGTTTTGAAACTGATAAGATGACCCATCTCTAGCTGAGAGCTGTGCAAGTAACACGCATACCATTAGGGGTTATAAGTCAGAGAGTTATAAGAACACATATTTAGAGGCTTTCTTCAGAACACTGCAGAACTCAAATATCTGCTGGGCAGGTTACCGGGTGGACCTCTGTCACCCTCTCTTGCTTCAGTACACCCCAGCCCAGGAGGACTGTAAATATGGGCACTGCTCCCTAGCCATGGACCTCAGCAGCTGGGTGTTTCAAAAAGAAAATAGACTGAAAGCTTCTCCCTCTAACCTGTGGGCAGGGAATGTGTCTACCAACTCAATTGCATTAAAGTAGCATGGCCGAGTGTATACAGCATGGGCCTGGGAGTCAGAAGGACCTGGGTTCCAATCCCGGCTCCACGACTTGTCTGCTGTGTGACCTTGGGCAAGTCACTTCACATCTCTGTGCCTCAGTTACCTCATCTGTAAAATGGGGAATGAGACTGTGAGCTCTGTGTGGGATAGGGACTGTGTCCGAACTGATTACCTTGTATCTACCTCAGTGCTTAGAACAGTGCTTGGCACATAGTAAGTGCTTTACAAATACCATAATCATTATTATTTATTATTACTACTCCCCAAGTGCTTAGCTCGGTGCTCCACTCCTCTGGTGCTAAACTTATCAATGTTCCTCATTCTCACCTGTCCCGCCATAGACCCCTGACTCACATCCTACCTCTGGTCTGGAATGCCCTCCCTCCTCAAATCCACCAAACATCATTCTTCCCCTCTTCAAAGCCCTACAGAAGGCTCACCTCCTCCAAGAGGCCTTCCAAGACTAAGCCCCCCTTTTCTCAGCTCTCCCTCCCTTCCATGTCACCCCGACATAATCCCTTCGCTCTACCCTCCCTCCCCACCCCACAGCACTTATGTCTATATGTAAATATCTATAATTCCATTTATTTATATTGATGCCTGTTTACTTGTTCTGATGTCTGTCTCCCTCCTTCTAGACTGTAAGCCTGGTGTGGGCAGGGATTGTCTCTCTCTATTGCTGAATTGTACTTTCTAACCGCTTAGTACAGTGCACTGCACACAGTAAGTGCTCAATAAATACGATTGCTCTGCATACTGAATACTGAATCCTCTGCACACCGTATGGGCTCAACAGCTACCACTGATTGACTGAATGGAGAAGCATCGTGGCTTAGTGGATAGAGCAGGGGCCTGGGAGTCAGAAGGTAATGGATTCTAGTCCTGGCTCCGCCATGAGGCTGCTGTGTGACCTTGGGTGAGTCACTTCACTTCTCTGGGCCTCAGTTACCTCATCTGTAAAATGGGGATTAAGATTATGAGCGCTATGTGGGACAGGGACTGTGTCCAATCTAACTTGAATCTACCCCAGCGCTTAGAAAAGTCCTTGGCACATAGTAAGTGCTTAACAAGTACCATAACTATCATTATTATTATTATTAATAAATACCAGACTTAAAGAGGTCTAGTCCTGAATTGGTACCAGCCAGGGCATTCACCAACCGGAACCCAGACTGTCTGGTATGAAACCGGACTAATGGCCACCTTATTTGGGAGGCCTGCTCCGAATGGCAGGCGTACAGGTGGGAATGGGCCTATTTGGTTGATTCCTCTGTTTAGGGTATGCCCTGGGAGATATCACGGTTCCTCTGAGGCCAACCCATGCCCCTACCAGGGGCTTAGGAGAGTTCTGACTCCTAGGATTACAGATGCTAGAACTGATCAAAGCAAGGGAATCACAGTATCTCACTTGAATTTCATTTTATATTCAAGAGCCTCACTTTATGGGCAACACCCCTCAAATATAATTTTAAAGTTATACTTTAAAGGAAAATAATGGAACTTTACCTCTCTTTCGGGCTGGTGCATCCTTCTCAGAATCATCATCTTTCTTTTTATTTCCCAAATCACTTGTGTTGACTGTGACTGTAGCCTTTATTTCTTGCTGTGCCACTTTCATGCGGTCATAGAAGACCTTAAAGAATTTTTCAGACTTCTTATCTTCTGTCAGTCGGCAGAAAAAGGAGTGCTATCAAGAAAACATTACAAATTTATTTGGGTCAGATCATAAGTATCCCTTTTCTCCCTTTAAAATTCAAGTAACTGGAAACTTAATCAGTTTTCAAGATGTGCAAATCCCTGGGAGAACAGACTTTACATCACATTTTAGCCTTCAGATTTCTCTTCCCCATGGATCACCTAAGCAAGGATTTCAGTCAATCGTGGGATATCGCCTTTACAGAGTTGTCAATTAATCCTTGCAGGTAGGAGGTCAGGGAGGGTTCTAGCAAATGAAGCAAGAACAGAGAAATGGAAAACTGGAATCGAGTGTCGTTTCGGAAGAGGTAATGTAATACCCATTTTTGACACTAGGGAATGATGACAATTCAACTGGTACCACAGTCTGTTAAGTTGCTTTTGGTTGCATTGGAAATGCACCTCAGGATTGATTTACAGACAAAATGCAACATAGTAGCTGGGCCTCACTTATGTGTCTGTTTTCTTGCTCTGAGCTGAATCACAAGCATCATGCATTAGAATTTATTGTCATGAAAATGTAGCAAACACACTAAAATGGAAAAAAGAAGCTTAGTATTCTGAATTCCAGGTCTGCTTTGCCATTCAAATTATCCTCCTCATTCCCTACCACCTAGGGTCCAAAGGATATGTCAGCCCAGATGCCACCAAAGGCAGAACTGTGAGTCATCATCATCATCACAGATACTTACTGAGAGTCCAGAAGGAAACTGGCATCATGAGATAGGCAGTTGTCATTCCTCCTAAACCCTTCCAGCTGCCCAAAGACTGACAGTGAGCTAACTGTAGTCAAATGAGAGGATCCCATGCCAAGTGGATTGAAACCTGGGTCCTCTGACTCCCAGGCCTATGCTCTTTCCACTGGGCCATACTGCTTCCCGGCACTCTGAGCTCCACTAGTCAGGAAAGAGGGCAGTCAAGAGAAAAGCAGTGAGGCCTGGGAGTTGGGGGACCTGAGTTCCAGTCCCAGCTTGGCCAATTGCTTGCTGTGTGACCTCGGGCAAGTAACTTGGCTTCTCTGTGCCTCCAGGGTTTCGTCGATGAAATTGGGATTCAATCATCCTCCCTCCAATTTAGACTGTGAGCTCCATGTGGGACAGGAATTGTGTCCAACCTGATTTACTTGAATCGTTTAGACTGTGAGCCCATTACTGGGCAGGGATTGTCTCTATCTGTTGCCAAATTGTACATTCCAAGTGCTTAGTACAGTGCTCTGCACATAGTAAGCGCTCAATAAATACTATTGAATGAATCTACCCTAGCTTAAAACAGTGCTTGACATGTTAGTTCTTAAAAAAAACCATTTAAAAAAATGGAACTGGAGAAGGACAGAAGACACTAGGAAGTCACTGAATCAACCCTTCTCCCTAAGGTTCTTGGGGCTAGGAATGACCCAGTGACTCAAGGTAGAGCAACAGACTTTTCAGTATTTGCCTAGCCCAGGCTGCTCTGGACCTGAACTTGTGGGGTTGGGCCAAAATCAGGTGGATCCTGGCCATGCAGTCAAACAAATAATCACCTACCAAAAATTGGCTTCCTATGCACGGCCTACACTGCCTTCTCTGTCCAACTTCTCCACCTCCAACAATGGTACCAACCATCCTGCCCATCTGTCAATTATGGAACTTGAGAATCATCTTTTAATCTTAAGGCCACCCAGTCTGTGGACAAAGTACGCCTCCTCCTTCCCACATAACATTGCTTGGGCTTGCCCTATTCCTTTCTCTTTCATTGTTAAATCTGGTGCCTAGATTCTGGTTGATTCTTGCCTCCACTACTGTGACGCGCTCCTTCTGGCCTCCCCCTTACCCTTCTTTCATGCTTCAATGCCATTCCCAAAGCTGACATCTCACACAACTTGGAGCACAATCATATTCTTGCACCCTCCCCGCAATGGGAGTGCTCCACCTTACCTATCAGGCTCAAACTCCCACGATCCCCTCTGGCCATCTCTCCTGACTCTAGTTAACCTCTCATCTGCAGCTGTACCCCTCCTGCCCTTATCGAGTCTAGACTGTAAGCTCGTCCCTCTAGACTGTAGTCTCGTTGTGGGTAGGGAATGGGTCAGTTTATTGTTATATGTACTCTCCCAAGCGCATAATACAGTGCTCTGCACAGTATGTGCTCAATAAATACGACAATTCTTTTTTTCATTTAATTGTATTTATTGGGTGCTTACTGTGTGCACAGCACTGTACTAAGTGCTTGGAAAGTACATTTCAACAAGTGAGAGACAATCCTTGCCCACAGCGGGCTTACTGAGAAGCAGCGTGGCTCAGTGGAAAGAGCATGGGCTTGGGAGTCAGAGGTCGTGGGTTCTAATCCTGGCTCTGCCACTTATCAGCTGTGTGACTTTGGGCAAGTCACTTAAATTCTCTGTGCCTCAGTTACCTCATCTGTAAAATGGGGATTAGAACTGGGAGCCCCACGTGGGACAGCCTAATTACCTTGTATCTACCCAGTGCTTAGAACAGTGCTTGGCACATAGTAAGCCCTTAACAAATACCAAAATTATTATTACAGTCTAGAAGGGGGGAGACAGACATCAAAATAAATAAATAGGTATCAATATAAATAAATAGAATTATAGATATGTACATATATACACAAGTGATGTGGGACAGAGGGGTGGTAGAGCAAAGGGAGCAAGTCGGGGCAATGTCGAGGGCGGCGGGTGGCGGCGGGGGGGCGGCAGTGGGACTGAGGAAAAGGGAGGCTGAGTCTGAATGAATGACCATTCTTAAGGACAATCTTTGGTTTGGTTTAACACCTTCCCCACAAACTGATGTTGCTCAGTCCCGCTTTACAACTTCTTTCCCCCTGATTTCAAAAGAGATCTACTCAGTCTTCTTGCATTGTTAGTTGCTCACGGAATTCAAGTAAGCAGGGCCCCACGTGTTCCTGGCAATGAATTCAAAGCTAGACACTCTAATAGTGCCGTCTATTGGCCCAGTATCTACATGTGTTGCACGTGTTTTAAGATGACAGATGGCACTCTTAAAAAGAATGTGTTTTGATTTTCTTGAATGACTGACTTGCCCTGAGATGTTTTTGAAAAGGCCTCTACAGTAAAAAGACGCTTGTGGGTTGCTAAGGCTAATTATCTAAAGCAGATGCTTTCTGATTGGTTCTCCAACTTCAGTTAACAATCTCTCCAAGAGTTCTGTTTCCGCTGAGTCTGTGTGGGTGGGATATTTTATATGGTTCTAATCTTCATGGTAGATTAATTCACTGTAATTAAGTGAATGTAAATTTGGTTTCTAATCTGCACACACCCAACTTTATGTTTTCTTCAAACTTGCTAGCAGTGTGTAAAGAAAAAATGTGACCTAAAATCAATCATTCAAACAACTGTATTTATTGAGCACTTACTGTGTGCAGAGCAGTCATTCATTCAATCGTATTTATTGAGTGCATACTGTGTGCAGAGCACTGTACTAATCGCTTGGGAAGTAAAGTTTGGCAACAGATAGAGACGATCCCTACCCGACAACGGGCTCACAGAGCACTGTACTAAGCGCTTGGGAAAATACCATATAACGGTGTTGGTAAACACGTTCCCTGCCCACAAAGGAGCTTACAGTCTAGAGGTTCTAAATTCTTTATATTTGGTCATCACCAAATTCCTTTAGAATAGAATGTGTTTTGATTCTTACTTCCTGGATGGTACAGTTTCCAACTGCAAGAATTGACCTAGAAGTTCCCATGCTAAAAGATGAGGCAGGATAATATAGACTTTTCTGACATCCTTCTTGCTCATTTTGTTTCTCCAATTTTACCCACACTCATTCGGTGACCACATTTCTGGATAAAAGAAAGTCATACACACACACACGCGCAAACCCCCCCCCACACACACAAAAGACACACACACACTCCTTATTCAATAAGGTGATGCAATTACTTGTCCATCTTTCAATTGTAATGATGGCTTTGGCTTGATTAATAATAATAATAATAATGTTGGTATTTGTTAAGCGCTTACTATGTGCAGAGCACTGTTCTAAGTGCTGGGGTAGACACAGGGGAATCGGGTTGTCCCACGTGGGGCTCACAGTCTTAATCCCCATTTTACAGATGAGGGAACTGAGGCACAGAGAAGTTAAGTGACTTGCCCACAGTTACACAGCTGACAAGTGGCAGTGCTGGGATTCGAACTCATGAGCCCTGACTCCAAAGCCCGTGCTCTTTCCACTGAGCCACGCTGCTTCCCCATTAATAGCATGGTCAGTTGATCAGCAGTTACCTGTCCTTTGTGCTGTCTTTTCAGCTGTATATGGTGCATGCTTTTCCTTAAACAGGAACTAAGATATAAAATGCTTGCATCATTTCCCACTAACATAGGCTGAGCATTTACAAAGCGCATGGCACTGTCATGGACTCGTTCTTGGTTAAGGGAATACACCAAAAATAGAGAAGCTTCATTCTCCTGCCCTTGGGGATCTAATCCAAGAATGAGTGCTGAACAGTCAACGTAGATAAATATACATAACGAGAAGTGTCGTATTCGTTAAGCACTCACTATGCACTACATGCTCTGGAAGATTCAAGATAACCAGGACAGATACAGTCCTCACCCTACATGGGACTCACAGTCTAGTTAAGATGGAGAGCCGGTACTGAATCCCCATTTTACAGATGAGAAAACTCAGGCACAGAGAAGTTAAGTGACTTGCCCAGGGTCACCTAGTTGGCAAATGGCAGAACCAGGATTAGAACTCAGGTCTGCTGAATCCTAGGCCCACTGACTCCCAAGCCCGTGCTTTTTACAGTGGGCCATGCTGCTTCTCATGATGTCTACTATATATATTTCCTAGGAAAGAGGAACTCTGGCGGGGTGTAGGACACTGCTTTCCTTAACCTACTTAGAAAGGCTTCGCAGAGGAGGACTGACTGTAAAAGAAGGCACAAAAACAATTTGACAGATGAGGAGAAGGAAGTCTTTTCACGTTAGAGGAGCAGAAAAGATGATGGTTTGGAGCTTGTAATATAGGGGACATTAAAGAAACCATAACATCTCAGCTCTAGAGAAGGATAAGGGATCATTCCAGGAAGAGGGTTACCTAATATTTATCAAAGAATAATCTATAGGCAATGTTTACTACATAAAAATGAAGATGGACAATGAATAATAATAACAATGGAGGTATTTGTTAAGTGCTTACTATGTGCCAGGCACTGTACTAAGCAATGGGGTAGAACAAGATAAACAGGTCCCACATGGGTCTCGCAGTCTAAGTAGAAGGGAGAACAAGTACTGAATTCCTCTTTTGCAGATGAGGGAATTGAGGCACAGAGAAGTTAAATCACTTGCCCAAGTTCATACAGCAGGTATACGGTGGAGTCGGGATTAGAATCTAGGCCCTCTGACTCCCAAGCTCATGCTCTTTCCATTGGTGTAGTGGATAGAGCACAGGCCTGGAAGTCAGAAAGTCATGGGTTCTAGTCCCAGATCTGTCACTAGTCTGCTGTTTGACCTTGGGCATGTCACTTCACTTCTCTGTGCCTCAGTTCCCTCATCCGTAAAATGGGGATTGCGTCTGTGAGCCCCACGTAGGGCAGGGACTGTGCCCAACCCAATTTGCTTGCATCCGCCCCAGCACTTAGTATGGTGTCTGGCATGTACTAAACGCTTAAATACCACAATTATTATTATTATTAGACCAAGCTGCATTTCACTAGAATATAAATGCTCATTTGCGAAAACATCAAGTTTTACTTTGATTTACTTTACTTGGCATCTTTGGCCTACTCTACCTTCCAGTCACACCATTCCTGAGTTAGAGGATCTCTTCATCAAAGACAAAGTTTTGAGATGAGATTGCACAGGAGATTGGAGTATTTTTTTTTCTGGATTGTAGACGGTAAGTGCTTCCTGTAGACTGTAAGCTCCTTATGGGCAGTATTTTACTTTCCCAAGCACTTGGGACAGTGTTCTACACAGAGTGGCATAATGGATAGAGCATGGGCCTGGGAGTCAGAAGGTCCAGGGTTCTATTCCCACCTCTGCCGCTTGTCTGCTGCGTGACCTTGAGCAAGTCACTTCACTTCTCTGGGCCTCAGTTACCTCATCTGTAAAATAGGGACTAAGACTGTGAACCCCTTGTGGGACAGGAACTGTGTCCAATCAGATTTGCTTGTATCCACCCCTGTGCTTAGTACAGTGCCTGGCACACAGTAAGTGCTTAACGAATACTATTATTATAAGCAATAATAGGATGCAGTCAAATACCACGGAATGATTGACTGATCAATTGTTCTTCCTCTCCTGACCTTACAAGACTGACGAGTGGAAAAAAATTAGTCTGAAATCAGAGTAGCTACAGAAACTATGCTTAAGTGGCCTTAAGTGAATGAGGTGGAGAAAAAGGAGGAAAACAAAGGCTTTCTTGGCAACCACAGAATGCAAATCTCAGAAGGTAATAAATTGTATTAGGTTTGAACCTGATGTCAATTTAAGAAACAATGTGATGTGACCAGCTAGAAATTAGCTACTGAATACATTCTGAACTAGCTGGGCAGAAGAAAGTAACATCTAGGGCAAATGGAAGAAAACAAAGAAGTCAAAGTAGCAGATAGTTGAATTAAAATTAGGGTGGAGATTTTAGCTGTATGCATTTGAGAAGCAGGGGTATGTTTTTGACCAGCTTTATGAGTGAGACAGATTTGCCTACTCAGTCTGTTAGCTTCACTTCTATCTAGAGGAGTGAGGTGAGTGACAGAAACATCCCGATTTTGAGAGCTGAGCAGGAGGGGGAGAAGTGAATTATGGCCACTATGCTATCTGGTCTCTGAGGAAGTTCAGGATGCCCCAAGAGATGAGGCCAGGCCTCCCTGCACTCCAGGGACATAGAGGCATAGCTACCCAGTCATTACAACTGCTCAGGACAAGAGATTCCAAAAGGGTTCAAATCAATGAAAGGAAGCACATCTTCACACAGTGAGTACTAAACTTTCATTCATTCATTCATTCATTCATTCATTCAATCGTGATTACTGAGCACTCAGTAAAGCATTGTACTAAGCACTTGGGAGAGTACAATATAACAATAAACATACACATTACCTGCCCACAGTGAGCTTACAGTCTAAACCAGGAATATGCTACCACATGAAGTTGAATGGGTAGAAAGCATCAATATAGTCAAGAGTGGTTTATATAAACTCATGGGTGAGTGGTCCACAAGAGATTACTTGAAGAAGAAGGGTTGGGTATTTGAGGGAAAGGTTAGAGTTCTTGAATGCTAAGGAAGGGGTGTAACCATCACGCTCGTCTTCCAAGTAGGGAAGCAGTGTGGCCTAGTGGATAGAGTAGGTTGGTATTAGAGGAGCAAAGTGTGTGGGCTGGATTGTAGTAGGAAAACAGAGTGGTAAGGTAGAAGGAGGAGAGCTGACTGAGTGCCTGAAATTGTTTCCATTTAATGCAGAGTTGGAATGGGAACCATTGGAGGTTTTTTGAGGAGTGGGGAGGAATGGACTGAATCATCTTTTTAAAGAAATGACCTGGGAAGCAGTGATCTGCACACAGTAGGTGCTCAATAAATACCATTGAGTGGCTGTTACTAAGGACTGATGACAAAACAGGGACTAATATGAGCATGTCCTTACCTCTACTGGAATAGTGGAAAGAGCCCAGGACTGATAATCAAGAGATCTGGGTTCTAATCCCAGCTCCAACACTTGCCTGTTTGTGACCTCAGGCAAATCGCTTAACTTCTCAGTTACCTCATCCGTAAAATGAGGGTTACATACCTGTTCTACCTTCCAGATATATGAGCCCCATATAGGTCGAGAACTGTGATTTGACTGCATTGTATCTACCCCAGTGTTCTGCACGGTGATTGGCACATAGTAAGTGCTTAACAAATACCACAATCATTATTATTATTAGATGAGCATGTATGAAATACACCTACTAAGCTATCAATAGTTCCTTCAGCATCGAGCTTACGGGCCATGCCAGAGAAATATTTAATTTGAGTGTCTTCTAGATCTGATTACACCCATTTCCCAATCCCTGGGCTGAACCAAGTCCCGTAAACTGAAGAGTTGCAAACCAGAAACATAATATGGCTGAGAGCCACTGATCCAAACATTCCTGTACCCAGAATGGTGAGCAGGAGTTCTGTAGGAGGGAACTGGAGGTGGTGGCGGTGAGTAGCGGTAGCAAACAAGAGACAACTGAGGCAGGGACCCCACACCAGCACAAGTCTACGGGGGCGGGGCTCCGCTCCCAGAAGGGCTGAGTGAGCAGCAGCATACTGCAGCCCACCGCCATGCTGAAAAACTTGTCATTTCTTTCTGGTGCTTCCTAATGCATAATTTGGTTCCTCGGGGACTTTCTTACAATTTGTGGATTACCCAAGACCCTGGATTTTCCCCCAGGACCTGTCTTTTGATAATTTTTCTGCTTGTTAGCCCCCTAGGGAGAGGGATTGGAAAGGAATCTCAAATTCTACAAACAATAAGAGCTCCCGTAATAAGCAGTTTGAGGGGTTAGATCCTAAACTCTGGAAACTCAAGGGCAGAGGCAGTATCTTTTACTTCCACTGCATGCTCCCAAATGGGAACATAGTTCAGGACACACAGCACGTGATCAATAATGATCAAATATGATTAAGGTTATCAATCGATAGCATTTACTGAATGCTTACTGTGTGCAGAGCGCTATACTAAGCACTTGGGAGAGTACAATATAACAGAGTTGGTAGATGCATTCCCCGCTGGTTGAAACCGATGGCCAAAATGATCGTCCAAGGATTACCAATCAATCAGTGGCATTCATTGAGCACTTACTGTGTGCAGAACACTGTCCTAAGCGTTTGGGAGAGTAAAATACAACAGAGTTGGTAGTCGCATTCCCTGCCCACAAGGTGCTTTACAATCTAGAGGCATTCCATGCTGCCCTGAGCCTCAAAGGAAGAAGGAATGGGTACTGGGTATTTACTTAGGCATCCATTCTGCTTTAAGGTGCTGTATCAATCAGCCAATCAATCAATACTCACAATTTACCCAATTCATTCATTCATTCCATTGTATTTATTGAGCGCTTACTGTGTGCAAGGCACTGTACTAAGCACTTGGAAGAGTATAATAGAACAATAATCCGACACATTCCCTGCCCACAACAAGCTTACAATCTAGAGGGAACTCACCTGCAGGTACTAATAATAATAACTGTGGTATTCGTTAAGCGCTTACTAGGTGCCAAGCACTGTACTAAGCACTGGGGTACATACAAGGTAATTGGCTCAGTCACAGCAGATTTAAAGAGCTGATTATTAAAAGATAGAAGCATTAACACACATACACACATTTAAAAAAAAAAACCAACAAAAAAACCTGGCCACCCTTTGGTGATAAATTCAAGTGAACTCTTTACATACTTTCCATTCTACGTCACAGGGCACTAACGAAATGAGCATTTCCTGTAAAGCATCTCTGTAGGTAACTTGTACGTATTCCATGGTTGTGTCAGAATGATTATGCTTCAGGCTAGGTCAAAAAGCTAACAGTTTCACACATATGAATCAACCACATTTCATCTATTAAAATACTGTATTTTTAAAAGTGTTTCTTGAGAGTTGTTCTCAAGAAGGTGGGCCGCAAGTGATAATTGTCCCAACCAAAATCTAATGGCATTAACGGCCTGGGTAAAATCAACTCGGTTTAAAAATGGGCCAGGCAATGCCAGTGAAATGGTGGCTTGACCAAATTATGCTGTACTCTCACAGGGTCAACACAGAGGCAAGAAGTAAAATGGGCTCTTGGTCACAGACTAACTCCAACTTTCAAGAGAAAAACAGATTCACAGCATCAGAGGAGATACTGAAAAAGATCCATCATACTTTCCAGTGCCTTTTACTACAGCCCTAACCTTGGCTAGCAGTCTTGCAGAATGTCCCCTGGCCAAACTGGACCTGGGTGACAGCGTCTCGATGGCTCAGCCCAGCCAATCACCACTAGTGAAGAAATCAATCCAACTGAGCCTCTCTCACGTGGCGTGCCCTGCTCATTCTGAATGGGAAAAGCATCTCTACAATTTGCCTGCCTCACCCAAACAGAATCTCCCAAGAACCACCTAACTTTCTAGTGCAAACACATCAACATTGAGGAAAAAACCAAAACCCAACACTACATAACGGTTTAAGGGCATGATCAAGAAATACCCCCAGGGGATAGCTGGGAAAGAGTGGCAGAAGACAGACTGGCTTGATGAGCGGTTATCAGAAATGAAAACTGATTCT
The DNA here is from genome assembly GCF_004115215.2 of Ornithorhynchus anatinus. Taxonomy (NCBI): domain Eukaryota; kingdom Metazoa; phylum Chordata; class Mammalia; order Monotremata; family Ornithorhynchidae; genus Ornithorhynchus; species Ornithorhynchus anatinus. The sequence continues at coordinate 96,362,710 of NC_041749.1, forward strand.
ATCCTCCATTCAATCACATTTATTGAGGGCTGTGTGCAGAGCACTGTACTAAGACCTTGGGATTCTCTCTGAACATACTCAGTTCCCCCGTGACATCGGCGTTGCACTCCGTCATTTCATGCTGAAAGACACGTATAGTTGGAAAGATGTGCCCTAACTCCTTAAGAGCCCCCTATCCAAAATACCGACTGAAAAGCTGTCTAGCTAATTTGTTTCCATGACATCGAGAGATGAAAATGGTGCTCAGTTCAGCCCGTAGCAAATGTAACAGTGTAGCTAAGGGACAATTTTTACCTCTACTTGATATGGAAGGTACAGCTGATCACACAGTACTGTTAGCTGTACTCTCACAAACAGATAAAATTTCACCATCAAAAAGTTCTCCAAGTGCTTAGTACAGGGCATACAATAAGTGCTACTGACTGAGTTGCCATTCACTCAGGAGGATTTATTGAGCACTGGTGAGCAAAGTAGTTTATTTATATTAATATCTGTCTCCCACTCTAGACTGTAAGCATCTTTGTGGGCATGTGTCTGTTTATTGCTATACTGTGCTCTGCACACAGTAAACGCTCAATAAATAAGATTGACTGACAAAGCACTGTTTCCATCTTTGAGCAATGAATGATATACTTCTAGAAGTGCACATATAGCAATTAATACTACTACTAACAATAATAACTGTGGTATTTGTTAAGCTCTATGTGTCAAGCACTGTTGTAAGCTCTGGGGCAGATACGAGTTAAATCAGGTTGGACACAGTCCCTGTCCGACATGGGGCTCACAGTCCAAGGAGAAGGGACAGCCGGTACTGTATCCCCATTTGACAGATGAGGAAACAGAGGCACAGAGAAGTTCAGTGACTTGCCCAAGATCACACAGTGGGCAACTGGAGGAGCTGGGATTAGTACCGAAGTCCCCTGACTCCCATGCTCCTGCTCTTTCCATGTTGCTTCCCCAAAATACATAAGCAATATAGCTAGTTATTAAATTAAAATTTTGAGATTTTTTTAAAAAATTGCCCCACAAAGGACATTCCAAAGCTTAGTAACCTAGAAGAGGTCCCTTCTGGTCCAGGTGCATGATACGCTGGCCAGGTGTGTTGGGATGATACTGACCCATTTCCTGCTCAATCCTTATTTGTAAAGGACAAAGGGATATGCTGTGGTTTCCAAGGGCAGGAACCTTACCTCATCATTAACGGGCACATCTCCCCACAGTTAAATCCCACCTCCCCCAACAACATTTTCTCAATTCATTTCGCCTTAAACTGAGCCAAATCTTCCCTTCATTCAATCTCTAATGTTCATTAATTCATTTACACCCTCCTTAGCCCTCGTGTATACATGCCTGCTCAGTGCATTTCTTCTGACTACTAGTTGGAATATATTTATGTTTGTCTCCACCATTATAAAGTCCTTGTGGGCAGGGAACATGTCGCTTTGTTATTCTGTACTTCCCAAGCACCTAAGACATTGAACTGCATCATGTGGGTGCTCAATAAATGCTGTTGCCGCTGCTGCTACTACCAGAGTGTTATACACCCTCCTCAGTACTTGCAGTCTGTTTCCATGCCCAGAATTCCCATTAACTTCAAAGACCCTTACCTACCAAGCAATTCAACTTGGTCAGATTCAAACTTCAGGTGTCAAAACACACACACACACACACACACACAGCTTTTATTCCTGTAAAACGTGACATTCTTCTCCGTGCACACCACAGTAATATGCTCAATGACAGTGTATTACCAAACCCGTGGGTTGATACAAGGGCAGCTGGTGACTTGCACAGATTTATTCACTCCATATTGTTTCATAATCAAGGTGTTTACCATGAAACCACAAGAAAAATAATTATGCCATGCCATGTTAGAGGGCGGGGCATTATTTTTACAAACATGGAAGTTAGCAAAACACCGCTTTCCTGAAACAGGACCTATTGTAATTTACAGTCCCCTAACTCATTTAAGTTAGCTGTGAGGTCACTGCCAAAATCTATGACTGAGCTTAACTGGTTCTGCTGGCAGGCAGGTCATTTTAAGATCAACCCAAAATGTCCAAATGTCACTACAAGCTTATTTTCATTCCATATTAGATCATTAAGTAGCCTCCATCCCAGCTGCACCCAAGCCTCAGAGACCTTTTGGAATCTGACAGTAAAAGTTCAGATCGCCAAAGGGATGAAAATCAGTGGGATGGAATTACAGTCCTAACAGCACCACATTTGTTTGTGCAAGTGCTTCTTAATATACTATGGCTCAGGCAGCAGCAATGGGTATCAAAGCAGGTTAGTTGACTGTTGAAGCCAACTCTCTGCCCTTTAAAGATGAAGGCAGTATTACCTTGACCTAGTAGATTATAAATTGGTTTACTGTTTGATGACTTGCTTTACGGCATGACCAGCAACTTCAAAATAGAGGATGAGATTCCAACAAAGAGAAAAAAGGCATGCAATCTCCACGATGAGAATCACAGCTCGATTGCCTGAAACTGGGAAAGGGGCACTATGTGAAAGTTGTCTCAGAATTGCCAAGGGGTGGGGGGGGAACCTAGAATGCCAGAGTCCAGCTAGCGGTCGCCTCACTTTTCAAAAGCTTATTGAGTTTTGCTCACATGCCTTCGTGTTGTAACAGTGTGCCCAGCTGCCCTTGCTGGGCTCCGGTTAATCTGTTCAGTTAAACTGTTAACCATCCTTGCCTGGCTTTGCACTGTTTGTTAAAAAAGAAACAGGAACCAAGTGTGTCTTCCCCCAATAGCTTGACTTCTTTTTCCAGCCTTGATAACTACAAGACCCTGCATCATCGACTGCGCTTACTTCTAAGGAGACAAATAAGGCAGATTTAGTAGATACTCTATGTGGGACCATTTGAAAAAAAAAATCTGCTCTTTGGTGGGTAATATAATTTTTTTAGAATATCTTTTCCAACTTGAATCCAAATAAGGGATGGGAATGTGAAGTACAGATACGTTCAAGGACCACATGCTCAAGCTTCTTGAACAGTTGCAAAAATACTTTTTAAACTGTAGCCAGGGAAAACTAGTAATAAGAGAATGAAAAATGACCTTTGGAAATGGGTGGCTCTTGGAAAAAAAAAGAATTACTATCCAGTTGCAACAATCAACTGGGTTTTGGGGGGGGGGGGATGAAGGGGGAGATGGGTTTGGGAGGGGTTTTATTTTCCCATATGTGATACTAAGCCACAGTTTCTTATGAGAAAATATCCTCAACGGTGAAGTTAACAGTGTTGGAAGCTTTCCAAAGGGAAAGTCCCTCCAGTTACTAAGAGAAAAAGATTACACACTGGGTCTGGAATTTGGGGATATTTTATGCACATGTCTCAGAAATAAGTTAATAAGGGGAAGTGAGCTTGTCTTTAATTACTGAAACAGGCTACTGTTATTGCACAACTCCTGTGTGAGAGTTTTAGGTTTTTTGGTTGGTCTTTTTTTGTTGTTTTAACAGTTTGCTCTCACCAGAACTGCTTGACATCTTACTTACCCTTTTCTACAGCCCATCTCCAAGAAAACTTCAACCACCCAACCCACTTCATTTGAATCCCCCTATCATGGTGGGAATGCTACTCTACATACCATCCCAGATGTCTCTTCAGCAACCCCAACAGTAGGGATGCAGGTGTGCATTATTGATGCTGCCCCCACAGAATAATTCTCAGAACTCAAAGTGTCGTTTCCCCACCACAAACTCAATCAAGAAGCCACTTTTATGTAGGTTGAGTCACTTCATAATAAATCTGAACAGCGGCATTCCCCTTCCCCCAGATGGGAGGGTTAAATCACTCTCTGTTCAGGAATTACCCTTGTTTTAAAGTCAAGTTCTCCCACTTCCAGAGCTCTGAAGCCATTTGTGGTTTAATTTGCAATGCACCAAGTGGGGAGAGGAACATGGATTAGGGTGTCTGGGAGCAAATAATGCCATGTCTGATGAACCAGTAGGCACAAACAGCAGCTATCCAAACCAATTTAGGCAGGGGAAGTAAGATTTCTTTAATGGGGAATTACTCAGGGGAAATGCCCTTTGAAATACAAATGGGGGTATGGGTCATCCCCTCGCAATAGGCACTCTGAGAATCCCACTGGGGTCATGTATCTCTGCAATTTAAAGCTTCCCTTGGCAAGGCCAAATATTCCACTTCCCTAAGGCAGCTGGAGAACCTGAGCAGGTGAGAGAAACCCTAGTTTTAAATACAGGCCAAAAGGAAAAAAAAAAGGAAAAAAGGAGTGTAGGAAAAGGAGAGGGAGATAGGGAAAAAAGTGATATCTTTGAGAGACAGGGGAATTAAAGAAAACCATAGCAACAACTCAGTCCACCTACCCTAACCACCCACCCACAGCCAGATTCATTTGCTGACGCACTTCAGAACAAGCTGGCTCCTACCAGCTCAGGAAGGTGAGCAAACCCTGAGAGCTCATTAAATTCCCTTCTCAGCTACTCTTGTATGCCTCCAGCTAGTGAGCAAGTAAGATATAAATAGAAGTTATATAACATCTCTTTGTTGATTCCTGTGCTCACAAAAAAAAATGCAGCATGACCTTGTTTTTCTGAATAGCTTGCCTCTGCCTGCTTGTTGATGACTTTAATACTGTTAGGGATCATCTTTAAAGTTTAAACAGGAGAATATAGCTTTTTAAAGGTAAAGGAATGTATGGTTAATGCTGAGGAAGAAACAAACAGTTTCAGTTCTCTCTTTATATATATTGTATTATGGTACGACATGCCCTAGTTCTCTTAATAGCATTATTATTGTAGATTGCTGCACTCACATGTATTTTACATGTGTGCTAAGTACATATATACAAATGCACAATAATAACGATGATAATAATAATGATTGTGGTATTTGTTAAGTGCTTACTATGGGGCAAGCTACTAAGTATTAAGTCCTGGGTTAGACACGAGATAATCAGGTCTCACATGGGGCTCAGAATCTAAATAGGAGGTAGAACAGGTATTGAATCCCCATTCTGCAGATGAGAGAACTGAGGCACAGAGAAGTTTAAGTGACTTGCCTCAAGGTCACATAGCAGGTGTGGTGGAGCCAGGATTAGAACCCAGGTTCTCTGACTCCCAGGCTCAGACTCTTTCCACTAGCCACACTGCAAATAATATAAATGTATATATATAGAGAGAGAGATAGACACACACACACATATTTATGCATGTATATATATACATGAATAGGGAAAAGGGGTGGGTAGGGAAGCAAAGAGAGAGGTTGAGAGAGGGATAGAGAGAACAGTGCATGCTATCCTTCATATTTGAAAAGGGTGATCCAGTGAGAATCTAATGGAAGTGGTGTGTCTGAAAATATTGTGTGCCTTTGTTATGCTGCTGATCCTTTTGCCACTTGCAGCACCCTTTACTGCTTTTAACACTGCCTTAGGTCTCCAGTATTCCAAAAATCCTTGCTCAAGGAAAAGTGATTTCCTTTCCTGCTTACTGCATGGCAAGCCGGTCTGTCGGCTGTGGGTAGAATAAATGTGGTAATTGTTAAGGCTCACCAGTCTTAATCTCCATTTTACAGATGAAGTAACCGAGGGCCAGAGAAGTGAAGTGACTTGCCCAAGTGTCAGAGCTGGGATTAGAACCCAGGTCCTTCTGACTCCCAGGCCAGTGCTCAGTTCACTTGGCCATGCTGTTTCTCATTAAGCCACGCTTATGTTTGCATCTCCAAAACACAGTCATCAGGTTAGAGTAGCTCCTGGATGACTGCATCAAAGACTTGCCATGATCCTTAAATGAAGTATTTAATGAGTCAAAAAGCACATTCTGTCATCGGCTCTCACCTCATCTTACAGCATGGTGGCACAGAATAACGATGGTGGAAGGATTGAAAAGGACACCTTCGACTGATGGGCTGGACATCCCATTTGAATGGAGATTCAAGGATATTGATCAATTCTATGGGCAGCAGAATTTCTTGAGCAATTGCCAAAGCCTAGGTGTGCTGTTGGCGTTAAATGTACATAGTCTACAAATCCAGTTTAAAAGTCGTGGTATTATTTCCTACACTTCTGAATTTGATTAAATCTGCTGTACTGCATTTTGGTCTGCAGCCACATTGAAATTCAGTAGTTTCTGTAGCCTGCCCAGAAGGGCTCTGGCTTGGATCTTGCCAGCAAAGGAGAGTGGTGAGAAACCCCAGTAGTTTCCAGAGTCATCTCTCTCACCTTTCTTCTGTGTTCCATATGTTAAGAAATAGCCCTTGTAGATGTCTAATCATTAATTTCCTTTTTTGCTTGTAGATATGTAGGGGAATGCTACCATCTCTGGGTGCTTTGCCATTTTTCACCTCTTTATTGTGACTTCCTCAAAAGTTTCTTCAAAGGCCATGGTGTCACATTTTCAATGGTCTTCTAGTTTTTGAGAAACCTCAATGAAGGACAGTGTTCAGAGGATGACTGGAAGTTTCCATTTTTTTTCAAATTACGGATCCTCAACAGCCTCAAAGAGTCATAATTAGTACCCCCCCTTTTTTTTTTTTAACAAATGAGGAAATTGAGGCTTGGAAGGCTTAAGGTCCATATATCTCCTAAGAAGAAAAGCAGTGTGGCTTAGTAGGGGAAAGAGCATGGACCTGGGAGTCAGGAGACCTCTATTCTAATTCTGGTTCCTTCACTTGCCACCACTGCTGTGTAACCTTGGGCAAGTTACTTAACTTCTCTGTGCCTCAGTTACTTCTTATATAAAATGGGGACTAAATATCTGGTACCCCTCTCCCTAAGACTGTGAGACAGAGACTGAGTCCAATTTGGATATATCACATCTAGCAAAGCACTCAATACACTGTTACGCACATAGTGAGTGCTTAACAAATGCCATCATTATAGTAGACGTTTAACAAATACCACAATTATTATTACTAGGTGGGTCTGAGACTAGAAGTCAGGACCCTAACAGACAACACCCCCACCTCCACTTCCTTTACAAGGATGCTACAGCAGTAACTGTAATCAGTTATTCTTCAAAGTTGGAGGAAATACTGAGTGACACTCACTGTTGCAAAGAACTAATTATTGTTGCATGATTTCTTGCAAATCAGAAGATAATATATATGATGCCAAGTACCAGGTTAACATTTTCCATGATACCCAAGCACCTCAAAAACGTATGACATTTTTGACATTAGACATATTTTAAAGAGTCACTTGATATCTCAAAAAATGGTGCTTCTAACAACTTAAACGATGCGATAGCAGTAGTCTTGTACTAATCTTTCCATGTGCAGAACAAGTTGAGTATAAAATGGCTTGCTAGAGCACCCCGTGAGATATCTGACAGGAGAAGAGGGGCACACTACATGAAATCTGCACACAGTAAGTGCTCAATAAATATGACTGAATGAATGAATGAAATCTCAAGGTGCTCCTCATCTTCTACAGTTCAGATTAACTTTATTGCCACAAACGTTGTTGTTGCATTGTACTCTCCCAAGGGCTTTGTACAGTCCTTTGCACACAGTAAGCACTCAATAAATATGGCTGAAAATGAATGAATGTTGGTTATAGTGTGGCTTTCTGAGGATCAGATCCTCTCCTCTTGCATTAGCGCCAAGCTGAAGTATAACTAGGATAAGCGACCTATCAAGATTCTTTCCCAGAAGCAGGAAATGGGATCCAAGAATCCCCTCATTTGTATCCTCATTCCCTGAGCTGCAGAATACTCTACACTATAGAGTATAGCTCTATAATACAGAGCTCAGAGAACTCTACAATATAATTCTGTGATACTGTACTCTCCCAAGCACTTAGGACAGTGCTCTGCACACAGTAAGAGCTCAATAAATATGACTACACAGGGAATTGAATAGTAGGGAGAAAGGGGGATATCTGACTCTACTTTCTGACTCAGGGGATGGGTCCAGGAAGACCCCCCTGAACCCTTTCCCAGGTTCCAAAAACAGGGAACACTATTCCCCAAGCAACAGTATTTTGTGCAAAGCACTGTACTAGGTATTTGGGAATATACAATGGAATTAGTAGAAAGGATCCCTGCCCTCTTAGGAGTTTACACTCTAGTTGGGGGAGATGAGACATTAAAATAAGTTACAGATAGGAAAAATAAGAGTACAAAGATATGCTCAATGAGTGCTACAGGAAATTGTGAGAAGCGCTGAAGTGGCAGCTGAGGATAATAATGTTGGTATTTGTTAAGCGCTTACTATGTGCCGAGCACTGTTCTAAGCTCTGGGGTAGACATAGGGGAATCAGGTTGTCCCACATGGGGCTCACAGTCTTAATCCCCATTTTACAGATGAGGGAACTGAGGCACAGAGAAGTTAAGTGACTTGCCCACAGTCACACAGCCGACAAGTGGCAGAGCTGGCATTCGAACTCATGAGCCCTGACTCCAAAGCCCATGATCTTTCCACTGAGCCACCCTGCTTCTCCAGAGGATATAAAGCAGGGAGACTAGAAATCACTCAGGGGAGGTCCCTCTCAGTATATCACCATTTGTCTTATTTCTGAGTGCAGAACAACAAAAAGTCTATTGTTCTTGCATACAACAATGCTACTTATGAGTGACTCAGGATGTCATCAAATTCAAAAGTACTGCATATGTAAAAAATAATTCCCCAAGCCCTCACTTTTCTAAATAAGACTTTTTTATGGCATTTCTTAAGCACTTACTATGTTTCAGGCACTGTACTAAGTGCTGGTGTAGATACAAGCTAATCAGGACAGATAAACTCCATGTCCCCCATGGGGCTCACAGTCTTAATTCCCATTTTACAGATGAGGTAATGAGGCACATAGCAATTCAGTGATTTGCCCAAGGTCAGGCAGCAAATAAGAACGGGTCTACCAACTCTGTTATATGGTACTCTCCCCCAAGCGCCTAGTCCAGTGCTCTGCTCAACAGATATGACTGATCAATTGAAGTAGCGGAACCAGGATTAGAACCCAGGTCCTTCTGACTCCTAGGCCTGTGCTCTATCCACTGGGCCACGCTGCTTCTCACTCTTAGGTTATCTTTTCCAACTCTCCACAAACTAGACTTCAGTAATAATAATCTCTGTATTTGTTAAGCTCTCAGGATGTGCCAAGCACTGTATTAAGCTCCGGGGCAAGATACCAGATAATCAGGTCAGATACATGGGGCTCACAATCTAAGTAGGAGGGAGAACAGGTATTGACTCCATTTCACAGAGGAGGAAACTGAGGCACAGAGAATTTAGGTGACTTGCCAAAGGTCACACAGCTGGCAATTGGCAGAATTGGGATTAGAACGCAGGTCCTTTGACTCCCAGTCCTGTACACTTTCCAGTAGGCCACACTGCTTCCCTATGAAATTCTCATTCTAGAAAATAAAAATCATTTTTATTTGACCTTACTATGAAAAGTAAAGATTAGGAAGAAGCTAACAATTCTCCATGTTCTAGTGCAGCCACGTTGCCAGGTAACAAGTGTAGAAATATACCCCCAAAATGGTATGTGAAAATATACAACCTCCGCTCTGCAGCTGATGACTGAGGGAGTGTTGAAACATCATGTTCTCTTAACACTTGGGCTTCGGGTGTGAAAAGAAAATTAAATGGGATATTTCCTGTCGTAAATGTAAGATATACATACAACTCACACGAGTCTCCTAATTGGGCGTAGTAAATGGGCCTGGACCTGTCTCGAGGTGCAGGCCCACTTTCCCCTAACGAGACTTTCAAAGAACCAAAAGAACGTGCAAAGATTGAGTGAGTTCCTGGTAAAGTGATTTCCCCTAGGAATTTCAGAACAAAGATCTAAACTAAAGGGAGGTTTGCTGTTTCCGTAGGTAGAGATGTGAAGTTGTCTAAAACCAGCTCTGCAGCCTCAGTAAAGTTGATTTTACTTAAGTAACCACTAAATACATAAGCTCACTTTTTTTTTAATAGGGGGAGATATGACAACTGGCAGGTATTTTACTACACTATTCGCTTGATTAATTTTATTAGCCAAGTCACTGAAGAGGTTACTCCAAGACAATGTCTACAAAAATGGCTAATAGGTATTTTAAAAATTTGTGGATTGAGCTTTAGCTAATCTTCTTGATACCCTCCGACATAAATTAAATTAGATACACACAATTTTTACTCCTTTCCCCACTCACCCTCATTTGAATAGGGTTCTGCTACAACACACTAACAGATATTTCATAGTTACTAAACAATCATCTTGCCCCCTCCTACCTCACCTCGCTACTCTCCTACTACAACCCAGCCGGCACACTTCGCTCCTCTAATGCTAACCTACTCAGTGTACCTTGATCTCGTCCACCTCGTCACCGACCTCTCACCCATGTCCTGTCTCTTGCCTGGAATGCCCTTCCTCTTCATATCTGACAGACAATTTACTCTCCCCTCCTTTAAAGTCTCAATGAAGGCACATCTCCTCGAAGAAGTCTTCCCTGATTAAACCCTCCTTTTCTTTTCTCCTACTCTCTTCTGCATCACCCTGACTTGTTTCCTTTATTCATCCCTCCTCCTATGCTCTCAGCACATATGTACATATTTGTAATTTCATTTATTTATATTAGAGTCTGTCTCCCCCTCTAGACTGTAAGCCTTGTTGTGAGCAGAGAATGTGTCTGTTATATTGCTATACTGTACTCTGCCAAGTGCTTAGCACAGTGCTCTGCATACTGAAAGCACTCAATAAATGTGATTGACTGAGTTGATGAACTCTTGGATTTTTTTTTTAATTTGGGAGTGACGTGGTCCAAGGGAAGAATATAGCTTATTTGGTCCAGAATGATGTAAGTTGTAACCTAATACCTGATTCTATAGAAGTCATTCTGATTCTCTACCATCTCGATCAACCTATTCACAAACAACCACTATCACTTTTGACATTTGTTCAAAACGTTCTTTGTGTGTAGCACAGTAGAAAGTTCTGGGGGAAGGGTACTGGGACACTGAATCAGACATGGTCCATATGCAATAGGACATATGCCTTTCTTGATACAGGAGAAAAAAAGCCATAGAAATATAATCTATAATACAGTTTTTTTTCAGAAAACTGCTAATTAGAGGAGCTGACCTCAACCTCCTTGGAGGGGTAGTGCTGCAAGGGAATTTACTCATTACCTTTTACAGAGTTGGGAAACCTGATAATCTTAAGGCGAAGCTGTGACTATGCAAGGATAATTTTTATTTGGCAAATGAGACTCCAGGGCTAAAGGAAACTCTTTATGACATCCTCTTGTCATTCATTTAGTGAATTTATTGTAACCCAAGCAAATATGCTATGTAGATGTTTAGATAGCAAACCAACTACCTTCTGATCTCCACTTACAGGAAAGTGGCCTTAAACACTCAGTTCGTCTTCAAAAAAAGAAAACAGAACAAGTTTCAAGTCAATCTTCCTGTGAGCTTGGATGAAGAAAATAAAGCAGCAGGCATATCAGAGAAACAAGGTTCTTGAGGAAGGATATGAAACATTTACTTGCCTGCAGAGCAAATGAAACATTATAGTACATCTGCACCTGCATAGCCCTAGGCTGGGTCTATACTAAGCAAATTACTCTGCTGTTTAAGCAAGTTGTATTAAAACTCACCAACAGTCCCGCTTTGTCAAACATCATTTGTTGGTGTTACTCAGGCAGGTCTTGGAAGGGTGATGAGTAAATACCTCGGGCTTAAGAGTAGCCATGCAAAACAAGTCAAGTGAGGGGCCCAAAACTGAAAGCTTGGTATAGTAAAAGCCCCAGATGCCTACCCATTACAAAGAGAAATAAAACTCCTTTTGTTAGCCAGAATAAAAATTAGTCCACTACTTGTCTCTAGCCTGGAAGCTCCTTCTAGACTCTAAGCTCTTTATGGGCAGGGAAGCTTGACTGCTAATTCTGTTGTATTGCACTCAGTATAGTGTTCTGTACACAGTAAGTGCTCAATAAATACAACTGATGGATTGAATACTTTAGGTCAATTTGTAATCTGTGCTGAACAAGCCAGAGATGGGGCTTGACAGTTTGAAAGTCTGGGATCTAATATCCTTAACACTCTGGAACCACTGCTGTAACTCCCAACAGGAATGACTCATCCATTCATCCTTCCAACTTAGACATACTGAGCGCTTGCAACTGACTGTGGGTATCTGTGTGGTGGTGGGGACATTCATTCCCTTAGATTGTAAACCCCCTGATGGTAGGGCCCATGCTTACTCTCTCCATTATATTCTCCTCCTCAATCCAGGGTATTTATTGAGTGTTTACTATGGACAGAGCACTGACCTATCAGCTTGGGGTCGTACAATACAACAGAGTTGGCAGATCCGTTCCCTGTCCACAAGGAGCTTGTGGTCGAGAGGGGGAGGCAGACATTGAAATAAATTATGGATATGGGCATAAGTGTTATGCTGCATAGTACAGTGCCCTTCCCAGGTGTATCCTTCATGTCTGAAGAAGTCAATCATAGTAAGATCTTATCCATCATCATCAATGGCATTTTTGGAACGTTTGCTGTGTGCAGAGCACTGTACTAAGTGCTTGGGAGAGTACGATACTGCCAGGCTGGCAGAAAAGACTAATGGGTGACTATGTTGATCTGATGACTTAGCTATTTCAAGTGCCCAGTCCTGTTTTTGATTCTGCCTCATCCTGAAGTCTTTTCTCTAAAGAGCACCTCATTCCTGAACATGATGCATCCTAATGATAACACTAAAGATAATAGTTAAGGCATTTATTATGAGCTTACTATGCATCGGGCACTGTACTGAGCACTGGGGTAGATATAAGATAATCAGGTTGAACACGGTCCCCATCCCACATGGGGCTCACAGTCCCTTCGGTCTTTTCTATGCACTATTGAGAATAGTGCTCTATTGGGTTCACTGTTGCAAGTGAAATCCCATCAGTTGCAGTCCTTCTGGTGATTGACTGATGAATTGATTAATTGTCCCTAGTTTTGAAGGATTAATTGTCCCAGGTTTGGTGTGAAGCAGGCAACTTTTCTATCCCCTTCCCCATTGAGGTGAGCCATGTATTGCTACAGTGGGCTGCCAAGATGTCCAAGGTGCCCATGTGGTGGCAACTCGGCTGTGTGACTGTGGGCAAGTCACTTCATTTCTCTGTCCCTCAGTTCCCTCATCTGTAAAATGGGGATTAAGACTGTGAGCCCCACGTGGGACAACCTAATTCCCCTATGTCTACCCCAGCGCTTAGAACAGTGCTCGGCACATAGTAAGCGCTTAACAAATACCAACATTATTAACTTCAGTGACAAACTGATCAAGATCCCGGATTGCCTGCTAATCTCAGATTTTTGTTGAGGGTAGGGAGTATTCAACTGGCAATTAGACAGGCAAATGATTTGTTTTTTCAGTAGCGGTGATGAACGGCACTAAAATCATCATCACTCATCATTGCTCTGCCCAATAACCTACATATTGAGGTTGCTGGCTGGGGTTAACAGTGCAGCCTGTGGCAATGGAACAGAATCACTTTATGCATCCTTAATGGCGGAAAAGGTTACAATTAATCTAGTCTCATCCTAGACCATCTGATTTTCATCTGATCTCTCCCCTGTCCATTCTGAAGGGGAGAAAGCATTTGCTGAGGGATTTCTGGTCTGAGTGTTGTCAGCGACCGCCCTAGCAGCACTTGCTACTGTGCCCTCCTCTGCTTCATATATTGTTGTTGAGAGTGGCATAAGTCTGCCAAATAAACTCTCAGAGACCTTGCTATTCATTGAATCTAGTGGAATGGAAAGCGACTTGGATGTCTAAACTGATCGATAGCACTATCATCGCAAGGATTTGGGAATCAATCAATCAATCAATCATATTTTTTGAGGGCTTTAAGGTCAGAAAAAAAGAGTAGACAAAAGGAGAAGTATATTCCTGCCGTTGTGCCTTGGCCCATCCCATGGTCAGGGAAAGATGAGTTCCTTGGGATGCCCTGGACGCCCACCCCCGTCACCTCCACACAACACACATACACATTTAGAGTACCTGGATTCTAATCTCAGCTCTCCCGCCTACCTGCTGCATGACCTTGGGCAAATCATTTAACCTCATTTAAGTGCATCAGTTTACACATCTGTAAAATGGGAATTGAATTCCTGTTCTCCCTCTCCCTTAAACTATAAGCTCCATGAGGGATGGGCATTGTTTCCAACCTGATTGTCTTGTAGCTATACCCCAGGGGCTTTGGTCCTTAAAAAATACCAGTTATTATTAACTCCCCCTTGATTTGTGTTTTCACATGTCAGTTTGGGACTGCTAGGCCTGGTCAAATCAAGAAGAGGTACCATACCCGGATCCTTCTCCCACACTTTTGGGCTTGGATTAGACCAGTTCAGGCTGGTTTTCAGCCATTTGGGCCAGGTCCCAGAATCTCAGTCTAGGCAGGACTCCAACCAGGCTCTTAAGTTACTATAAAATATTTCTTGTCAACTCCTATCATTCCGTCCTTGGGCCTTGGTGAAAGTCCGCATATGACTGTCGTGACTATTCCTTCAAGATAGTAATATGTGAGTCACACTGGGGAAATTTTAACTTCAAAAGAGGATAAATTAGAAATGCTGCCACATTTTGAAACTCACACTTAGGTCAAAGTGGAGTAGTTTCTTCACTGGCCTCTGATCACATTCTGTAAATTGAGAAATATCTAGGCTCTTCGCTGAGGGGATCTAAGAATTGCTTTCTCCTTAATGTTTAAAAGTTAGTATTCCATTATGGTTCTGAGATGCACGTTCTCCTGTCTTCTCAGATTTCTGGCACTCGTCTAGGTCTTGATCTGACTTATTTTACCTTCACTACTAAGCTCCCTTTCAGGTGAGAATATTTTTTCAGTGCTAAGTGATAGAGGCTCCACGGGTCTCTCCAAAATTATCAGTGTCCCCTAAATGCCCTCAAACTGAAATACCCAAATCATCTAATCGGGATGTATTTTATTTAAAATATGGACGGGCAAACACAATAGCTAAGAAACAATAAAAACACATCCATCGTAATTTTCATTCCTTGCAACATTTTCTCACATTAAGAGGTCGGGGAATTTTTTAGTACTTGCATCATCATTAATCAATCCACAGTTCACATTACAATTACAAAAGGATATTGCCTGTTCTCTGATTCATCTGTAATTCTTCTATGCCATCAGAAAATACAGCCACGAAACCCACCCAGCAAAGAAACTCTCTAAGTGGAATTATAAAATAGTATTGAGGGTTAATAAAATCAAGTAGCATGTTTTCCCATGAATTTCCTTAAGTGTGTCAAATGAGGAGAAGTTCCTTTGGAATAGAAACCCCAAAGCCCAGAAGCCTATTGCTTAATTTTTAAAATCTGATTTTTTTTGCTAGCCAAATCTTCAAGGTATTTTATTAAAGACAGCTCTTGATCTGAAATTTCCTGCATTCAAGATCAGGTTCATTAAACCAGAACACTTTCAACACTAACTATGAAAGGAGGTGGAGCACTAAAGAGGGTTGACTCTTAAATCTCTACTGAAACTAAGTTGTATCAGCAATGCTATTCCCGACATCGTTGCTTGAACATATGGATCTAGTCTCCCGCTTAATACACTTGGGAGTTGCCCAGGAAACTCCCATTTACTTTAATGGGAGCTGCGCACATAAATCCCGGCATGACAGTGAGAAAATGGACCTCTTACTTCATTGTTGGCTGAATTCATTTCCCACATGGAAGAAACCTGAGGTTAGAAAACACCACTTAGGAATGACTCACTTCTAACTTCCCTGCCAAAAAGCCACCCCTTTGTGTAACGTGCCTGTTCTCCACTCATTTCCCTCTCCTATGTGGCTGCTACATTTCTTGCAGGTTTACTCCATACAGGCCTTGCTCCTCTTAGCAAAGTAAAAAATCAATCCTCACTCATAGGCCTAAACCTTCATGTTCATTGCTGGCTGCACTTCCCTTGTCAACATTCCCAGGCCAATGAGCTTTCTATCTCCTTTCTCTGGAAAATAAAACATATTACAGCTAATTTATATCCAGTTAGGAGACACTTTAAAAAAATGACCGGCGGTTAAGGAGACAGGGACGGGGGAGACAGGAAGAGGGGCCAGGAGGGAGAGAGCCTTAAACCAGGAAGCTCCCAAATGGAGTTGGAATCCTAGCAGGAGATTTCACTCACAGGTCAGCTGAGAAAATTTTTTCATATTTTCCATCCGTAACTGCGTACGTGAGTGAAAGAGTTAGTTACTGGGTGTGTCTGCAGCCCAGTATTCTGTACGGTACTAGCTGTAGGCAGCAGTGAGCCACTTGGCACATAAAAAACTCATTGTACTTCTGCAACCAGAAATAATTAGTCAGAACTAAGAAACATCCACCCCCTTCAATTGATGCATGGCTTTTCTATGGCCATGGAGGCACAGCCCATATAGCTTACTGCCTTTAGATTCACTAAAAAGGATGGTTTGTTAAGGGCTCATTCTGCATAGATCCTACAGGAGGGGGAAAGTGTGAGTAGGGGAATTAGGGGAGGGAGGAGGTACAGAAAAAAAGCGGGAGCTATTCCGGCTCGCTGGAAGCATCATCTTAAAAGGAAAGAACATAGAAATTGGCAAGGATGTACAGGACGGATGTGAAAGTGCCATGAGGTTTGCTAAATCCTCTGTAAGCCAAAAATTAATTCATAAGCAAATGCTTATTTTACAATTTCCCACTTGCCACAAGACATCAAACGGAAACTAAAAAGATTTCTTTTTTCTGCAGGACTGGGGGGAGAAGGGGTGATTTTTTTCTTTCTTCTTTTTTTTTTTTTAAATAAGAGGGAAGAGCATTTCAAGCTCGATCCAGGGGTCAAAAATGCTCAGCTCACATTTCTTAAAGAACTTGAGGTCAACTGACAGCACAACCTGCCTCTCTGTTCAAGAAGGGGAATGACTGACAACTCCAACTATCCCTACAACTTTCCCAACTACCTAGGTGTCACATAGGTGTGAGCAACTCTCATTTGATTAGGAAACCAGAACAGCCTGAAAGCATGATAATGCAGAAAGGAAATGACTAATCACCTGGCTCCCACCAGGTTGAAGAACTGTTCGAACTTCAGCCTCCGGATATTTCAGATTTTGGATCAGTCTACAGATCTCTAGATCTAAGTTCTGAACTCTGATGGCTGAGAATTTATGAGAATCACAGAACGGGGCATGAGAATTTCAGGTTTTTCAAATTGTCTATTTCAGGAGTTCGGCTTAGTGGAAAGGGCACAGGCTTGGGAGTCAGAGGTCGTGAGTTCTAGTCCCGGCTCCGCCACTTATCAGCTGTGTGATTTTAGGCAAGTCACTTAACTTCTCTGTGCCTCAGTTACCTCATCTGTAAAATGAGGATTAGGACTGTGAGCCCCACGTGGAACACCCTGATTACCTTGTATCTACCCCAGCACTTAGAACAGTGCTTGGCACACAGTAAGCGCTTAAATGCCATTATCATCATTATTAGCATTACTCCCATGGGTCCTTGTACCTTTAATTGAAAGCCTCTGCTCCATTTGGATACCCTACAGTTTCAGTAATCCAGTGGTCTTCAATCACTCTGCAGGAGAAAATCTCAGTACCAGCTGACCTAATCTTTGCAATGAGAAACACTGATGTTTTAATGAGTCATAGAATAAGTAAAAGAATAGGGATTGGCCTGTCAGAATGAAGTTGACCTTTCAGTAAAGAGGTAGACACATTATGTTGTTCCCACCCAGGCAGGGAACATGTTGTTATAGTGTACTCTCCCAAGTGCTTAGTACAGTGCTCTGCACACAATAAGTGCTCAATTAATACAGTTGATTGATCACTCTACTCTCTGAGCCTTGGGCACTCAGTACTACACCACCAACCTGAAAGATAACTCTTGCAAGAGTTTTGTTTAGTCATTCATCTGCCCGAAGGTGGGGGCTGGGACAGTTGATCCCTCAGAGTTCTTTCCAATTCTAGTATCTTCTGTGATGCCTGTGGCCCATAAGCACATTCAGGATGCATAAAATGCTCCCATTATTCCTCATCAAGAAGCATCACTCTTTCATTCTATAACACCACGGATTTTTTTCCTGCCTCAGATACCTTCTCCACACTCAAAAGGTGCTCAGAAAATACTGATTATGATAATGGAATCATCTGTGCACATTTTCACTACTCCGTGAAGAAACAATAAGGGGGAATATAACCACTCAACTCATAAGAGCTCAAACACTCTCCTCCTCATAGGGCAGCTGGAATGATTAATGCCTTTGACACAATTTTCAAGTGTGTAATATTTCTCCTACTCCTCTGAGGAAAGGTGCTCTTTAAACATAAATGCCCATTATAAGTAATCCTGTATGGGAGATAGGAGGGCACTATTTATAGGGAGTGAAGAGTTATGGGATCATTTTGCACTACCCACTTTTCTACCACCTGTCCTTAGAAACTGTGAAGAGATACCTTTAAATCCATGAAAACCTGGAGGAGCACAGAGTACTTTCTCTCCCTGTTTTAGTGAAAGTGGAAAGAGATAATAGGGCAATGAGTCCACCATTAACGCTCAGATATTGGCTACCTGCTGCAGTCAAAGCCCTTAACAGTAAAAACCCATCATTTGCTTCATCACCAGAACCACACATTTCATTACAAATCTCTAACTCCCTATCAACCCATTTGCTAATGTAAATATCTTCCCAGCTGATTACAAATCTTTAACTCCCTTTTTTAACTCCCTGGCAACCCATTTGCTGATGTAAATATCTTCCAATCAATCAATGGTATTGATTAAGCGCTTACTGGGCACACAGTACTGTACTAAGTGCTTGGGAGAGGACAATGGAGTTGGTCGAAGTGATCTCTGCCCACGGATAGGGGAAATAGAATTCCAGATTCCGAACGCAGCTGGGGTTAAACTAGTCCAAAGTGTAGAAGTTGTGTGCGCCAGAATGGGTATATGCCATATATGCCCCAGGGGGCATTAGAAGTGTTATGGAAATAAACACTAGACCTCTCATGTGGAGTCACAGTGAATACATGAGTGAGAAGTGGGTCAAAACATTAAACTCCCCTTCACATAACCCAAAGGGAAAGAACTGAAGAAAACAAACTTCTACATTCCACACAATTATCAATTACCTGAATGACTTGGGTCAGACAGAAAATAAACTCAAAGCTTCCATAAAATGAAATTAGCATTCAAAAACATTTCAAATCATTATACAGTGCCCTCATAAAGAGATCGCATGTCACATTACTTATGATATACTTTCTATTTTAGAGGTGTTGTCAGAAATGCACAAGTCCAGGACACCTAAACACCGCACACCCTGATGCTGCAAAGGATGTGTAGTTCATCAGGCAACACACGGTCTATGATAATCAAAGCCCGTTAATAAGGTACATTCATGAGGGAACAAAACAGTGCAACTTTCCAACAAGAACGAGCATCTGTGTCCACATTCTATTGCACCCAAGGGATAAACTGTTCAAGAGGTCTCAATTGGCTCATTCATTAGGGACAGAGGAAAAAAATATTTTAAATACATCAAAAGGCACCTGACAGAGTTCAAGTAAAATCACCAGCAAATTAGGTTATTCTGGATGTAAAATAAAAATTAAATATTCAAATAGTGTGTGAATGCTCATGCATGTACACACGCACGGAGCTCTTTACAGTCATCATCATAATAATGGTCATCTTGGAGAAGCTCATTTTTAAAGACCTTGAACTTTTAGGAAACAATTCCTCTGCATTCTATCAGCATATCCTCTATTTTCAGAAGACATCCTTTCAGAGCAAATTTGGAAACATTACTAAAATGATCAAGACATAAATGGAAATCATCTTTCAGGATCAGTCAATCTGCCACATTGGATAAGCACAATGCATGCTTAAAATGATCTCTTCTCAGTTTAAGCCACGTTAATAACCACTATCTGATTGACGTAGGAAATGGATCACAGACACTGCTACGTGTCATGACTAGGGGACAACCAGTTCTCTTCCTACCTGAATGGTGGTATTGCCTCCTTCCAGGAGAGCAATAGCGAGCAAAATACTTTCATGAAAAACCCGATCACTAGATGCATTCATGATAAGATCTATGACCAGATTGGATGCACCTTCCTTATCCAGATGGCACTGGACATCTGCCAAACTCATTTCACCTCGACTCATCGTACTGGATCCAGAACTTCCCCCTAGAAAGGAGAGACATGACAAATGACCGGTCAATCAAACACGTCCAGAAAAGCACATAAATCCATCTATTCAAGAATCTCCCTTACAATTAGAAATGTACTGAGTTGTGACACAGAGACTGATTAGGAATTGATTTGAGACCATTTACAGTAAAAAAGAAAGTAACGGAAGACTGAAACTGGATATGCATCATATCAAACCTTCGGTCCCCAAAGACGAACACTGATGGGCAAAGTATATCTGTGCTTTCTACCTCCCAGCCAAACTCAATGGATATGTAAATGTTCTGACCTCTTTGTATCTGTTCTCTTCAAACAAGCCCCAATACCTACCTCTTTCCCTACCCCATCTATACTGCCAGCCTCTTCCTCTGTTTTTCTTTTAAAAGCTACCGTAAATGTGAAGGCATTTTAAAGAAGTGTTTAACCATCACCTAATGAATGGCAATCGTCCAGTATTCGCTAATGGCGGCTGTAAGATTTGGGCTTCTAATGACAGGCCACTGATGCCCCTAATGACATAAGTGGGCAGATTATACAGGGGTTAGGAGACTTTCAAGCATTGCCTCGGGGAGAAAAGAAAAGCATTGGTTTATTGGTAAGACGGGCTAGTGGGGTTGGTCTACATAACTTTATAGGGACAACCATTCTTCAGGGTTTGAAGGTAAGGCAACCTACAGGTGACATTTTTATCAGCATTTACTAGTGTGGCTGATAAGACGCCTGTGGCTGACAAGCCCTTCACACTGCACACATCTAAAGGCCCATATTGCTGTACTTTTGCGAGAAGCCGCATAGTGTAGTGGATAGAGCACGGGCCTGGGAGTCAGAAAGTCATGGGTTCTAATCCTGCTTCCGCCATTTGACTGCTGTGTGACCTTGGGTGAGTCACTTCACTGCTCTGGGCCTTGGTTCCCTCATCTGGAAAATGGGGATTGAGACTGTGAGCCACACGTGGGCCAGGGACTTGTTCTGATTTGCTTGTATCCACCCCAGAGCTTAGAGCAGTGCCTGGCACATAGTAAGTGCTTAACAAATACCGTATTTTTTTTTCTGTATTTGTTATCCCTGTTGCCTGGAAACATTTTGATTTCAGCTCTTGGTGTCTTGATCTAAGATTCAGATTCCACTTCTAATTGTTGCATGCCAGGGTATTCTGCTTCCTAGCTGTCCAAATCAGTGCCACATCACCTGGGTTTTGCTTCACTATGTCTCCAAAATGATGTTCCCGTCTTCCTTTCTTTCTAGTCCCTCATACTTCAGCCCACCAAAGAGCAGCTGCCAATCGATAGTATTTTTTGAAGCCTTACTTTGTGCAGAGTGCTGTACTTAGCACTTTTACAAATTCTGTTAATAGACACAATCTCAGCTCCCAAGGAGCCTATCACCTATCAGGGGAGATGAACATTACAAGAAATTACAGGTAGATCCAGAGATTGAAGATATATACATAAGTGCAACAGGAGATGGAGGCCGGGGGGTGAATTCCCAACTGCTAAGGTGGCAGTAGAGGGAGAAATAGGGTGAGGTGATGAGACACTAATCAGGGAGGGCCTCCTAGTAGAGATGTGATTTCAGAAAGGCTTTGAAGATGGGGAGATCAGTGGCCTGCCTTCCAGATGCAAAGGGGGAGGGAGTTCCAGGCAGGAGGGAAGAAGTAAGCAGGAGACTGGCAGTGAGTGAGACGAGAACAGGGCACAGTGGGTAGGCTGGCTTGAAAAGAATGAATCATGTGAGCTGGGGAGTAATGAGAGAGAGCTGATCGAGGGCTTTGAAGCCAATGATCTAATCCCTGCTCCACCACTTGTCTGCTGTATAGCATTGGGCGAGCCACTTAACTTCTCTGTGCCTCAGTTACCTCATCTGTAAAATGGGGATTAAGACTGTATGAGAGCCCTTTGTGGGATAGAAGCTGTGTCCAACCCGATTATCTTGTATCTTCCACAGTGCTTATTAGAATGACATGCACATAATAAGCACTTAAATACCACAAAAGTGCCCAGGGGTTCCTACCTGATGCAGAGAGAAATGGGCAACCATTGGAGGTTTTTGAAGAGTGGAGAGATTCATCAATCAATAAATTAATGGTATTTGAGTGCTTGCTGTACTAATATAATAGTGTATGTCGACACGATCCATGATCAAGGAGTTCAGTCCAGTGGGGGAAACAGACGTTAAAGTAAATTACAGAGGTGGGAGAAGTAGCAGAATATAAGGATATGTACTTAAGTTCTGTGGGGGTGGGGGGTAAGCAAAGTGTTTGTCTCCCCCTCTATACTGAAAACTCATAATGGGCAGGGACCATGTCTACCAACTCTATTATACTGCACTTGCCCATGCACTTAGTACAGTGCTCTGCACACAGTAAGCACTCAATAAATATGATTGATTGACTGCTTAGGGGGTATGAAATGGTGCACAGATGATAAAAAAGGGCAGGGAGAATAGGGAGATGTGAGCAGAAAGATGTTTTAGAAAAATGAACCAGGCAGCAGAGTGCAGTAGGGATTGGAGAGGGGAGAGCCAGTTGTAGTGAGTCTGCAAAGAGGTGGATGCAGTAGTCAGGTCTGGATAATGGCAACTTCTTGGACTAGCATAGTGGCAGTTTGGAGAGGGTGGGGCAGATTCTGGAGATATGTTGAAGAAAGAATCTTAGTTCCACTGACACCAGTGTCTTCAGGTTCTTCTCCTGCTTCTGTAGGCACTTCTCCTCTGCTTCCCCCCAATTAACTGTGAAGGTTCCTCAAGGCTCAGTTCTGGGTCTCCTATTTTCCTTCTATACCCAACTCCCTAGGAGAACTCATTCACTCCCTTGGCTTCAACTACCATCTCTATGTGGCTGAATCCCAAATCTACATCTCCAGTCCTGATCTCTCTCCTCTGCAATCTCGCATTTCCTTCTCCCTTCAGGACATAACTACTTGTCCAAAACTGAACTTGTCTTCCTACTCAAACTCTCTCCTCCTATTGACTTCCCCATTACTGCTGACACTATCACCAAGCTCCCTGTCTCAAGCCCACAACCTTGGAATTATTCTAGATTCGGTTCTCCTTCAACTTACAAATTTAGTCAGTCACAAAATCCCGTCGGTTCTATCTTCATAACATCTCTAGAATCCTCTACTTCTGCTCCATTACTCAAACTGCTACAACAGTGGGACAAGCACTTGTTATAACCCAAGGGCTTAGTACAGTGCTTTGCACACAGTAAGCACTCAAATACCAATGATCAGCCTCCTCACCTACCTCTCTGCCTCAAGCTTCTTCCCTCTCTGGTCTAAATTTCACTAAGATGCCCAGATTTTTTTTTTAATTATTCTGCACACATCTCCCCACTTCCCTTCAACTCCCACATCAAACAGAAACTCCTAACCATTGACTTTAAGGCACTCAATCAACTCTCTCCCTTCTTCCTAACCTCACTCCTCTCCTATTACAACCCAGCCTCCACACTCCATTTACTTAGACTATGAGCCCCATGTGGGACAGGGACTGTGTCCAACCTAATAAACTTTTATCTATGTCAGCGCTTAGTACAGTGCTTAGCACCTAATAAGCGCTTAACAAATATCATATTTATTATTGTCAACACCAACATATGTACCATGCCTCAATCTCATCACTCTTGCCATCAACCTCTTACTCACATCCTCCCTCCTGCCTGTAGCTTCGTCACCAGTTAAAGACCACCGATCTACCTATCCTCAAAGCCCTATGAAAATCATATCTCCTCCAAGAAGCCTTCTCTGAATAACCTCTCATCTCCCTACCCTATTCGCCCTCCCAAGTCACCTATGAACTTAAGTCCAAACCCTCTAAGCACTCTGATACTCACCTCATCCTTACAGCACTTGTGCATATATCCTTATACTCTGTTGCTTCCACAAGTAATTTTTTTAATGCCTGTCTCCCCTATTAGATTGCAAGTTCTTCGAGGGCAGGGACCAAGTCTGCCAACTCTATTAAGCTCTCCCAAGCGTTTAGTAGAGTGGTCTGCAAACATTAAGCACTCAATAGATATCATTGATTGATGGAAGAACCTAAAAGATTTGGTGACTGACTATGGGAGTTAAAAGAGGGAAAAGAGTAGAGGCTATTCATGAGATTGGGGGCTTGAAAGACCAGGAGAATGGTGATATTGTCCAAATTGATGGGGAATTTATGAAGAGGAGAGAATTTGAGAAGATAAGAAGTTCAGTTTGACACACTGACATTGTGGTGCCACCAGGACATTCATGTAGAAATATCCTTAAGGGAGGAGGAGAAGTGAGATTGCAGAGAAGATGATTCTGGAGAGCTCAGTTTCAGTGGAATGAAGTGGTAAAAGCCAAATTATAGAGGGTCTAGTATGGAGTTTGAGGAGAGAGAAGCAACATGGCCTAGTGGAAGTCAGAGGTCCTGGGTTCTAATCCTACCTCTACCATTTGCCTGCTGTGTGACCTTGGGCAAGTCACTTTTTTGTGACTCAGTTTCCTATTTTGTAAAATGGGGATTAGAAAACCTGTTCTCCATCCCCACTGGATTGTGCCCCATCTGATTATCTGCTGTCTACCCCAGTGCTTAGTACATAGCATGCACTTAACATATGTCACAATTGTTATTATACATGGAGGCAGTGGGTATAAACAGCCTGCTCAAGGAATATGGACAGGAACGGTAGGAAGGAGACGAGGCAATAGATAATAATGGTGGTATTTGTTAAGCTCTTACTATGTGCCAAGCACTGTTCTAAGCGCTGGATGGTGAAGAAGGGTCAGTAGAGGTTCTTTATTAGGAAAGGGGACACCTGGGCATGTTTGAAAGCAGAGGGAAAGGAGACATCAGAGAGTGAGTGGATGAAGATGGCAATCAGGGAAGGAAGAAGAGAAGGTATGAAAGGATGGGGTCAGAGGTGCAGGTGGAGGGGGTAGATTTCAAAAGCAGGAGGGAGAGCTAATATAAGTAATGACAATTGTGGTATTTGTTAAGTGCTTACAGTGAGCCAGGCATTGTACTAAGCACTGGGGTAGATACAAAATAATCAGGTAGGATACAGTCCCTGTCCCACATGAGGCTTACAGCCAAAGTGGGAGGGAGAGCAAGAATTTAAGCTCCATTTTACAGATGAGGATATTGAGGCACAGAGAAGTTAAATGACTTGTCCAAGGTCACACAGCAGGCAAGCAGTAGGGC
Organism: Ornithorhynchus anatinus; assembly: GCF_004115215.2. Lineage (NCBI taxonomy): Eukaryota > Metazoa > Chordata > Mammalia > Monotremata > Ornithorhynchidae > Ornithorhynchus > Ornithorhynchus anatinus. Next base: position 96,387,995 of record NC_041749.1, read on the forward strand.
TGGGATTAGAACCCAGGTATTCTGGCTTCTTAGGCCCATGCTTTTTCCATTAAGCTATGCTGCTTCTCCTTTTGAGAGATGAGAGGGAAGAATGGGAGTGGATGGGAAGAGGGACCTGGGGAGGTGAGCGAGAGATTTTGAGGAGTTTAACACCTGATGGCTTTGATACTGTCACCAAAATAGTTGGCAAAGCCATTGGGGCAAGAGAGGGGGAAGGTGGGGACACTGGAGGATTTAAGAGGAGAGTTAAAAGTCTGGAAAAGTTGCAGGGCATGGGAGTTGATATGGGAGGAGAGGGCAGAATTAGAGCAAGTGAAGATGAATTTGAGATGGACATCATCATCCTGATGCATAGATTTCCACCCACAGCACTCCACAGCCCAAACACACCAGCGGAGGAAGCATACTGAGATTCAAGGTTGAGGATTGGTGGAGTGAGAGTGACAGAGAAACAGGGATTCAGAGAGTTAAATTTGGCAGAGAGGGTGCAAAGGGGTCAAGTGACAAGTATTACTTTGCCGCTAGTGATCAATCGATGGTATTTATTGAGGACTTACTGTGTGCAGAGCACTGTATTAAGTGCTTGGTAGAGTACAATACAACAGAGTTGGTAAAAACACTCCCCGCCCACAAGGCGCTTACAGTTTAAAGGGGGAAACAGACACTAATATAAATGAATTACAGATACGTATTTAAGTGTTGTGGGGCTGAGGGTGGGGAAGACTTTCAAGTGCTTAAAGGATACGGAACCCAGTACATTGGCATCACAGACATGAGAGAGAGGAGGGGAAATGAGGGCCTTTTGAAGGAAGTGTGATTTTGATAGGGCTTTGAGGGTGGGGAGACTGGTGGTCTGTTGAATACAGAGGGGGAGGGAGTTCCAGGCCAGAGGGAGGACGTGGGTAAAGGGTCGGTGGTGAGAACGAGGAACGGTCAGGAGATTGGCAATGGAGGAGCAAATTGTGTGGAGATGATTGTAGTAGGAAATCAGTGAGGTAAGAAAGAAGGGGGTGAGCCAACCGAGTGCGTTAAAGCCAATGCTAAGGGGTTTCTGTGTGATGCAAATGTTGATGGGCAACCACTGGAGGTTCCTGAGGAGTGGGGAAACACGAACTGAACATTTTTGTAGAGAAATGATCTGGGCAGCCGAGTGAAGTATGGACTAGAGCGGGAGAGACAGGAGGCAGGGAGATCAGCGAGGAGGAGAGATGCAGTAGTGAAGGTGGGATAGGATAAGTGCTTGGCTCAGTGTGGTAGCAGTTTGGCTGGAGAGGAAAGGGCAGATTTTAGATACTTTATGAAGGTAGACCCAACAGGATTTGGGGACAGATTGAATATGTGGGTTGAATGAGAGAGATGAGTGAAGGATACGCCCAAGTTACGGGCTTGTGAGAGAGTGATCTGACCGAGTTTCAGGATCTTGTTTGTGATACTGTGTCGCCATTTGACGTTGCATGTGGCTTGTAGCTGGCATTGATGGAACCGCTCCAGGAGCAGAATCTGAAGCCTGTGATAAATCCGGGTCTCAGAGCCACAGAGACTGGACACAGCAATTGCTGTGCACACCTTCAGCTTGGTCTGAAGAATGGTGCCATGTTAGAGCCACAGTGCCACTCTCTCAAAGACCACCTTCACTTTCTTGATTCAGGTTTCCATCTCTGTCGCTCCTTGCGTCAGTTCACAATCTACTGTCTAGATAGCAAAATTCAGGAACACAGGCAGAGATCTTTGGCTGTTGGCAGGGTTTGCCAAGTGCAGCCTGGCAAATGACTTCAGGGGTAATCAATATACTTGCGATTCCCAGCACTTCGGTGATTCTGAAAAGTGGTTCTTTAATGTATACCAGAAACAATCTCTGGGCAAAAATATCAACATTTTTAAAAAAGGAATAAGGAGCGAGTCAGGAGTCTGACAATAAGAGCAGCAAAGAAAGAGCTTTGGATGGAAATTTTTAGCAGTAAAAGTCACCTGCAGTTCAATGTCCATTATAAACTGAAGTTTGCTATTAAATGGAACACTATTAACTAAGGATGTTGAAAGGCTTACATCAACTGGGATGAGGCTCCGCAAATGTTATATTTAATAATGAGCTGGATTCTTCCAGAGCCCAAGACGCACCCCTAAAGTAAGGGCTTCTGAATGCTGCATTAATGATTTAAGATCACCAGTGGCCTGAAATCATTTAGTGGCCTGAGGCAGTAGCTAACTTACTGGTAGCCTAGTGGGGAAAACATGCAGCTTCCAAGAGATAACTAACTTACTCTTAAGGGAGTAACTAGGAGAAACTAGAGACATCTAGGGGTTGGGGGGGGGGGAGTGAGAAATACTTGGAAAAGCCTATGTTTAGGACCAAATTGAGAAGCAGCGTGGCTCAGTGGAAAGAGCCCGGGCTTGGGAGTCCGAGGTCATAGGTTCTAATCCCGGCTCCGCCGCTTGTCAGCTGTGTGACCTTGGGCAACTTCTCTGTGCCTCAGTGACCTCATCTGTAAAATGGGGGTGAAGACTGTGAGCCCTACTTGGGACAACCTGATTACCTTGTATCTACCTAGGCGCTTAGAAAAGTGCTTGGCACATAGTAAGTGCTTAACAAATGCCAACATTATTATTATTATTATGAATAATTTCAAATCACAGTGTTGTTCTTTACAAGTATCAGAGTCCAGGCCATCAGTAGACATGTGGTGTTTCAATTTCCTCATCTGAAAAAACCACAGGTAGTAAATCGGCTTCACCTTATGAGTAGAAGCAGCATGGCCTAGTGAACAGACTACAGGCCTGGGACTCAGAAGGACCTGGGTTCTAATCCTAAATCTGCAACTTGTCTGCTGTGTGACCTTAGACAAGTCATTTAACTTTTCTGTGTCTCAGTTTCTCTTCTTTAAAATGGGGATTGAGACTGGGAGTCCCAGATTAACTTTTATCTACCACAATGCTTAGTACAGTGCCTGGCACACAGTAAGCGCTGAAATACCACAATTATTATTATTGTTATTATTATTATGGTTACGGAGATAAACTAGGTCCGCTTCTCCCATACACATTTACAGCTCCTATGAATGCTTGGAAAACACTGTTGTAGGACAAGGAGCTAAAATGACCAGACCATTTCAACTATTAAGTAATACTAATTTGTCCTGTGACTAAATTAAACCCAGCTCTTGTCCCTCTGAAATTTACAACAGGGCTATGCTGATTAGTGTAGAGTCATTTAATTGAGTTTGCCATATTTCTCACATAAGCATTCGGGTTTAAAAGGCCAGAATGCCAAGTTCAAGTTAGTGAAGAAGGACATATACGTCTGATTTTAGTTCACTTCTGACTCCTTTCCTATGCCCTCCCCCTCCATATATATGCCAGACCACCACTCTCCCCAGTTTCAAAGCCTTATTAAAGGTCATGCTCCTCAAGATGCCTCCCCTGATTAAGCCTGCTTTTCCCCAACTCATGCTTCCTTCTACATTGCCTACGCACTTGGATCTGTACCCTTTACGCACTTGGTATTCTCCCCACCCTGAGCATTTATGTACATATCCTTAATTGACTTTACATTAATATCTGTCTTCCCCTCTAGACTGAGTGCTCCTTGTAGGCAGGGAATGTGTCTACCAACTCTGTTGTGTTATATTCTCCCAGGCACTTAGTCCAGTGATCTGCACACAGCAAATGCCACTGATTGATTACAGTTGACACAGCCAACAGAAATTTCAAGGGGCTCAGAGACTGGCTCCTGTTAGGGCAGGACCTTGCCACATAAGCAAGCAAAGCTCCAACAATTAATCATATATAATGGAAATGAACACCACTGGAAAAGGAGAAAAACACTCACTCCTTCCTAATCCCATTGTGGATGGATGGAAAGAAGCTATTCTGCATGAAAATATTTACGGGCTTATTTTCATGGACCGCACTACAGAAATAATAAAATGCTAAAAAAAGGAAAGTCACCTGTTAAACATTCAATCTGTTATGAAGAAACATGAAGATACACTATGGCAAGCTAAATTCACACATATTGCTAATTAGCACATTGAATATCCTACCTCCTCCCCCAGCTTTGCTAGGTCCTCCTGGAGATAGCGGGCCATTGCCAAAGCTTGTAAGGCTCTCTCGTCTTCCTGCAGGTCTGATGTTTCCATAGTAACGGTTGACCAAAATTTGCCTGAGTGCCTCACCCTTAATTCAAACAGGATAATGAAATCAGGTTCTGAATTAATGTATAAAGATACTAATTGTCAATAAATTCCATAATTGGCCTAGTTTTGCTGGGGAAAGATACCAAGATGATTACAAATTTCATACTTTATGACACAATTTATGTCACAAAACAGTGTAGAGAAAAACATGTTTAGGAAACTGATTGTGATTATATTCTTCCTTCAGACATTAGAAATATTAGTTACAAACTTAGTTTAATAGACACATATATGGACAATTAGTTCAACTCAAAAAATGTGGGAAAATGTGCAAAAAGCAAACATAAAAAAAGCCTTCCTCGAATAAATAGAAGTAACTAACTTGGGTGAAATGAAAATAGCCTCCATTCAGCCCGGAAAGAGAGTACTCCAAACATGGTAGATAATCAATGTGTTAAAAAGCTGAACCATTAGAGAGACCAGAGGACATGCTTGATCATACTTGAGGCTTGATGACAACCTCTCCTCACAATAACCTTGTCCATTTCCATTTATCAATCTTGACGTATAAAAGAAGCTATCATGAAAAAGATTAGCAGGACATGCTGAATTCTCCGGACATTAGAATCAATGCCATCCCAGATAACTGTGAATAAATCACTGCTTCCCAGATCTCCTCTCCAATCTAGAGAAAGCAGTCTATTGTGTCTGCAGTCACTGATTTGGCTGTTTTCATCAGCCGGCACAATGGGAGACAATTGTTTCCTCATAACTGCATCACACAAGAGCTTTTAGCAACCCTTGACTCTCTGAAACTACCTGAATCTGTAGGTTGCTAAAAGGACCTTACAAATTTTCCACTGAGCCATTTTGGAGTTGAATGTAGTAAGTCTTGGAGTTATGATGTGTACCAAAAGCAGTAACTGATAAGTCTAGCAAGAGAGAAGAGGTGCTGAGGCATAGCAAGTTTCTAAATTGATCCCCAAGAGCTTGCTTTTGAAGAGACCTGCATAACACATCTCAAAAGAATTTCAAGTGATTTTTCATAAGCTTTGGAGACGAGGTCTGAGGTTCTTACATTTGCCAAAAGAGTGGTGGAAAAATATAAGCTTTCAATTGTCCAGATTTTCCAAAGACCCAGGTCCACTTCAAAAAAATAAAAAATAAAAAAATTCATCCACCAAGTTATGTTACATGGCTATTCAGGGACTCTACAAAGAACTAACCGACTAACCAGCTGATGGAATTGGAAATTAAAGGAATAGGGCAAAGGCCCTGCTGTACACACGTTTTCTCTTTAAAATATAAGTTCAATTTTTTTATTTTAAAAAAAGAGAGGCAGAGCCCCTGGAGCCTAGCAAAAGAGAAGAGGACATTTATAACTATGGAAAAGAGGCTCTCTCTATACCTTTGACCAATTGAGAGTAGAAAATCATTACATTGTCTGAAATGACTGCGTTAAATTCTGGTAGTATACATTCTCCTTTAACAAAATGTCTCTGATGGAGGAGAAAAACTCCTTGAAGGCTGTTTTTGAATAATTTGTAACTTCTCACTTCACAGAAAATCCAGGTAGTCCTAGTAATAAAGTTTAAGAGTACTAGATACCATTAAATACCAGCATTACAAAGAAAACATCTGTTCACCCAAGGTTTTCATTGGTAATGTAGATGCTCAATAAAATAGCTTTTCAAGAGGGATAATTTTCAGGAAAAGCTTGAGAGCCTGCTCAAAAGGCAGCCTTGTTACTTCCATATTGAAGGAAGTATGAGATCGCATAGTTTTAAATGGTCAGTAAAATATATTCCATTTTCTAATTAAGAAAGAAGGCACAATCAATAAATTAACCCTTCCATGAAACAATTGAATTAGATAACTACATTGCCCATTTTTTGCACGCACCTATGACAGATTTCTGCTGTCAGTTTTGCAAGTAAAGAGTACACAGTGTAATAAGGTCAAATCAAAGAAAAGGTGAAAAAAAGAGAACACACGCAATTTTGCAACATGTGTACTCAAGTGTGAGTGCAATATTTATGCATCGTCTATGCCAAAGTTACAATGGGATTTTACATTACCATTTTCCCTTCTCTTCAACAGAAAACCCCAGCAGTTGCCATAGCAACTGATGCATCAAATGGTACCTTTACTTTCTATAAGAGAACATTGTGAAATACATTTAATATAGAAAAATATACATATCCCCCATGCTTTTTTTTTTCTCCTGGGTTCTAATCATCAATGAATGCCCTCGGGATTTTAGCTCTTTTTTCATGCTTATAAAAGGTTAGCTGTCACAATATCCTTCTTAAAAAACAAAATCCAAGTGGGATTTTAACAACATCAGGAAAAGACACATTTTTGATTGTATAGAAATGGATAAAATGTGGAGAGAATTTCATTAAGAGAAGAAAATATGAAATTAAAGGAAGTGAGAGCCGTTTTGCCATTCTGAGAATTTCTGGTTAAAAACCACTCATGAATACTGGAGTGGATTTTAGGAATACTTTGTTTTCATAGCTAATGCTTTGAGCCATGAAATTTTAAAAACTGTGAGGAAAGGACTTCGTGATCACCTTGATCAAAAAATTACTAAGCTGATCAAAATACACTTGACTGAGGACTCTTAAATCAACAAAGCAAGAGAAAATATGACTTCCCAAAAAACGTCATTTCTTCAGCTTTAAACAGTTGGCTGTGAAACATTTCTTTAAAAATAATGCTAGTATTTTCCAGCAGTTTAACACCTACAGTATGCAAACAAATATCAGATGTTTGACTGCAGTAAGGAATACAACAAACGTTACCTAGGAAAAAAAATGTTAAGCAACAGTCTCATTAGGATTAACCATCAAATTAGAGTATCGGTAGTAGATTAGTGGTGTGAGAAAATTTGTAAGACCTAATTTTGTATCTGCTTAGGAAATTAATTAATTCCATTTATCTCTTTCAAACTGGCATCTGCAGAAGATCAATAGACGTCCACGCAGGTAGGGAACTAAGGCTTTCATTTTAGTCATCTTCAACAGCAAGGAGGGAAGTTGGCCTGAATGCTTCATGGACTCAGCCTCGTATTGGTGATTTCCCAAGAAGTGGGATGGAGGGAGGAGAAAATCAGATCATACACACACATCAGGAAAGATTGCTGTCTATTGAAAAACCCCATGCAATCTGCCTAAAATTACACGCTTCAAGTTCACGCATATCTCTTCCCCTTACATTCTTCCACCAACATGCTACGGACGAAAACGGAGCATGCTGAGGAGAAAGCAGGTGCTGCTGTCGGCAGTACCCCAGCCCTCCATCCCCACACCCAGTGAATCCTTACTCCCTTTTCCCCTCTCCTACCTACACACACACACACACACACCCCTCACAGTGTGCCTCTAGACTGTAAGTTCACTGTGGGTAGGGAATATCTGTTAATTGTTATACTGCAATCTCGCAAGCGCTTAGTACAGTGCTCTGCACACAGTAAGCACTCCATAAACATGACTGAATGAATGGTGCCTGCTCCTGCCTCACCTACTTAGCTCGTGTTTCCCACGTGGGACAGGGACTGTGTCCAACCTATCTTGTATCTACTCCAGTGCTTAGAACAGTGCTTGGCACAGAGTAAGCTCTTAACAAGTATTATTATCTTGAACAGACTAGTTTCAAGGGAAAGAGCATGGGTAAGAGAGCACTATAGGACCTGCAGGACAACGGAAGGAGGGCTCTAAAGAAGCTACCCTCCTTCTAGAGCCAGGACCAATAGTTGGCAACAGGCTCCTGATTTCCCCATTCTCTTTGACTAACCACACCTGTGGATCTGCCTCCCCCTCCCCAGGCAGCTGCGGGTAGAGACCATGTGATGATGAAGGAAGCATCACACTCCTCCCTGGCTGGGCCAAGGTCCTGAGGGAAAGGGCAGATTCAGTGTCTGACAGTGGGGATTGCTTGTGGTGGCAGAACACAGGAGAACCAAACCCAGAAGCTTTCACCCTTCTGATGGCTAGTGTTTTTCCGCACACACTTTATGCTGCATGTTAGGCGAGACGTTTTTCAAAAGCACAATTATTGACCATATACAAATAAGACTATGGAAAGAAAAAGAGGTGCTAGTATCTATTCATGATGGTTATTTTGGAATAAGTTTGGTATGAAAAGGACGTTTCTATCTCTGATTAGACAAAGACGATGTTATTTTTCATTCGATCAGCTTCATTTACATAAAGGTCTGCGATTAGTTCTAATCCAGTAAATGTTTAACAAAACATGAACTACATTCTGTAAATCACAATGAGAGTTGACAGAGATGTTATGATTATTAGCTCCAAATATTGGGGACTACATACCCTTTTATGGTCTTCCAGTTGCCTCAGTGGTAGACTTTGATCAAGTTCCTGCTGAGCAGGCAGAGAGTCCATTTTAAGTATGATACTAAAGAAACACTACTATCTTTAGCATCTATAACTAATAGAAAAGTTGAGAGCTATTCATACAGCTGAGAGCAATGTGAAAAGAAAAAACCATCTTATCAGACAATACAGGTGCTCATCTATTTCAGATAGTGCTTAACCATTGGTCTGCATATGTCGTCTTTAGAATTATGTAGGCCATGCAGTTTTGGACAACGTTCTCGCAGAGGTTTATGGAAAAAAGGTCTGTAGACTTTCATCTCCTCTATCAGTAATTTGTCATTCAACACTGCAAAAGCACACAGTGCCAAGTCCTTGGCAACTCATGCATGCATCAACGCTTAGAACAGTGCTTGGCACATAGTAAGCGCTTAACAAATGCCATCATCATTACTGTTATTATTAAATAATCTTCAGTCCATGCATAAGTACCTACATACATACATCCACACACACACATATCCACACATACACACATCAGCTCTGAGTAAAGTGCAGTTATTCTTAAGTCAGTATTAATTCCATCTTTATTAGAGTATCCAAAAGAAATCAGTATTTAAACTCACTTTCATGCATCATAACTATGTGTGTTTTTCATTTTATATAAGGCCTTTACCATGGTCCTCCAAAATAAACTCCATTAGAACTTGGTCAGTATGGATTTGCATCTATTTTGAAAATGGAGATTTTATTACCCCTTTGGAAAAGGAAATACAAACCTCCCACAGATCAGATGCAACTTAATATACTCCAAGCCATCATTTGGTATAAGCCCTTATAAACTGTGATATAAGTCCTATAGGTTCACCCACGACCTTCTTTTTCATGTTTTATTCCAAGTAGGAATTTAAAATTCAAGACGTCCAAGAGGCTCTTAATTTTCCACTCCAAGGTTAAGACAGTCCCAAACAGGAACTTTGAAACTGCACTTTTCTCAGCATGCATTTGAAGAGACTTCTATTTCTCCTAGAGGAATGGAAAGTCTCCTCATCTTACTGTTGGAAGGATTCAAATTTCCTAAATTGAAAAAATACATCAAAACTTTCAAAGGACTCTAGAGACCTATACCCATATTTTAAATGATACCTCTTTTTAATTGACCCAAGGAATTCCTTCATGTTTGCCTTCAAGGCATGAGAAGGTAACTTTTGCCCTGAGACAACACAGGATTTTAAGTAGTAAAAAAAAGTTCCAACATAGCTGCTGGGCTTCTCTCAGTCCACTCAATATAACGCTCCTGATAGGTCAAAGCAGTGAAGACACTCAATCGGGACAACTTTGAAACACCCATATTTGTGGGCATGACAAATATAGGTGGACAACACACCTCTACAGAGTTTTCCATTTCTGGAGATTGCGGCAGCTAGTTGAAGGTAAAATGTACATCGTTAATTAGTAAAAGAGTTTTTTAGCCACACAGAAGTTGAATAATCAAAACTTATGGACAGTATACGTGATAAAGAACAAAGACTTCGCTGAAGTGGGATATAAGGAAAACAAATACAGTGAAGTGAAAATATTTAAATTACACATAAAAAATAATTCTACTGCACACTAGACACAATTGGACAGAAATGGAGAAATCTACCACCAACAAACAAGTCAAACAAGGGGGAAATGCATCTAAAGGCATCAAAGATGATCCATTTATGGCATGGGGCTTTTGAGCATCACACACAGCAAAGTAGTTTCAGATTACCACAAACTGTGACCCACATGGCTGGTTCTGCAATAAAACTCACCTAGAGGAGTGAAGGTTTGAACAGTTATTCAGTTGATTTGCTCCAGATGGATTAAGGAATGATCCGTCTACAAGTCACCTGAATAATTGTTCAACCCTGCACCTCAGTCGTGTTTTACAGACCAGTCACTAAAAGTGGATGGATACTGATGCCCAAAATAGCAACAGAAAATTATTCTCTGGTGTTTTCTGCTTCTTTGACACATTAAATTCCCAAAGTAAATGCATTTGTTTCAGGGCTCAGTAAACACAGGTACATAGCTACGGTAAAGATGACTTATGCTGAATAAATTTCCGGCCACTACGGAACCCATATTAATCCATATGACACTGAAATTTCTGAAAGAGCTAACAGACCTCCCCATGCTCCTGACTTTCAATAAGTATGTTTCTTAGTTACCTGTTCCTTTCAGCCCAGTGTATTTAAGAGGTGGTGCACAAATGACATCTGTGTGTCTAAAAAGGAATACTTTTTTCTCTGCTTATAATATCTGGAATTCATATATCTGGAATTTATTTATATTAACGTCTGTATATATGTAATTTATTTATTTATATTAATGATTATATGTCTGTCTCTCCCCACCCCCAGACTGTAAGCTCGCCGTAGGCAGGGAATGTGACTGTTTATTGTTTTAATATACTCTCCCAAGTGCTTAGTAAAGTGCTCTGCATACAGTAAACGCTCAATAAATACCACTGAATGAATGAATACAACTGAATGAATGAATGCTTGTACTTTTAATGCCACTAACAGAATTCTGCTAACATGGAAACTCCCTAAAGGTGTAGTTAGGCCATTAATGTGTACTCAAAACTAAAGAAACTTAATTGTGTACTTTAAAATAATTCTGTTCAAACTATTGCAACTTTTTTACCAATTATAATAAATTATTAGGAGGTCAACAAAATTTTATTTGGTCCCACTCACATTTACCAACGTCACCCCCACTGCCTTATCAATAGACCAATCAATCAATCATATATTTACTGAGCACTTACCAGGTGCACAGCACTGTACTAAGCACTTTGGCGAGTACAATAGAAGAGAGTGGGGAGGACACATTTCCTGCCTGCAAGAAGCTTACTGTCTAGAGGAAGGAGCTTACAGGACAGTGCTTTCTATTGTTTTCCCAAATTATTAGACACAAGCATTTGCCAGCAGAAAATATACCCAGAGTTCTTCCACAGTTACCCTACAGAGTAGGGCTCTATATGTGTGGGGTGATTCCCGGCTCAAGCAGCTGTTCCCTCAGGATGTTTGGAATTGTGATCCCAACAATCCACAGCAACAACCAACTGGGAAAGCAGGTGTGAAAACAGCAGGACAGATGTCAGTTTGTAAGCTCCCTGAGGGCAGAGATCATGGGTACCAAAAACTGCATTGTAGTCTCCCATTTGGTGCTCTGCAAACAGAAAACACTCAATAATAGATTGGTAGTATTAATAGATTGATTGACAGACTGCCAGCATGCCTCAGCCTTCCAGCTCATATTGACCCAACACCTGAAGAAGCAGCATGGCTTAGTGGATCATGGGCCTGAGAGTCAGAAGGACCTGGGTTTTAAAACCAGCTCTGCCACATGTCTGCTGTGTGACTTGGGGCAAATCACTTAACTTCTCTCGGCCTCGATTCCCTCATCTGTAAAAATGGGGATTAAGAATGTGAGCCCCGTGTGGGACAGGGACTATGTCCAACTTGATTAACTTGCATCTACCCCAATGTTTAGAACAGTGCTTAGCACATAGTAAGCACCTAACAAGTACCCTAATTAATATTATTATTAACGGGGTGGGGGTTAAAAGGAGAAGAAAGAGGGGTGGATGCACTGACTGCCCTTGGGTTGAGTCAGAGGGCTAGAGACAGATAGGCAAAGCCAAGCAAGGTGATTCTTCTGAAAACCAAGGGAAGAGAGAGAGAGGGGGAGAGAGAGAGAGAGAGAGAGAGAGAGAGATGGTTTGTAGGCAGGGAACGTGTCTGTTTATTGCACTGTACTCTCCCAAGCACTGAATACAGTGTTCTGCACACAATAAGCCCTCAATAAATACGATTGAATGAATGAATGAATAGTATATTAAATTGCTTCAGGGCCACCTGCCTCATTTACTTTAGGACCAGCCTAAGACATTGATTTCATTTAGGCACAGAGCTCAGTCAATGGCATTTATTATGAATAATAACAATAACAGTACTTGTTAAGCATTTTCTATGTGCCAAGCACTGTTCTAAGCACTGGAATAGATACAAGCTAATCAGGTTGGACATAGTCCCTCTGCCCCACACGGGGCTCATACTCTTAATCTCCAGTTTACAGATGAGGTAACTGAGGCCCAGAGAAGTTAAGTGACTTAAGTTCACACAGTAGACTCGTGGAGGAGCCGACATATGAATCCAGGTTCTTTTGACTTGCAGGCCCGTGCTCTATCCATTAAGCCACGCTGCAACTCTCTCATGAGTAGGCACTCATTTATTGGGTAACTACTGTGTACAGAGCAATCGATCAATGGTATTTATTGAGCGCTCACTGGATCCAGAGCACTTAGGAGAATACGATGCAATAGAGTTGGCAGGCATGATCCCTGCCCTCAAGAAGCTAACAATCTAGTGGAGGAGTTTACAATCTAGCTCCTGATTATATGCTTATTTTCATGGCTGCTTAATCACTTCCATGTTTTTTTCTGGATAATGTAATAGGCTGGAGTGATGCTATTACACTCAGTCCAGAAGGACTGCTGTGTAGTTGAGCCCTGCCTGTGTCAGAATTTCGTGGCCTGATCCGTTTGTCTCTCGCCCAACCGGGATTAATCCCTGGGACAGTAGTGCCCGGGTCCAGTCCAGGTCTGATCAGAAATGGAAAGAAGTTGGAGGTACTCTATGTACGTTGTGTACATGTGCTGTGATCTCCCAGGGGATCCTGGGGCTTGAGGTTCCATAGGGTCAAGGGACCCACCACCTACATACCAAATCACTCTTCTATGCCACTCTATGGTTCTACCCAGCCTGAAGAGGACCCCAAACAGAGGATTGTAGGAGTGACTGGAATGTTTGAGTCTGGCCCAAATCCTACACCTGTCACCCACAGTATCCACAGGCGGTTCCAAGTTCTTGCAGGCCTCTACCAAATGGATACTTTTACAGCACCATCTTCCTCAAATTCAGAATTAATTGATTCCCCAAATTTCAATCATCTTAAACATGTGAAGGGAATTTCCAGCAGAGAATGCCAAATTATGCACGCAATGGTTTTAGTGAATCAACAACCATGTTAATGGAGTCTTCACTGTTGCAACCAGTTTATGCTGATTGATAGCCTCCTGCAAATATTTTTTGCTATCAGAAATGTCTTTCTATTTGAAAGAGACAAAACACAATTTTCATGACTGCTTGGGAAAATTAAGTCAAACAATTAGCGAACTGAAATTGTGCCCGTGGTCCTCCAAGATTGTGTGTCTCTATTTCCAAAAGATGCACTCCTACTGAAAAGAAGGAACGGGCTAGTGATTGTTCTTTAAAACAACAAGTCCAACCACAGACTTCTTCAGGTTTGCATTTCCTGTGTTTGAGGCAAAGCTTTAAGTTTGGTACATAACATACAACAGTGAAAATGTCATGAATCCTCACCTCTTGATGAAAGCCCATCCCTCACCCTGAATCTTCCCATCATTTTCCTGATGAAATGACTCTCTGCCTTCCAACCACAAAACCAGGATAAAAAAGAGTTATGAATTTAATTCAGTTATGGCTATGTAATTTTACAGCTAGTCATCAACACATCACAAAAGGAATTCACTTCAGCCAATCCCTTTGAATCAGTTTTCAGTTCTCTTTTCACCCACTCATAACCTCAAAAGATGAGAAAAAAGCCAGTGAATGGGTTTGCAGATACGTTTTTTTTTTCCTACGTCCTGCTTTTCATCAGCTTTGGAAAACCCACAAAGAAAATAAAGCTCTTTTTTAAAAAAAACTGAACTTTTAAAATCAAGGTAATCTGCCATTGCTGTAAAAAGAGCCTTAAATTCCCCCATTTCCTGCATTTAGGAAGCCTTTTTCTAAATGTATATGTATGAAGGAAGAAGGTAAGAGGTCTATATGAAATTGCCAAAAAATTAAAGGAATGATTCTAAGAAGATATACGAAGACTCCGAGGAGAAATAAATACGCAGTTCCTCAGCCTCTGTTTTTAAAATCACCAGTAGGTTTCTTAGAATTCAGTTATAAAATGCAAATAGCAAAAAACAAATCTGACTGGAATAAATTATATAGATTCAGTAGTTGTGGAATAATGATTTTAGGATGAAAAACACTATTCAGGCCCTGCAACCGTCCCTGTATTCTCACAGTTCAGTCTTCTCTGTGGTTGCCAGTATCTAACAGTAAACAGCTCCACCACATTTATTGGCAATTACTGCTGAAGGTCACACATCAGCAGTGAGCCTAAATTCCAGGAAAAAAAGCAGCTCTTATGTAACTGCTGCTTGAATGTTGGCAGGTACCCAACTGAGCAGTTCACTGCAATGTAAAAAAGTAGGACATCTCTCACTTATATTCCATGTCATGAGAACGCCCCCTTACGGAGAAGTTTAATACTGGTTTTACCCCCGCCGTACTCCTGCAGTGTCCCTCTTCCCTGTATTTCTACATTTATTTTTCCAGGGTTTAGAAAACCCCTTGTCGGTCTCATGACTTTCTCTGCAGTGGAGTTTCAAGACAAGAGGACTCATTGCTTGAATCTTGCAATAACTTACACAGCAGGGAAACTTGGAGGCAGGTGTGCTTGGCCCTAAGCAACTATGGATTGCAATTTGCTTAGCTTCCTTTCCCCAGCACAGAGAATCAAAACGGTTAGTGAGCACCTAGTGATTACCTTTGTAGTGAAGCTTTGGAACTAATGACTGAAAAGATAGCACTGGGTGAAATAAGATGGTGGAAACTGGGAAGAATCTTCATCATCTAAGTGGAAAGGCTGTACCTGGGGCAAGACTTGTGGATCTACCAAGAAATATTTCTAGGTAATGTTACAAGAAGGCTCCACTTAAGGCTTCACCCACCCCTGCTTACTGCCCACTCCTCCCCCCAGTTTCCTTGTTTCCAAGGACATTCACATAAAAACAAGATTGCTGTCTAGCAAGCCCATCTGTTGCTGTCTTTATCCCCGCAAGTCATACCCTCACCTCCCAACATCAAGTTATTGCTATGGAAATGACTGCAATGTCAGCAGATGATTAGAGGAAAGGAATAGAAAATGGGAGCAAATTTTACAAACTCAGGTCAGATACATTTTCAGTCAACTATCCTTAGAAATGAACAAATACGGACTAAGGAAATAAAATAAGTGACAAGGAAAAACATAGTTAAGAAAAAAGAACTGTCCTTCAAATTTCTTAATGGAGATGTCTGCCCCTCGGTGTATTTGACTGATTGTACTTTCTCATCATCAACCCTAAAGGGGTTAGAGGAGTGTCATTCTGGCCTAAATGAACTTGGAGCCATACCGGGCCAGAAAAAAATTTTCTGCTTAGGACGATTAACTATGATTTTTTTAAAAGAAATTCTGGACATTAGATTTAGTACTCCTTCGAACTCCCTGATTTTCCACTGACAGAATAGGAAAAAACAATCACTGAACACTGATTTTCTGTGGAGCCTAACAGGGAAGATTTCTTTTCTTTTTCTTTTCTTTTCTTTTCTTTTTTTTTTTTTTTTTTTTTACCAAGGCCACATTTGCTGCTTTGAAAGTCTGACACCACTCGTTTTAACAGAAGTTTCTCTGTCATTCCTGGTTGAAGCTGACTCTAGGGCTGCATTTGGGGTTGCAGAAATTCTGCTGCTGTGTCCTTAATTCACCCCGTTGTCCCAGAGCATTATAAAGTAAGGCTTAGAACAGTGAGTATCCCCCAAGTCATTCAATGCACATCTCTTCCAGGACGGCTTGGCACAAGGGAGTGGCAACTTTCCTTAAGCATTTACTATTGAGAATCGAACCAGTCCCTGGCCTGCCGATGCCTCTTACTAGATTGGGTGCTTGGGGGATGATTTTTAAAAGTCTGTATTTGGAAGATGTGTTTGCAATTTAGGGCTTGTTCCTAGCCTGGACCATTCTTAACTCATTAGTCTTCCGAAGAAGACAAATTGTGGGATGGGTTGCGTGAGCACAAGAGAAGGGAAAAAAGCCCAGAGAAGGAAGTGTTCTAGTCCTCAGAGCAGGCGTAGGTGGGGAAGGCCAGTTCTGACATCTCCGACAAAGCCAGACAAATATAAAGCCTGAAAACATCTTCCGTGCCCCTACACTTTGACAGTTGCTAGTAGTAACAATGAAAAGGGAGCCACCACTGCTTCCTCTGGGAATTTTCAAAGAATCCAAGCCACCACCAGAACACTCTTTTAATAAACAGACTGTATTCCATTTCCTTTGGTGTATTTTTAAACACACCTGCTCCAACCATAAGGGAGCAATAAGCCTCTTACTCATAGCCAGGAGACCGAGTCCTACATACGGCAAGAAAACACTTCAGCTGGTGCAAAACAGCATGCTATAGACCAAGACTAAAGGTGTCTTCTAACTGCATTCATAATTCGACCACGGACAAAACAAGCTGAACTTGCAGCAACTGAAAGAATACCCTCAAAAGCATTTGAGTGCACGGCATGAAAATGGGATCCAAAAGCAGGCAACTTGTAAATTAATTTTTCTAAACAGATCCTGTTTGTGAGGCCCAGGCCCTGTAAGATGAACACCTCACCAGTTAAAAACAACGACCGTAGTCATGAATATAAATCAACTAACTCCACTGACAAGTTTCTGAGCTCCTCATGCATGCATTTTATACCTAGTTCATCTGTCTGATCAATGGGCCTCCTAAAATCACATCTCCTCCAGGAGGCCTTCCCTGATTGATCTTTCTTCTCCACACTCTGTTTCCCCACTTGAGCACTTCATTGTCCAACACTTGGGGACTCACCGCCTCCTCACCCCTGTAGCATTTATATACACTGAGCTCTAGGGATGAAAATGGGATATAAAAATCAATTTTCCTAAACAGAACCTGCTGTGAAGACCAGTCCCTGAAAAAAGAGAGAAAATTAAACCATCATTTGCAGCTTTGTTGCTTCCCCTACCTGGAATTAATTTTAGTGTCTGTTTCCCCCCTCTAGACTGTAAGTTCCTTAAGGGCAGGGATCGTGACTACTTTATGGCCTTGACTGGAGCAGTTAGGGGCCTGAGGACTATTCCCTGCCATCAGAAATGTACTGCTGCTTTTCCTGTTATTACTACTGTAATGGGTTGGGTTTTTTTACTGGATTTCCAAAGTTAAATCTTCCCCAGTGTGCTTGTTTTCCCCCTATTTCTTAGATTGGGATTCTCCCATAGGGTAGGTTCGGCACTGTTTGCTCCACCCAACCAGCTTCGAGGCCTTCTACCAACTTGTCCCATTTCATCTATCAGCTTTCTTCACCTGCCATTCCTCAGCTCAAATTTTCCATTTCTCTCCATCAATCAATCTATCATAGGAAGGAGCATGGCTCAGTGGAAAGAGCCTGGGCTTGGGAGTCAGAGGTCATGGGTTCTAATCCTGGCTCCACCACTTGCCAGCTGTGTGACCTTGGGCAAGTCACTTAACTTCTCTGTCCCTCAGTTACCTCATCTGCAAAATGGGGATGAAGACTGTGAGCTCTACATGGGACAACCTGATTACCTTGTATCTACCCCAATGCTTAGAATAGTGCTTGGCACGTAGTAATCGCTTAACAAATACCAACATTACTATTATTAAAGACATTTATTGAGCATTTACTGGGTGCAGAGCTAACCTATCTGCACCTGCCTCCATCACCTCGCTCATGCTGTTACCCGGGCCTGGAGCTCTCTTCCCCTGTGCAATCAGGCAGACTACAATTCTCCACACATTAAAAGCCCTCCTAAAATCCCACCTCCTCCAACAAGCTTTCTCTGATTAATCCCAACATCCTGAGTCAGATCAACTTTTTAGCCACAGCTAGGACTTACATCTTTATTTTCACCCTTCCTCAGCTCTTGTGTATAAGTACATAATCAATGGTAGGGTCAATTATTTACTCTCATCACCCTCACTGTGAATAGTTTTGCCTTCCCCTTTAGAGTGAAATCTCCTGTGGACAGGGAACACATCTCGAGCTTCTACTGTATTTTCCCAAGTGCTTAGTACAGAGCGCTACACCCAGGGGGTGCTAATATATACGATTACTACAACATCTGATTCAATATCTTGTACCTTTCCAGCCACTTAGAACAATGCTTGGCACATAGTAAGCGCTTAACAAATATCATAATTATTATTATTACTTAGTACAGTGCTTGGCACAAAATAGGGGCAAAAATGAAAAAAAGTAATAATGATAATTAGAAATTAAATGTAGATTGAGAAGGTGGTACCCCTAAGCTAAAGTGATCATTTCTCGTTACCACATTTCTTGAAAATGTGATGATGTGGGCATTATAGACCCAGTAGACACCAACAGCAAGATCTACAGTTTCTGTAGGTAAGAGCAGACTAAAAAGGAGTATTTGACAGGGAGAAATGGGGACACACACGCAGGCATCCAAACTCTCATTGAGATACCCGCATTTGTACAGACCAATGTACTAAATCACTCAACCGTCCTTGGCACGAGACAGACAATGCAGCAGCAACAGAGGAAAGCAAATGAAACAAAAGCTGCTCTAGTCACTGCCATTGCCACTGCTAGTTTGCTGAAATTCAAATCAAGTCATAGGAACTTGTGGGGAGAGAAAACTGGCTAGCCAGGAATAGGGGCAGCAGCTGAAGTGGCTTTTGTTTCATGTACTTTCTTTTACTACCATTGCGCCAGTCTGCTCCCTGCCAAGGACAACTGTGTGTGCATCTGTGTATATATACAGTGGGAGGGGGAAAAACTGAGCAGCCCCCTTCACCACCAGGTGGAAATGGGGGCTGGCAGAAAAAAGGAAATTGAGGGGGGAGGGTGCCCTCAAAGCTATTTTTGCTGCATTTGCACTCCTAGAGGAGCCAATAAAGAAGCAGTGTGGCTCAGTGGAAAGAGCCCCGGCTTGGGAGTCAGAAGTCCTGGGTTCTAATCCCGGCTCTGCCACTTGTCAGCTGCGTGACCTTGGGCAAGTCACTTCTCTGTGCCTCAGTGACCTCATCTGTAAAATGGGGATGAAGACTGTGAGCCCTTCATGGGAAACCTGACTACCTTGTATCTATCCAGCGCTTAAAACAGTGCTTGCCACATAGTAAGCACTTAACAAATACCAACAAATACCAACATTATTAATCCCATTTGGGGATCACAATCTAAGTAGGAGTAGGAATTAATACCCATTTTACAGACAGGGAAACCAAGGCAAGAGAAGTTACATGAGTTACCCCAGGTCACACGGCAAGTAAGTGGCGGGGCCAGGATTAGAACCCAGGTCCATGTTCTTTCCACTAGGCCACGCAGAGAGCAGCAGGTGATTCCTGGGGCATGGGGAACACTAGTTGGTGTGTGGGAGGCAGGTTTAGCATATCAGAGCCCGGGACCATCTCTCAGTTAATGGGAGCACTGTGATAGTGGCATTCCCAATTTTGTATATATATATATGTCATATTCTACTGGCAGTTAAATTTCTACCTTTTTTTCACTAAATTAGATTTCATGAAAAAGGAATACTCTATATTTAGTAATAAGGTAGATTTCCAAATCAGTAACTTCTCCAAAAGCTTCAGACAAATAGAAGTTTGCAGAATTCCACTCCCAGCCTGCTAATATGCTTTAAAACTATTGTTTAATTCTCAAAGGGCACATTTCTCTAGCATCATTAAACTAGCATTTTATAATAATAAAAAAAACACTTAGTTCTGCCTTAGCACATGCTTTCACTATGTCTTTTGCCTAGAATGCTGTTAGGAAATTAGGAAGTTGTTCATCCAACAACTTGAGCTTGTGTGACTATAGGGCAACATGGTGTCGGAAGAAACGGTCTGTGCAAATGCATGCATGTGGGTACTCTTGGACACAGTGAGTACTATAATGTGGGTTTTTGCCAGAATCCAACCTCCAGGTTATGAGAGAACTGGGCATACTTTGAATCTGTATCATACTATTTTTCCAAAGCTCGTGCATAACAACTACCTTTCTTGGACCTCACAACATCCCTTTGAAGTAGGGAATGTCTGAAATTATTCTTCCCATTTTCCAGATGAGATTAAAGTGATTTGCCTGAGGTCACCCAACAGACTAATGGCAGAGCTGGGATAAGAAGCCGGGTCTCCTGACTCCCAGACCCATGCCCTTTCACTAGACTATACTGCTTCCCATCCCAGTGATTGAGGGAAAAAAATGGCCATTTGAACAAATATTCAGATGCAGTGGGGTAAAAACTGTTGATCGTCTATATTAAAACCACACTCAACTACTGCATAATCTCCAATAATATTCCATTATCCTGGGTTACAAAATAATGTGCTTCAAGATCTTGGAATTTTTTCAGCTCTGAAACCTACAGTTTGTTTTCTTTTCTTTTTTCAAGAAAAGACAGCTACTGAAATTATACTCCAAATCCCACAGATGATATCAGAGGTTCAATTATCGTTCTCATCAGACTTGGATCTCTGCTATGCTTGGATTTGAGTCTAACCTTATGTATTTTGCCTGGCCCACCCAGAAGGCAACAGCTGGTCACAACCACAATCTCCTCTTAATGATCCTTCTTTATTAATAAGCAAAACTTACAAAGTTTCTTCTCTCTGAACTCCAAGACAACTTGGAGAAGAGTTAGTACACTGTGTCAATATATACAAATACTATGTTTGGGGTTTTATGCATGGGGAGAGCAATTGTACCAGCCTCTCAAAAACAGACCAGGACTTTCTGTTCCATAAATGTACGATCAATATCACCAACACATTCAGTTCCATTCCTACAGAGTAGATGAAGCAAGTGTGGCATTGGGTAAATACAGTTTGGAAAACTGTATCTACATAGAGCCATAAATGACTTCGTTACAAATAATGAACTAGTTATGAGAAATGCTCAGACACAACACGGCAGGTTGCACTCACTAGTATGGATACAGCACTGAAAATCAAATGTTAAACATTTGAAAACTATAGGACAGATCACAATGCTACTTGTAAAAACATCATGGAAACACTACCATGGAACATTAAAAGAGAGAAAAATTAAGACCTCAGCATTATCCAATTCATCAATGGTTATCAGCTGGAAAAGAAAAAGGGGGGAAAAAAAAGAAGAGGTTCAGAGCCAACAATAAGAAATAAAGCATAAGTTGGTAAGTGTAGGGAATTTCTCTATACTATCATTTGCTACTTGAGGCCTAGAGGATAGTAGTGTAACAGTCACAGTTGGCAAAAAGTCCTTATGCCAGGCTTCAGGTCACTATCACATTACCGGCATACATCCGCTCTGCTAGAAACATTCTGCTGTAGAACTAAACAGACAGGATGCAATCATGCTTTGTTCACATGCCACATGTCAAACCACACAGATCACCTAAACAAGTTCCAAGAACTCCACCCTTGGGTTTATGAGTAGGCACTAAAATTTGACAGGGTTATAAGCAAGATAGAATCTCCAATTTAATCATTATAGTGGGAAAGAGTAGCAGGTTGGGAGGAAGAATCAATTCAACTCGTATGAAAGAATTCCATTTTTTCTTGTGTCTACAGCTTGATGGTGAGTCAACGGCAAGTTGAGGATAA
Organism: Ornithorhynchus anatinus; assembly: GCF_004115215.2. NCBI lineage: Eukaryota > Metazoa > Chordata > Mammalia > Monotremata > Ornithorhynchidae > Ornithorhynchus > Ornithorhynchus anatinus. Next base: position 96,409,990 of record NC_041749.1, read on the forward strand.
GACTGAATGATGTCTCAAACCTGGGAGGAAAACTGGATACCAGGGGGTGTAAATATATACGGATCAACTTGGGAATTTTGAAGCCTGTAATGCATCTCAAGTATATTTCTGCATGACTCTGAAGTTGAACCCAGATAAACTCTTAATGTCAACAGGCATTTAATTGATAAAGAAAAAATGCTCAGTGCTACTGACCACAGTATTCTAAACATGTGATTTATCAAAAAAATGAAAGGTTTTATGGTGGAATTCCAAATGTCTTTCCACCGACACGCAGCCCAATGGAAGATTAATTATGACTAAATGCTAGATTCGACCCGTGGTGGGGTTCGCTCACCAAAAATTGGGGAAAAGTTCTTTTCAACAAAGATTACTTTTGATAAATAAAACATTTATGTTTTATGTTAAAATCAGCCACAGTGGTAGCATGAAATACAATGCTTTATCAAATGTAGGCAAGGAAGAATTATGAGATAAAAGCTGACTGAAAAATTGGATAACAAGACCAAACACTTCCTCATTTAATGCATATTGCTCGTTAGTCAAAACAGTCCAAGAGGAGACGTGGATTTAAGGTGATCCAAGATACTAATAATAATAATAATGTTGGTATTTGTTAAGTGCTTACTATGCGCAGAGCACTGTTCTAAGCGCTGGGGTAAACACAGGGGAATCAGGTTGTCCCATGTGGGGCTCACAGTCAATCCCCATTTTACAGATGAGGGAACTGAGGCACAGAGAAGTTAAGTGACTTGCCCACAGTCACACAGCTGACAAGTGGCAGAGCCGGGATTCAAACTCATGACCTCTGACTCCAAAGCCCGTGCTCTTTCCACTGAGCCAGATACTACTCTTTCTGATGATTTGCATCCCCCATTTTACCTTCTGAAAAAGCACTCTCATGTGCTGGTAAAATCTATGATTTAGTATTCTGGACAAATGTCCAAGAACTAGTTGGCAGTGAGGAGGCCTTGCACCCTGAGCACTTTATCAGTATTCCACAACTGGCATGGTTCACGGCAGTCTCGGAGGAGGATTCTGAGCGAGAGGGAAAAGAGACAATCTAGGCAGGCCATAATGGCTCTTCGTGGCAGGGTGGGAGGGTTTCACTTCCCCCATCCCTCCAGTTCCAATGGACTAGATTGAAAAGCTCTTGTGGGAGGGAATGTGTCTACCAACTCTGTTATATTGTACTCTCCCAAGTGCTTAGTACAGTGCTCTGCACAAAATAAATGCTTGGAACTGCTTCAGTCAATCAATGGTATTTACTGAGTGCATACTGTGTGCAGAGCACTGTCCTGGGCACTTGGGAGAGTACAATACAGCAATTCTTCTATTGAGATCCCCCTAATCAGATCCCCTTATGTCACCTCAAGCCCCTGTGGTGCCAGATATCTGCAAGCTGCTTTACAGTTTGGGTGCTGACAGTAGGGTCATAGATTAACCGGCTGAGTCCTAGACTGCTGGAAACTTAGGCCAGCAGTGCAGCTGGAGGAAATGACATTCTGCAGTTCATAATGCAGCTTTCTGGACTGCATGAGAGTGAACACTAAAACAGTCATCTTCAGTTGCATTGTCCCATGTAAACTCTTAAAACAATGTCCATAAATCTGAATGTTTCCTGTTGATTGCAAAAAAACGACTGGCCTAGTTTAAGAGATTTTGATTTCAGTTATAGAACAGGGTTTGTTTGGTTTAAGGGCTTCTTTTGTTGTTGAGGCTGAGCCCAATTCTCTTAATGTCTAAGCTTACTCCCTAGTAAAATCTTTCATGCCGTGTTGTACATGGATTACACATACATTGTACAATATGCTCTGTTTAGCACTATTCAGGCTCCCGGAGTTTGCAAGTATTATTGTTCCTCCCAAAGTGCCAAATACCAGGGAGTATATTTGGGCTCAATGAGAAGTAGACTTATTCTTCCTTTTGGGCTCTGTAGTTGTAAAAGCAGGGTGTGGTTTCAGCTGACAAGATTTCTAACGATTACTTCATCGAGGAATGAAGCGAGCTACCAGCAAGAATTCCTACAAATGACAGTGATAATCAGTCTGACAACAGTATATCTACAAAGGAATTTGGGGAATTAAGGAAATCCGAGAGCAATTCTACTACATGCCCACTGGCTCTGGCTTTGGCCTTGTCTTCACTGAGGTATGGGACAATGTAGCTAAATCAGGTAAAACTACTAAGAACAGCTGTGAAACATACATTCAATGAGAAGAGTTGTTGCTTAGAAATCAAAGGCTGGAATACATGCCCAAGCATGGCAGTCATGGATGAAAACCTTAGTGAAGTGGAGGCGAAAGAGTGCAGTCTGTCAGCCAGGACTGTTCTGACTCAGCCTAGAGGAGTGTACAGTCCTTGGCCAACATCAAGACAAGGGGCTGGTTGATGGGAAAATTGGAGTGGAAGGACGGACATGGCAATCAATGAAAATTCTTCAGAGTTTTGTCTTTTATCATCTAAGCAAGGAGGCATGACTGGAGGAAGCTGGAGGTGTGATTGGTGATTATATCCTGCAAGCCAAGCTACCACAATCAAAAGGTGACTCAGAATGAATGAGCTATTGGAAGTGCTAGGCTTATCAAGCTTTAGCTAGAGTGGACAGTTAATACTAAATATAAAGACAAAGATGAAATAATATAAAAAATGGACAATGCCTGTTGCCTATTGCTCTATTTTATTCAAGGTCTTTATCAGTGTCAGAAAAACAACAACATTATTTGGGGGATTGGTGAGATCATCTGGTAAAGTTTCTCTGCACTACTGTCATGTGGCTGACGTGGATGAATTTTCTTCTTCATAAGAAGTTCCTCCCTTTTACCAATTTTTTTAGGCAACAGTGATTTCCTGGTATCCTACCCCACTGTTGCTAACGTATTCAACGAGAGGGGATTCGTAATCTTTATTCAATGTGGCTGAATGTAGTTTTGTCTCCATTTAGAGTCCTTTCAATACCTCCTGTATAAGACTTGCAATCCATAGTAGGACTAACATAAATCACCTTTCTGTGGGATTTTAAAAATCATCTGGCTTTTACAGCAATGACTGTGTCTTGGGGGGCCAGACCTGGGCTGTTCAAAATAGGGATCATGGGGATCTTCCAATAATGCATGGAAAATTTGACAATCACAAAGTATATAATCTGCACTCATTTTAAGTGTAGCTGTACCCTATTTAAAAAGAATCACAGTACTGAATTATAGGATATTGGGTAAAGTAATAGCAGTCACAGATCTCAATGTTGTAGCTGCTAATAAATCTTCCAAGAAAAATGATTAAGACAATAAGGAAGAATTGCTTCAAGTGAAGGGTTCAGCAGTGAGAATTGGGCAGGTTTTAGTTGGGGATAGATAAAATCCCAACAGACAATTGCTGCTTTGGAGAGGTGTTTTTAAGTCTGTACGTCAACACATTAAGAATGCTTATAAAATCTTAGATGATATGGAGAGTGTTTAGCCCCAGAGCCTACATTTATAAGGGCATTTGTCTAGTTCAGAATGGAATCTTATTCTTAATAAACTAAAGGAAACGTATAAACACTAACAGGGAGTTTCTGGAGAACGCGTGAGTATGACAAAACTGGCTTTTTGGAAAGAAACACGCATACATGCACTTTCACACGTACACACTTATCCAGGTCTTATCTAGAAATTGAGTGGAAGCCAATGAGAAGCTACACATGCAACAGGTTAACCCAAATGTATTTGGTTTACAGGTATGAGTGAAGGAAGACCAACATTAGACTTTTTAAAGGCCAGAATGGAATGATACCCAACAAAGCATGCTGCAAGCTAATATATGATTTAAACTGAAATCTAGAGATTCTGATCATTCAATTAATTTGGGGGTAAGAGGAAGTAGGACCTTTTATGAATCCACCTCCAACATATAAGAAGTCTGTGTTTTAAAACTGAATAATTTCCTGCTCCCTTCCTGAATTTCATATTACGAATGGTATTAAAAAGCAACAAAAATAACAAAAATCAAATACCTTTTCTCCATAGCCTCTATCTTTGGTCATCATTTCCCTGAGTGTTTGTAAGACTTTAATACACAGTTTCTCTTCATTCTCCTCCAGCAGCTGCTTAGTATGTTTTATTAACCTGAAGAAAAGGGAATATGGCAACATTTACTTTTCTCTTACAGCCTCTCTGTCAAATTCACAGAAAGTTATTGCAATCAATTACTGGACTCCATCAGCAAAACTACATCTCAAAAGTGACATCTGCTGGCAGACCAGGAGCAGCTAAAGCTAAACATGAGGCTCGGATGTCTTTTGGAAGCAGGCTATCTTCATCATCATCATCATCATCATCAGCGTGGCTCAGTGGAAAGAGCCCGGGCTTGGGAGTCAGAGGTCACGGGTTTGAATACTGGCTCTGCCACTTGGCAGCTGTGTGACTGTGGGCAAGTCACTTCACTTCTCTGTGCCTCAGTTACCTCATCTGTAAAATGGGGATTAACTGTGAGCCTCACGTGGGACAACCTGATGACCCTGTATCTACCCCAGCACTTAGAATAGTGCTCTGAACATAGAAAGTGCTTAACAAATACCAACATTATTATCATCAAAATTTACTGAAGACCAGCTGTGTAGAGATCACTGAACAAGGCTTGGTAGCATATAATGGAAGTGGGACACGTGGTCCTACCCTTGAGAAGTTTGCCATCAAATGGGGAAACAGGCAGACGGAGAGCACATATTCAACAGGATCAAGAAGCAAAGCAGAGACACAACTGCTAACAGCAAAAGTAAGCAAAAATTCCAAAATAAGTGGAAGATATAAACCAATACAGACATAAGGGCGAAAGTTGGCTCAGGGATAATAATGATGATAATAATGTTATAATAATAAAACAATAGTGGAATCTGTTAAGCACTGACTATATGACAAGCACTACACTCAGTGCTGGGATCTTGTCTTGTCTTATGCCGTCGAGTTGTTTCCGACCCATAGCGACACCACGGACAGATACAAGACAATCAGTTCCAGACACAGAGTCTAAGGGAGAACAGGTATTTAAGCCCCATTTTACAGATGAGGAAACTGAGGCACAGAGAAGTTAATGACTTGCTCAAGGTCATACAGGAGTTTGCACCTGATCAGGCAGATGCCCTCGTGGTGGAGGTCGCTTTATAGAAGGGTGCTAAAGGTGGGCAGAGAACTAGAGAGGAAAACCAAACCTCCAACTTCCATTCAAACGGTATGATTTATAGAGCACAACTATTCACAAGCTTAGTGCCGCTCCATATGGGTGGAAATAAGGAAGCTGAGTAAGAAGCCTCAAGAAAAACGTATAGATGGGAGAGCACCCATTAATCCCTTATCTGCCATTATGACGTGAAGGGAAAAGAGAACTATGTAGGGAGGATTTGGCATCTGGAGGCAAATTCATAAAGGGTGGATCCTAAAAATATACACCCAGATCCTGTATTGGGCATAAATGGCCAGCAGCCTTACAGCTACATTTGTGGGATTTGAAAGTGATCGAGAAGAAAAAAAAACCATAATGCAGATAGCCTGAGAAAGGTGAGGGTCACTAAAAATTAGAATTGGTTAAGGGCCAAAAATAGTCTCAACTTGCATTAGTCATTCCTGAGCCTCTTTGAGGTCTCCAAAACTTGTTTCGGGACGGCAAGTCCATTACATGTCAGCGAGAGATACAAATCTCTAAGCTCCTCAAAGGTTGGGACCACATCTTTCCTTCCTCTGTTACTTCCTGCAGTACAGAGATCTGCACACAGTGGGTGCTCAATAAATGTTGTTGACTGACATAGGAAACAGCTGCTCATTTACCCTTTGAAAGACTGCTTACTTGCATATGAAGCCACCACTTTCACATTTCCGTCTGGCGTCAGTGTTCTCTGGAAAAAGCAGCTCTGGTCTATGGAGAACATCCACAAGCACGGATAACTCGGCTTGGACAAGGGGGCGTAAACGATCCTCCAGTGCCGACACGATATCCTGAAATACAGTCACACTCATAGTCAATAGCTAAACCAGGGCAGAGTAAGAAAATGAGTTTGGGTTAAAATTTATACTTTTTGTAATGGATTAAAATATCTCAACTCTCACACCAATCCTGAGATGATTTTTAAAAAATTTCAATATTCTGGGAGTCAGTAGCCGAGTGAAAAAGGAGGCTTCCCACCCCTCCCCTCCCCCATCGCTTTGAGCTTAAATCTGTATTACAACTAAAAACAAACATTCCAGGACACAAGTGCATGACACAAACAAATGAACATGCTAAAATCAACATGCTAAATAGATGTACCCTGATAGCATGATGATCTTCAAATACAAAACACAGAGCTGTAGGAAAGGAAAATAAGAAAAAAAAAGTCACCTCAGTCAAAACAACAAAGACTAGAGGAGAGGCAGGTGGCAGAAAGGGAAAGAAATGTAATCTGGAGAGGCAAATGTTTTGTGCTCTAAAACATATTGACCTAGATTTCATGCTTTTAGCTTAGTTTTAAGACGAGACAATGGTAGCATAACACCAAAAATCATAGGCCTGTTTTTTATAGAAAAGATACAATCAAAGATACTGAGTTCTACTCCACATTTGAAGGAAAGCATGCAGCTATTGTCTGATAATGAATCGATCAGATCACATGGCACTTTTCCTGGGGAAAAAAACAACTACTTCTAAAACCTCCCTGCATCTTCTGATCCAATTGTTCTCTTGCCAGAGAGAGCAGTACAGCTGCTGCTTCCGTATGGGCATACCAAGTTAATGGGTCAGTCGCCCCTGACCCTACCACCATCCCAGTGTTCACCCAAGGAATCAGGTGGGGGTCACCCACAGCCCCATCTGTTAGTTAGGACACTTGGATGATAGGACTGTAGCCATAACAGTTTGGTTGAAAGGTAGGCATTTCATGAGGAGAGAGAGTAATAGTAGGAAAAATAAAGGTATTTAGTAAGTGCCCACCGGGTGCAATGCACACTATATTAAGCACCCAGGAAACTACAAGAGAACCACGAGCCCCATTCCCTGCCCACAGAGAGCTTACACTCTAATTGGTAGGGTACTGGAAGTAAGGTGCTTCCAAAATGTCAAATTTACAACTTGGAACCTACTTAAGCACCGCAAGACTCTGACTCAGACTCAAAACTTTTCCAGTGAGGGTTCCTGTTTAATGTCTACGTTAACAAACAAGCTTGCATGGGGGTGGTAGTGACAAGATGATCTACAAGTCCAGGTTTGAAGAACCCTTCATTATTGTTCCCTACCAAAGACAAAAAGGCCATCCTCTCGAAATAGGGATCCCTCTGAAATAACACTTGAACTACCAGGGCTGCTTATAATCTTCGTAGGTTAATTCAACCTCCTTTTTGCAATTTACACTAGCGTTCCTCTCTTCAGTGTTCTTAAACATTTGTCCCATATTGAGGACCCACTCTCAAACTTCAATTCCCCATGTCCTTCTGATTGAATCATTTGAAGGGAAGTTGGGATGATCTTTGTGTGATTTACCTGCAACCTTTCGATAATGTTTCGATAATCTCTGGATGCAGCTAAGACTGAGTCCCGGCGGGCAGCATTCCTCGCAGACAGCCTCCAGTTCATGGCAGTCTTCTGCACTATGTTATGCGACTTCAGAAACAGGTTGTTGACCTGGCTGTCCAAGTCTACAGGGATGGCAATCGCTCGGCTTTTGGCTGTAGCAGATCAAGACAAAAAAGCATGAGCATGGACCTTCTTCATCAATTACCAAAACTTTCATTATGGGGAGAAAAATGGGATAGAAAAGCCCTGTGTGACCCAAGATTTATTGGGATGCTCAGCAGTGGAGGGATAATAATAAATAATAATACTGGTATTTGTTAGGTACTTACTATGTACCAAGCTCTGCACTAGGCACCGAAGTAGATACAAGATAGTCTGGTTAGAGCCAGTCCCCTCTCCCACACGGGGCTCATGGTCTAAGTAGGATTTAATTACTAATTGGCAGATGAGGAAGTGGAGGCGCAGAGAACTGAAGTGACTTGCCCAAGGTCCTACAGCAGACAAATGGCCTGGCTGGGATTAGAACCCAGGCTCTCTGACTCCCAGGCCCATGCTCTTTCCACATGTCCTAAGGGACCAAAGGCCTCATTTTCCCAGTGCCTAAATCTTATTTTAAAAGAATGGCATTTGTTAGGCACTTACTAATTGCCAGACACTTACTATACACAGAGGTAGCTACAAGATACCCTCCATGTCCCATATGGGGCTCACAGTCTTAATCCCCATTTTAGAGATGAGGTAACTGAGGTACAGAGAAGTGAAGTGGCTTGCCCAAGGTCACACAGCAGACAAATGGTCGAGTTGGGATTAGAACGTAGGTCCTTCTGACTCCCAGGGCTCTGCTCTCTCCACTAGGCCATGCTGCTTCTCCAAGTTCTCTCCCTGAGGTGAAACAGGTCCTTTGGCAGGAGTGTTTAGTCTTTCAAACCTTTACGGGACCTTTAAGTGTATTAAAGCCACATATCCCCAAAGCTGAATAGCTATCAGAGTAGTATATACAGAGCTAAAAAGGGACCCTCCACCCCATTTTGACTTAGTCTTTTGAAATCAATGTAGGAATATTTGTGGAGCGCTAAAAGCTTTCAGGTTGGGGGGGAAGAATGGAAATGGGGAATATGGTGATGGTGAAGAAGAGCGAACCCCAAGCCACTTGGAGTGGGGATGCTGTTCCAGGAGGAATGTACAAAGGAGTTGAGAAAGACAGTAAGGAGGTAGGTGGTAGGGAGGGAGGGAGGGAGAGGAATGAGGAATGCGCTCTAACCATCATCCCCCATCTGTGTCCTTTCCCCCATTCCCCACCCACAACGTGTATTTCCCCAGGCACACATACTTGAATCACTGACCCTGCCCATGGCGGACTCCACAAATGCCTGCTCATCTTACCTAATGGTTTCTGCCATACACTGCGTATTTCAGTCTGGATGAGAACCTTTTACCCTCCTACAGCAATCAACCAATCAACCAATCAATCAATCACAATAGTGAGTCCAATTATGGGAAGGAATGCTCCAGTGTAAATGCATAAAAATGTGGATGCCTTAAACAAGAAAGGACATCCTCCTATACTCATTGAGTCTCCACTTAGGTTGTGGGGAATTTGAACCATCTGAGCTCTGCAACTGAAAGGGTAAGGGTGATTCAAGTAGAGAATATACAATCACCCAAAATGGACTTAGGCCTAGACTTGGAGGTTAAGGAGTTCTGCAGTACATGCCTCCTTTTCATAAATGCAGAACAAGCAGTAACCACCTCTTTTGCAATCGACCCCCATCCTTGGTTTTTACATCTTACAGTTTTCATACTGCACTTATTATTGGCAAGTCAGAAGGCTTACCAACTCAAAGTTCTAGCTGAAAACTCTTAAACAACCAACCTCCTGCAAGGACCTGAGCCACAAAAAAAAAAAAAGAAGAGAGCATTGATTTTTTTCTTGACTGTGCATATATATATGCCTTTTACATCTCGTTATCCTGCCATGATGAAAACAGACCACTTGCATGTATGGAATTGCTCTCATAACTGAAGCCATGATTTTCAGATATTGTATGTATGTATAATATGGCAGAATCTTTTCAAATTGGTTTTCTAAATTTGAAAGCATGTATTTTACATCAGTTCGAGTATGAGGGAAATCAGGCAGAAGACGCAAGGAAAAATATACCTTGCCTCTAATCCTCTTTATCAAAAAATATTTAATAATAATAATAATGTTGGTATTTGTTAAGCGCTTACTATGTGCCGAGCACTGTTCTAAGCGCTGGGGTAGACATAGGGGAATCAGGTTGTCCCACGTTGGGCTCACAGTCTTAATCCCCATTTTACAGATGAGGGAACTGAGGCACAGAGAAGTTAAGTGACTTGCCCACAATCACACAGCCGACAAGTGGCAGAGCTGGGATTCGAACTCATGAGCCCTGACTCCAAAGCCCGTGCTCTTTCCACTGAGCCACGCTGCTTCTCAGCAGCCACCCCTTTCTATTTCCATGCTGTTTGTTTCTCATAAGAATCCATGTTTGCAGGAGAATTCTGAGTGAGTATAATATAGGCAGGTCCTTGTATTCCCTTAACTTAATGTCATGGGGAGAAATAGGAGTAAATGGAGTTGGCTGGGAAAGTGGATGGTATATTAGTAAATACAGGTGGAGTCAATGGAAATTTTATGAGAGAAAAAAAATTTGGGAAGCTGAATTGTTTTTGAAAACTATATTATTGGAAAAATACAAACAGCAATATCTTCTGTGGAGAAAGGAATTGATTTATCCCTTCTCTGATTGTCAGATATAATTTGATGGCATGAAATACCAAGTCAACCTGATTTCTTACCTACATCGGAGAGCACCCTTATACAGCTCTCCACAGAGGCTTTTTGGCTAGGCATTAGCCAGTTGCAGTGGTACACTCTGAATACTCCCTGCAGCAGCTGTACGAAGACAGGCTGACGAGTCTAAAGAAACGGAAACAAAAACAAAAAGGGAAGGTTCAAGTTTGCGTTCATTTCCTTCAGTCCTATTTTTAGTGAAAAATCCCACAGTCGTGTCAAGTGCATTCGGCAAACAGAGCAAGCAAGTGGAGGTAACAAGATGGTGTCTAGAATTCTGAATTCACTAAATTTCAGAAGAAGAGAAACATGGAACCAATGGGTCAAAGAAGAAGAGCGAACTAGGCAGTGCCGAAGATATCTAGGATGAACCAGAAGGGGCCTCTGAAGCCAAGAGGTATAACTTCATAAGCACACCTTGGTTGAAAGAACTTCCTAGTTGACCATTACCCAAAATGTTTAAATGCTGCACAACAATTTATCATTTGTTTGTAGTCTGAAGAGGCAACAGGGTCTGTGAATGGATTTTTTTTTTTTTTGATGATCTACAAGTTAGATTGATTTCCACTAGAGGTAGGCAAAATGACATTAGTGTGTGGCAAATCCCACAGTTCTAAAAATCAAGCCACATAATTACTCAAGAAGATTAAATACTGTATTTTATTAGCCTTGGCCCAAATAATAAAGTGTTCATTGCTGTATTAAATACTGTATTTTATTAGCCTTGGCCCAAATAATAAAGTGTTCGTTGCTGTAGCACTCTTTTGGATACCCATGACATTTCATAGGAAAGATGCCTACCGATAGTGTGACATAACCTCTATAAGCCTACACCCTCTACCACTGGGAAAGAACTGAAATTACCACACCTCAGTGCACAACAACGAGGATGTAGGTAAAAATACCTTTATTCTGATCAAAAATGAAGTCTGTTATGAAAAAAGGAAAACTAAGGTTAGTAATAGAGAATTAATCTTTTGAAAATGTAAGGTGAACTAAAATCTATCTCCCTTTTACTGCTTACCTTGGGTTGACCTTCTTTGACAAATGGGCCTTTCGATTATGCTTGTATTAGAATGCACAGCCTCAGCGTTCCCAATCTGAGCTTTGTTTCTGAATCACTTTTTACTGGGCAAGAACCCAGTCACTTAATACAAATGGAAAGGGGCCCTAGTCAAAGGTAGGACTGACTTGCAGAGCATCCATCCATACACACATACATCTACACATATCCTTCACATTCTAAGCTGATACTACTGGTGATGAGGTCCTATCCAGCAAGTGAATGTGGCTGACAAGACCTAGGAAGTATAAGGGTATATTTAGACTCTAAGGTTCTATTGTAAACACTGCACTGATACTCTACAAATTCAAAATTACCTAGCCATTTTCCCCACTCCATTCATCTTTAAAGGTTCATTTCTTTGATAACTTCAAAGATAGTCTATTTGCCTAACTAGGGCGGTATATCAAACTCCAACCCTTGAAGCTCTCTAGGCAGAGAAGAAAGAAATGGGCAGACTAGTGATAGGATGAAAAAAGCTAAAATAAATATAACAAGGCACAGAGTGATATGCGTCAGTTTTCCTTTCACAAAGAGACTCCATTTGTTTTGAAATACGGTTCCACAATGTATATAGAAATTGGCATTATCACAGAGATTGTCACTTTCCACCACAATAAAGGCTATTCACTCATGCCAAGAAGCAGTTGATATTAGCCTTAATACCTAGTCATTCAACTGAAAATTTTAGTAGCAAAATCAGGGATCTAAAAAGAAATATCATTTGGATCCTAATATGTTTGTATTTACCATCTGCTCTACAGTCAAGGCAGAGTAGTCACATTTTAAGAGTACTATTGGAAATAAACACATATCTAGATAATGTACCCTCTCAGGGTCACCCCTGGAGAGTTCCCAGTACTCTACCAGTCTCGACTACAAGAGGGAGAGTCAGGCAGAGGCATATCCATTCCATTCCTAGATTGGGCAGTGGTTAGCGAGTGAAAGGCAATCTGCTACAAGTCAAAACTCACCTGTGATGGGCAGCAGCGGCATGGGAGAGAATCAAGGGCGAAAGCTCAAGTTTACTGTGCGGAAGGAGGCAGTGGTAAACCACTTCCATACTTTTACCAAGAAAACTCTATGGATACACTACCAGAACGACTGCAGGTGGAGGTGGGGCATTCTGGGAGAGATGTGGCCATGGTGTCACTATGGGTCAAAGATGACTCAACAGCATAAGATAAGGCGAGTAAAATGTAACACTGTACAACTGGTCTCAGAATAGATGCTGGTTCAATTCAGAACAGCATGGGCCTGGGAGTCAGGGGACCTGGATTCTATTCCCCCTCCAGACTGTAAGCTCACTGTGGGCAGGAAACGTGTCTACCAACTCTGTTGTGTTGTACTCTCCCAAGCCATTAGAACAGTGCTCTGCATACAGGAAGCATTCAATAAATACCATTGATTGCTGTGTGACCTTGGGCAAGTCACTTCACTGCTCTGTGCCTCAGGTTTAAATTCCTCTTTGCTCACCCACTTAGATTGATATCCATAATTTAGATATGTACCTCCCTCTGTAGACTGTAAATTCCTTGTGGACAAGGAAGGTGTATTATAATACAACTCGATTGTATTATACTCTCCCAAGCACTTAGTACAGTGCTCTGCACACAGTAAGCATTGGATAAATACCACTGATTGATTCCTGAATCTTTGAAAGAGGAATGAAGAGGATGTTCTAAAATGGGGAACCTGGGAGACAACGTAAGTAAATGTTCTCTTGCTCTCCCATTTCCCAGTGGGCACTTTGCTACTGGTCCCTAAGCTCAAAAACAAAACCAAATCCATTGAGCCTTTCTGCTTTCCAGGGCTGTATTCCAGGAACCTTCCCTCTGTAATATATTTTCCCTTCTTGCAAACCTGGAATAAATTTACACATAAGCAACACAGCCTAATTGAAAGAGCACAGGCCTGGGAGTTGGAGGACATGAGCTCTAATTACAGCTCCACCACTTCTCTGCTTTGTGACCTTGGGCAAGTCACTTCACTTCACTTCTCTGTGACTCAGTTACCTCATCTGTAAAATCTATCACTCCTTGCCTCCGCCAACCTCCTGCTCCACCTCTCCTCGCCCACTCACCAATTTGGTCACACTCTCGATCTTATCATCTCTAACTGCTGCACAATCTCCACCCTCACCAGCTCTGAAATCCTGCTCTCTGACCATACCTTCTCACCTGCCTCCTCTTTCATACTCCCCCTCCCCATAAATCTGTATTACTCCCCCACAGAGACTTCCGCTCTCTCGACCCCATCCATCTCTCTCAGCGCATCACACCGCACCTAGCCTCCCTTCCCACTTTACCCACTCCTGATGACCAAATAGATGCTCTCAACTCCACCCTCTCTACTCAACTCAACTCACTCACTCCCCATCCCTTCGTCAGTCTTGCACCACTAACCCACAGCCCTGGATCACCACCACTGTCCACCTCCTTCCCCCTTATGCTCGAGCTGCTGAATGCTGCTGGCAGAAATCTAAACACCAGGCCAACCTTGTTCACGGTAAATTTATCCTTTCTTGCCTTAACTCTGCCCTCTCCTCTGCCAGGCAAAACTATTTTTCTTCCCTTATTGACACCCCTTCCCATCACCCTTGTCAGCTGTTCTGGACATTTAACGTCCTCCTCAAGCCCCCTGTTCCTCCCCCTCCCTCTGTTCCTCTCCCTCCTCCTTCCCTCACCTCCAATGATCTGGCCACCTACTTCATTAGGAAAATAAACACCATCAGGTCTGAGCTCCCCAAAGTCACCCCTTCCCCATCCTCCCCGCAAGCCCCTCCTCTACTTTCCTATCCTTCCCAGCAGTATCTTCAGAGGAGATCTCTTCCTTCTTTGCAAGTGCCACCCCCTCCACTTGTGCTTCTGATCCCATTCCTCTCACCTTTTAAAAAAAACCTCTCACCCCTTCCCACCTTCCCTCCTTAACTTTCATCTTCAACTGCTCATTCTCCAATGGTTTCTTCCCCTCTGCCTTCAAACATAACCATGTCTCCCCCATCCTAAAAAAACCCTTCCCTTTACCCTACAGCCCCTTCCAGTTATCTCCCCATCTCCCTCCTACCCTTCCTTTCCAAACTCCTGGAGCGAGTCGCCTACACTCGCTACCTCAAATTCCTCTCCTCCAACTCTCTCCTGGACCCCCTCCCATCTGGCCTCCATCCCCTCCACTCTGCCAAAATCACCCTCTCAAAAGGTCATAAGTGACCTTTGAGAGGTCATTTGACCTTGCCAAATCCAACGGCTCCCACTCTATCTTAATCCTCTTCTACCTCTCAGTTGCCTTTGACACTGTTGATCATCCCCTTCTCAACAAGTTATCCAACCTTGGCTTCATGGACTCCATCCTCTCCTGGTTCTCTTATCTCGCTGGACGCTCTTTCTCAGTCTTCTTCGCGAGCTTCTCCTCCTCCTCCCATCCCCTAACTGTAGGGATCCCACAAGGGTCAGTTCTTGGTCCCCTTCTGTTTTCCATCTATACTCACTCCCTTGGTGAACTCATTCGATCCTATGGCTCACAGCTTCAACTATTATCGCTGTGCAGATGAAACCCAAATCTACTTCTCCCCCCACACCTCCCCAGGCTTGCACCTCCTCCTGCCTTGAGGACATCTCCACCTGGATGTCCTCCCGCCATCTAAAACTCAACATGTCCAAGACAGAGCTCCTTATCTTCCCTCCCAAACCATGTCCACTCCCTGACTTTCCCATCACTGTGGACAGCACTACCATCCTTCCCATCTCAAAAGCCCGCAACCTTGGTGTCATCCTTTACTCCTCTCTCTCATTCACCCCATATATACAATCTGTCACCAAAACCTGCCTATCTCACCTTCACAACATCACCAAGATCCGCCCTTTCCTCTCCATCCAAGCCACTACCTTGTTAGTACAATCACTCATCATATCCCAACTGGATTACGGCATCAGCATTCTTTCTGATCTCCCAACCTCCTGTCTCTCCCCCCTTCAGTCTATACTTCACTCTGCTGCCTGGATTATCTTTCTGCAGAAACACTCTGGGCTTGTCACCCCACTCCTCAAAAATCTCCAGTGGCTGCCTATCAACCTTCATATCAACCAAAAACTCCTCACTGTTGGCTTCAAAACTCTCCATCACCTTGCCCTCTCCTACCTCACCTCCCTTCTCTACTTCTTCAGCCCAGCCCACACATTCTGCTCCTCTGCTGCTAATCTTCTCACTGTGTCTCGTTCTTGACTGTCCCACTGTCGACCCCTGGCCTTCGCCCTACCTCTGGCCTGGAATGCCCTCCCTCCTCACATCTGCCAAACTAGCACACTTCCCCCCTTCAAAGCCCTACTGAGAGCTCACCTCCTCCAGGAGGCCTTCCCAGACTAAGGCCCCCTTTTTCCTCTACTCCTCACCTCCCCATCACCCCGACTCCTCTCTGCTTTACAGCGTGACTTAGTAGAAAGAGCATGGGCTTGGGAGTCAGAGACTATGGGTTCTAATCCCAACTCTGCCACTTGTCAGCTGTGTCACTTTGGGCAAGTCATTTAACTTCTCTGTGCCTCAATTACCTCATCTGTAAAATGGGATTAAGACTGTGAGCCCCATGTGGGACAACCTGATAAGTTTGAATCTACCCCAGCGCTTAGAACAGTGCTTGGTACATAGTAAGCATTTAACAAATACCATCATTATTATTACCCCTCTCCCCGCTCCACAGCACTTGTGTATATATGTACACATTCATTATTCTATTTATTTTATTAATTATGTGTATATATCTATAATTCTATTTATTTATACTGATGCTACTGATGCCTGTTTACTTGCTTTGTTTAGCTTTGTTGTCTGTCTCCTCTCTTCTAGACTGCGAGCCCGTTGTTGGGTAGGGATTGTCTCTGTTGCCGAATTGTACTTTCCAAGCACTTAGTACAGTGCTCTGCACACAGTCAGTGCTCAATAAATATGATTAAATGAATAATTGAATGAATAAAATGAGTATTAACATTGTGGGCCCCATGTGGGACATGGACTGTGTTCAACCTGATTAGTCTGTATCTACCCCAGTGCTTAGTGCAGTGCCTGGCACATAGCAGGCACCTAACATATGCATAGGAAAAGAAAAACCTTTCATACTATTCACATTTGGGCAATTACCCAGTTGCCCACTTTAGCATCAGAAAATAGGGACAAGAGAGCCAAAAGAGCACCACACTACACCAAGAACAAGAAAGCAGTGATGCATTAAGTCAGTGCTATCCTCAGAAAGCTCTTCATTCTTGCCCTCTGAACAGCTTAATCAAATTAGAGATGCATAGAGCCTGAAGGGATCTCAAGAGATCCCAAAGCCCAGGCCCCCACCTCCAGGCAGATGAGTAAGTAAATCAACAAGAATAAATGAGGGTCCATTCTTTCCTTAAAAGAGCTCTAACTACACAGAATCCACAAATTCCCTTGGTAAACCTGTTCCAGGGTAATGACACCCTGAACATAATCATGCTATTTATTAAATGCTTATTGTGTGCTAAGCATGGGGTAGATACAAGATAATCAGTCCTATCCCTGTCCCTGTCCCATATGGGACCCACAATCTGACAGCCTCAATGTTAAGCTAACCTACAAGGGACCAGAGACCAGCTAAAAATAACTGCCCCTGCTCCGACTCCAGGGCTGCAGGCTACCCCAGATTCATTCATTCATTCATTCATTCAATTGTCTTTATTGCTTACTGTGTGCAGAACACTGTACTAAGCATTTAGGAGAGTACACTACAACAATAAACAGACACAATCCCTGCCCACAACGAGTTTACAATCTAGAGGTAAGGAGACAGACATCAGTAAAAATAAAGAAAATTACAGATATGTACACTGTGAAGGTGGGGATTTCTTTTGGACCAAGGGGTAGGGTCCAGAAGCTCCCACACTAGGAGGTTCCATAACCAGAAGGACTACAACTTTTGATTAGAAAGGTGATACAGACAATATTACCAGCCTCACCATCAGAGATCACAACTTGATGTTTTGAGAGTGACTCTGGCATGAAGAGCCAAGTCGTATTTTGGAAATATATGTATATACTCCAAAATGCATTTACCCTACCAACACAATTCCAATTCCAATAACTAATAGAAAAAAATTCCAGGATAGAGGATAAATGGCAAGTGAAGACCCAGAGATTAGAGCAACCATGAAAATTACAAAGAAAAAAACATAGCCATCTCTCAAGGAAATTGATGTGAAACCAAAATGGTTCAGTCTATTCGCTTCATGTGGAACAGTAGTGTTTAGTTTACTTCAAATTGTTTTTCTGTCAAACACGCAGCATTCTGGAAACTTCCAGGGGCTCAGGCTATTCCTCGGACTGGGATGGGTGGGTTAGAAAACAAACAAAAACTCAAAAATAACGGAGCTCGAAGAAACCCAGATTCAGCAATGGATTTGTGTGAAAGATTTGGATTTTAACTGAAAATGGTGGTGTGCCTAACGGTGCATGCTGGGTGTGAATCCTAGGATTGTGGCAGGTCATAGACATGGGAGAAGCACTAGTTGTATTCTACCTATGCATAGACATTTTGTGCTCTCATGTGTTCCCAAATGGCGTTCAGAAAGGCAATTAAAAGAGGCTAAACCCCAAACTTTTTTCAGACTGGGTCAGGTCAGGCTAGGCTCCAATCAGAATGCATCGAGCTGGAAAATTTAGACCCATACAGAGCTTTATTTCCCTGAAGAGGGATGAATTAGCCATGATGCTAAAACAAAAAACCTTATCACTACATCTGTAAACAACAGATTTTCTATCATTAAGCCAATAGCTTTCTCTGTTCATCAAAGGGAATTTAGTGTCCCTTACACAGGCCCTAAGGAAATGCCAAACAAACTAGAGCTTAGCACAGAAAAGCCTCACCTAAGCTTACTAAAATCCAAAAGACTCTCTTCATCCCAACCACAGTTGATCCCCATATATTTTCCTAATGGTTTATATCAATAACCTTCCTCCACGACCCCACCACTTACCTGCAAAGTGGTGCTCTGATCAGAGAATGGTGAACTGAAGAAAGTAGTCACAATACTCATCACAATCTCAGTGACATATTTCTCCAAAATTGAGTCAGCATGTTTTCTGTCGCTTGTGTTGTTACACGCCTAGAAAACAACATGATTTCTTCAAAAACAATATTTAGATTTGCATCTTCATGTCAAAACAAATGAAATTGTCACACCCCCTGGTAATTTCTATGTCTTAAAAGTATCTAGTAACCTGCAGTTAGGTCTTTAACAACTTGCAAAATAGCAAAAATAGGTAAATCAACTGACCTCCCCATTTAACTCAGTACCATGACCTGAGACTGCTCCAGGAGCTGCTGAAGAATAACATAAGTACTAATAAATACTCTTGAATACCACTGATTGAAGTGCTCAATAAATACCATTATTACCCCTAGACTGTAAACTCATAGTGTGGAGGGAACAGATCTATCAACTCTGTTGTACTATACTCTCCCAAGCATTTAGTACAATGCTCTGCAGCATGGTCAAGTAGATAAAGCATGGGCCTGGGAGTCAGAAGGGGTTGGGTTCTAATCCCAGTTCTGCCACTTGTCTGTTGTGTGACTTTGGACATATCACTTAACTTCTCTGTGCCTCTGGTACATCATCTTTAAATGGGGATTAAAACTGAGCCCCATGTGGGACATGGACCGTGTCCAACCTGATTTGCTTCTATCCACCCCAGCGCTTAGTACAGTGCCTTCCACACAGTAAGCGATCATAATTGTCTCCTCGGTTATGTGGTTACCAAGAAAATTTAAGTATATAGTAACATAGAATCTGATGATCATTTCTCTTGGCTATTTAGACTAAACGAAGGGTCCACTGCAAATAGATAAGCATCACAGCTGAAACAGGTAGCCATTTATCAAATGACACCCTTCAACATTGCAGGGACACTTTATGTCAGCCATCTTGAAGGCCAGTAAACCTCTACAGCCAATTACCCCAGAATGCATGCTTTCACTTTGTACTTTGGATAGAGCACAGTTGAGGAATTAGCGAGACTCTTCCGATAGTGTACATCTGTCTGGATATAATTACAGGATGGTGTTGGAAAAAGCAGTTGTGTGCATGCACTCACAGAATCAGTCAAGGCATAAGTACTAGAGCATGATTTCTCCTTAACATGAGGTTCTTCAAGAACTCTACTCCCATCTACGAGAAGGGCCTGCTCTACTCAAAGAATAGGGAAAGGATGAGAGAAGCCCAGAATTTCAGAGAGAAGCAGTCTTGGTAACACTGAAATCCCCAGGAGTGAAATTCTGGAAAACTCATGAAGGAACACAAGGAAAAAACATCACCTGGCGGCTTTGACAAACCCAATTCCCAATGGATAAAGCCAAAGAAGTACAGAAAAACTCATGAACTGCCAAGGTAGCAAAGTGGTGGACAGAAGACACTAAGGGATTACAGACATAAAGGCAAGAAATAGGATATCTAACACGAGAAAGAAATTTCCTAATTGGGAACGATGGTGATTATGAGTGGCAAAGAAGCCATAAATTTTGGTTTGAGATGTATGCCAACTGTGCCTTCAGAAAACAATGTAAAGCAATCCAAAAGAATCAGAAGAATAGATAAGGCCAATTAAAACAATCAAAAAGCACAAATAACCCCTAAAATATGAAGGAGTACAGCCCTCCCTACCTATACTTAAATTGGTAAAATACAAGTAATGTTTCTCTACTGCTCAACAATGAAATCACAGTTTTCAAACCTTATTTTATCTTTAACTTTTGAATTATGAAAAATCTCACCCTACAGATGTCAATGAGAAAATTCTCAAACAATTTCCACATGTGGTTACTGGTGTAAATTTCCTTCATTTCCACTTCAGTGTCCACATAGCAGTGGTTCAAGAAGTTAATATATGCAATTTTAACCTGTAAGAGGGGAAAAGCGGCATTGTTCAAAACAAATGTATATAAACTAGAGGTCCGTTATAATGGATTTAAATTAGCTGGTTAACAAGCTTGCCTTAAATTAATCAGGTTTGATTGATTAAGCGCTCTAGATTCTGAGCCCCTTTGGGTAAGGAATGTGTCTACCAACTCTGTGATACTGTACACTCCCAAATACTTGAAACAGTGCTCTGCATACAGCAGAGAATGTGTCTGTTTATTGTTACATAGCACTCTTCCAAGTGATCAGTACAGTGCTCTGCACATAGTAAGTGCTCAATAAATACTATTGAATGAATGAAGTGCTCAAGAACCATTGATTGAGGTGCTCAGTCAATACCATTATTACCCCTCTAGACTGTGAACTCATTGTGTGAAGGAAATAGGTCTATCAATTCTGTTATATTGTACTCTCCCAAGCATTTAGTACAATGCTCTGCAGCACTGTCTAGTAGAAAAAGCATGAGCCTGGGAGCCAGAAGGGCTTGGGTTCCAATCCCAGCTCCACCACTTGTCTGTTGTGTGACCGTGGGCACATCACTTAACTTCTCTGTGCCTCTGGTACCTCATCATAAAATGGGGATTAAAACTGTGAGCCCCATGTAGGACAGGGGCTGTGTCCAATCTGATTTGCTTCTACCCAACCCAGTGCTTAGAGCAGTGCCTGGCACATAGCGCTTAATTAATGCCACCATCACAGAGTAAGCGCTCAATAAATACTACTGTTGATGATGACCACTACTAATCGGCCAAAGACTGATCATGATAGATACATAGCCCATTATACTTTTAAAATATCGGGTCAAATACCTATTATAAAAGTTCTCCTTACGGAAATTCAAATGCACTAATTCAGTAAAGTCAGACCTCACCTCAGGGATGCAATCCTCATGAGTGACTACTCTGACGATGTCATCTAGGGGAAGGAGGGAGTTGCATTTGATTTCAGTGTACACATTTTTGCCCTCTGTGCACACTGCTAGGAGCTCTACCAAATGGATATGGTACATAAGAGGGCTGTTCTCATCCATCCGGTCCCGTTCCGATCTCATCATCTGGATTAAAGTCTGGAAAGATGCTCTGTCATTGTAGAACACGAGGACGTCTTCTCCTGAATTCACCAGCTATAAGAAGAATATTTTTTTCAACTGTGTCATAATTTGGTCTCAGAAACCAGTGTCATAAGCCTAGCAATGATGTGTGCTTTGTTTTTTCTAATGACAGACTAAGATGGCTACTTACCCACCATTAACAAATCAAATTATATCTGTACTACAATTCTAGTTGACAGATGTAGTAACCCTAAATGGCCAGAATGAATGTCCATCATTAAAGAGATTCCATTTCAGAAGGATGATGCAAAAAAACCTGACCTCAGCTCTGAGAATCCTACTTTTCCTACCACTCATTCTTGACTACATTGGTTTTATAGAGAAGCTATCATCCATTCTAAGCTACTTAGAATCAGCTGAATCTTACTTTGGCTGGAGCCAACAAAACAGACTTGAGAGGATAAACTATAAAATGGGGATTAAGACTGTGAGCCCCATATGGGACAACCACATTACCCTGTAAGCCCCCCTGCCCCCGCAGTGCTTAGAACAGTGCTTGGCACATAGTAAGCACTTAACAAATGCCATCATTATTATTATTATAAACCACTGACCCCTTGCTCAAACCCTCCCTCCTGCATAGAGCTCCCTCCCCATTTCAAATCACCCAGCCCACACCTCTCCCCATCTTCAAAGCCCTTCTGAAACCCCACCTCCTCCAAAAGGTTTTTTCCAATTAATTTTTCTTATAATAACAATAGTGGTAATTGTTCAGTGCTTACTGGGTGCCAGGCACTGGGATGGATACAGGCTTATTGGGTTGGACACAGTCCCTATCCCACATGGGGCTCACAGTTTCGATCCCCATTCTACAGATGAGTTAACTGAGGCACAGAGAAGTGAAGTGACTTGCCCAAGGTTAAACAGCAGACAAGTGGCATAGCTGGGATTAGAACTCCTGAGCTTCTGACTCCCAGGCCCGTGCTCTATCCACTACGCCATGCTGCTTGTCACATCCTCCCAAATACCACCTTGGAACTTCTGTACTACTTCTGCATTTATGTACTCATAGCCACCCACAGCACTTTTGTACAGATTTAGACATTCATTTTCCTTCTCACTGTAAATTATTTTGTGTCTCCTTCCTTCTCCTCTCTCCCCGCATTACACTGTAAGATCTTCAAAGGCATGGATGAGTCTTCCACTGGTATTGTACTTTTCCAAGTAGGGCAGTTCTCTACATACATTTAGCATTCAAATACTATACATTGATAAATATTTTACAAAGGGAAAAAGTAGTCCTTTTCTGCTCTTCCCCAAAATGATTTGTGGCTACTAATTTTTTTTTCCACACTCACACTTGCAGTTGGCCAAGTTCTTGTCAGCCAAAGGTATTCATTGGCAAATTTATACTTCGCACCAGCTGTGGGTTTATAAAAATATGCAGCTCTCACCTCAGCCATGACCATGTCTTGGCACTTCTTAATAAACTTTCCTTCTGCCTTGACAATGGTCTGTAAGAATTTTATGTACTGGACGTTTCTGCCATGAGTTTCAATACAATGAACGAAGTGCTGGACAACACGCTCATTAATTTCACTGCAAAGCTGGAAATTATTCATGAATATATGCTGCATTGTCACTGCCTCCAGGATCTAACAGAGGAGGGGGAAAATTTAAGGAAATACATTCAAGATTATTTCAAGTTATTTAAAAAGAAAGCTACTACTCAACATGGAAGACGTATATTCTTTATGAGAGAGAGACATTTTCAAACATTACTACCTCACCTTCCCATTTTGACCTGACTACCATCTCTTCCACCTCTATACATTACTCTTTTCTATTTCCATTTCATGGCTGTCAGTATTGGCGGGTTTTAGAATGAAAATGAACCATTATCCCTTCAAACCAGTCTTGCTTTGGGACGGAGCACCAGAAATCACCAAATCCAAAGGAAAAGTGTTTCTTTCCTCCCCCACCCCCACCTTCCTTTAATCACAACACTATAAAATTAACTTGAGCACTTCTTACCCCAGGGTTAAGGAACAGGTTTATATGTTTGTGCAACAATGCCTGATTCTGCTGGTTTCCGGCACAGAAGTTCTGCAGAAACTCATGAGCGAGTTTCATTATTTCCTGCATCCGGGTATCTTCTGCCTTTTCAAGGACAAGATTGAAAAATGGGTTAGGAAGATTTGGAAGCTTATGGTAAATTACACTCATCAAATCTTCCAAAGGCCTAAGGGAGACATAGCCCTGCAAAATTGCATCTGGTTTCCTTGGTTCAAGTAAATCTCATTTAGAAAGAAAAAATACAAACGACGTCATATTGCTCTATGCTTCAAATTTCATTAGAAAAAACACCTGGATCCCAAGCTTTGCCCATGTGACCCTTTGGATTGACTTCTTAAGGAAAGGGCAGAGCAAAGAATACAGTTATCACAATAGCGGTGATTACTGAAATGGTTTTTGAGCAATTATTGATAATGAAGTCATTCCTGGCCAGCTTTCAACCTGGCTATTACCACATTATGTGTAGCTATGGAGGTGGAAGGCATCAAATCTTCCCTGTCAAATTTCCTTAGTACCCACTGCTAAATGACAGAGGCATTTCACTCAGTTCTGATAAAAGGGGTAGAAAGAAGAGAGATGGTGCAAAAATAACTAACAGGTCCCAAGAGAGGATGGATTTTGCTGGACCTTGGCAGAAGGTCCTGGCTACTTGTTTTACCTTTGTTATAAAGCACAAGAGCAGACCTAAGAATTCTCCTCAGTCAGCCTTTATTTTCACAGGGGCAATTCATCTCACTAAATGAAACTCATAGGTCCTGGTTAATATGGCACTTATTCCTGGAGGGAGAAGCAGCCTCAGAAACATTTCTGCCCAACATCATTCTTCTATCAAAACACTTTCATTTACTGGTCTGGACAACAGCTTTAATATCCTTTCTGCCATGAAACAAGAGGATTTAAAAAAACACAACACAACAGACCCCAAGGTTGATATATCTGATTTAAACAAGTGAGTTTATCTGTTTAAGCGTACTAAAGACCTTTAAACAACGGTTTGGGGAGTTCCACAAAACAATCTAGCATATATTAAAATGTAAGGGTTTTCATAGAGAAAGCTTCACTTGATATGTCCACTCCTAACATGATCTGACCTCCTTAGAGTCATTCGCATATGGCTTATACAAAGGCTTTGCTTTTGCTTAGGAAACAGATTGAGTTCTACCTTGTGGCCTGGATCAAAAAAAAAGAAATTAGTCATCATATATAGTTTACATAAATAAGTTATAATCAGGAAGACTGCCCCTGTTCCAGATGTAGGTCAATTATTCTGATGCTGAATATACTAATCTTGTTTTCAACTGATTTAAGCTTGCTTTCCATTACCAGATTGTTTTAATAAGTGCTTCATTGAGAGCTGGATGTACATTTAGTTTTTGAAAGTTCCTGCACCTGCTCTAAATTCTAATGACCACGAACTTATTTCTAAAGCTTATTAAGCATGTTTAAAAGATTTCATTTTTCCTCTTAAAAAGGAACTCATTGAACTCTATAGCTGTAACACTTTCTGATTTTCTTAAACATTTCACTGTCCATTGTCTCCTAATGCCGTTTCCATCACTGAGGATTTCACCCAGAAAAGGGAAATTTAGTGCTACAAAGTTGAACTTCCATCTTTAAAACTAGACTACTTGTCTGAAACTCTGGGCAATGAAGCTGACTGTGTGCTCTGACAATTAGCATTTCATTTCAATAGGCTTTCAAATTGAGAAGCAGCATGGTGGAAAGAGCACAGGCCTGGGACCCAGGCCTGCCACAAATCTGCCATGTGAGTTTAGGCAAGTCATTTGACTCCTCTGTGCCCCAGTTGCCCCATCTGTAAAATGGGGATTCAATCCTACTCCGACTATGAACCCCGTGTGGGACAGGGACTGGGTTCAACCTGATTGACTTCTATCTACCCCTGTGCTTAGAACATAATAAGTGCTTAACAAGTACCAGAAAAATAATTTAAAAATAACCAATAACAAACGATAAATTGCTCCTTTTCATTTCAAGTTCCTTTTTTCAAAAAAAACAAAACTGCTCAACAGGGAGTTTTATTCCTTTACCATTTGCATCCAAAATGATAGGATAGTACAGGATGCTTGCTTAAGTAGTTTGGGAAGGACTCCAACAGTGACAGCACATGGCCGTAGCACACCAGATCACTGTGCCACCCTCCCAATGCATCATCCCAGGGACCTGCTGCAGGCATGCCTTGCCTGAACAGGGAGGGAAGGATTCAAGTAGCGGCAGCAGCGCCTCCATAAATTTTAGAGTGATGGGAAGGCTCTGGATGTTGCGATCACTGAACAGGCCCTGCCTGGGCAATCAGTCAATCAATCAATCGCTTGCGTGACAGAGCACTACACTAAGCAGCCAAATAACTGCTTCACTTCAAATGCAAGGTTCTGGAGCTCTTCTTTTGCTTATCGCTGTCTTTGTGTTATAATCATGGTACTTTTTAAGCGCCGACTTCTAGGTGCTGGGGCAGATGCAAGTTAACTGGATCAGACACAGTCCTCATCCCACATGGGGCTTATAGTCTAAGTAAGGGAGATAAAAGGGATTGAATCCCCACTTTACAGTTGAAGAAACTGAGGCATAGAGAAGTTAAGAGACAGGCCCAAGGACACACAGCAGGCAAGTGGCAGAGCTGGGATTAGATCCCAGAACCTCTGACTCCCAGGCCCAAGCTCTGTCCACTAGACCACGCTGTTTCCCTGTTATCTTATTAGTAGTATTTGGAAAGTACAGATGAATGAAATGACATGTTCCCCACCCACAAGTTTACATGGCATCTTTGTGAATTTAATCTCTACTCATGTGTCAGTCACCAACCTCTCAGCCTCCCTATTAGAATGAGCATGCCCTGACGTCCAGAAACTGCATCTTATGCAACCTTTATTGCATTTCTTCCTCAGTGCTTTCTTCAATGCTCTGTACTCAGGCACTCAAGAAATATCATGAAATGAAGGAAGATCTAAATAGAAATAGCAGTGCCTAATTTACATTTCAGTATGTTGGATGTCTAACTTACCTTCTCATATGGAATCTGCAACAGCTCCAGGACGACAGTATGTGCTCCCATGTTCCGTAGCAATCTCTGCTGCTGTTTTCTACTCTTCCTGACTGAAGCGTTCTCTTGAACACAGAGCTTGCTAAGTCGTATCAAAATCTGGAAGAAAAAACACCTGCTTTAAACCCTTTAAGGCCATTAGGCTGCTGAGTAGGCAATGAGGAAGAAAAACTAATTTAAATAAAATCATCCAATACAGACACGTTAAGCATTTTACTATTTGCTACTAACAAATGGTCAATGTCTAGCCCATGATAACATAAACAACTAACTTTGGACAGGACAATAAATAGCATGACCCCAAGGACCAGAAATGAATGTGGACACTAATTCTCAACTCTCAGCACCAGGCAACGTATAAATGTTATTTCGCCATTGCTAAAGTTACTACATTCTATTCTCAGTATAGTATTCCGATGATATAGCGTGTCAAAATACCCTTATGTGGAATATGTATCTAATACTGATGACTTTAATTTTGGATTCATCTCCATTAATTCCATAAATGACGGCTGCTTAAGGTGTTAAAATTTCTTTTGTGTTCCACACGATTATGATGGGGGAAATAAAAAAGACTTTACCTCTTTTACCACCCGGTAGTTGTAGCTGCTGGTACTTTCATGTTTCCGTGACTTGCTATGACCTTCCTAAAGACCAAGGTGCATAAAATTCTAGTTATTGGATCATTCATAGTTTTGACTGTTTAGGCTAATTATTATTAAATAGCCAAAGCAGGGGAAAGTTGTTCAATGTATGGTAATGGACTATTTTTCTTTTCGAAGAACTATTACCCATCTTTCAGATAATAGGTTACAACAAGCTATAGGGTTCCTTATGCCAAAGAATACAATCCAATTGACTTATAAGAAAGAATGATATTTGTCAAACATGCAGGGGGTTTTTATATCCCTTCTTTTATATCCCTAGCTGTTCTTTTTAGAGACATACATGAAAAATGGTGCACAATGTGAGTAAAGTGGAGAATTCATTTCTGACTGCCCACCCAAATTCTCACTTTAAGTCTCCATCAGATCCCTATTTGTTTAGAATTTTCAACCCAACAATCAGCATACTTAAATCTAGAACTTTGGTGAAGCTCAGATACACTGTGACGAAGCTCAGAAACACTCTGGTTTATGCAGACTTCAACATCTACCAGAAAGTTAAAGAGAACCAAGCCACTTGAATATCAGATATCTCTTTTCGGCCCCCAGACCTGACACAAACCAGTTGAAGACAATCTTGAAGTCATTCAGACGAGGATTGCCTAGATTGGCACTGGAGAATTTTAGGAAGGCAATAAACCTCCTTCAGTTAGGCATCTACATCCACTAGCTCCATTTCCTCTCCTTCAATTCTCTCCTTGATCGTCACCAATCTGGCTTCCACTCTCTTCACTCCAAGAACATGGGCCTTCGCTAAAGTCACCAATGACCTCCTCTTTGCCAAATTCAATGGCCTCTACTCCATCCTAATCCTCTTCACCCTCTCCTCTGCCTTTTGACATTGTGGATCATCCCCTTCTTCTGGAAACGCTATCTAACCTTGGGTACACTGACTGTCCTCTTCTGGTTGTCCTTTCTCTTTGGCCACCTCTTCTCAGTCTCTTTTGTGGGCTCCTCTTCTACCTCCCACCCTCTACCTGTGGGGTGGACCTTCAGGGCTCAGTTCTGGTTCCCCTTCTATTCTCCATCTACACCCACTTCCTTGGAGAGCTCATTCTTTCCCACGGCCTCAACCACCACCTATATGCAGAAGATACCCCAATCTACCTCTCCAGCCCCAAGTGCTCTCTTCTCTGCAGTCTCACATTTCCTCCTGCCTTCAGGACATCTCTAACTTGGATGTGCCACTGACACCTCAAATTTAACATGTTCAAAACAGAACCCCTCATCTTCCCACCCAAACCCTGCCAATCCCCTCACCCCCACAATTTTCCCCCTAGACTAAGCTCATTATGGGCAGGGAGTGTGTCTACCAACTCTGTTATATTGTACTCTTCCAAGCATTTAGTACAGGGCTGTACACATAGTAAGTGCTCAATGAATACAATTGATTTCCTATCACTGTAGACCACACCACCATCCTTCCTGTCTCATAAACCCATAACCTTGGCATTATCCTCAAGTCATCTCTCTCATTAAACCCACATATTCAATCCGTCACCAAATCCTGTTGGTTCTCTCTTCACATCTCTAAAATCTGCCTTTTCCTCTCTATCCAAACTATCGTGCTGGTCCAAGCACTTACCCTACCCTGCCTTAACTACTGCATCAGCAGTTGACCACCGTACAACCTGTCTCTCCCCACTCCACCCCACTTCACTTTGCTGCCCGAATCATTTTTTCTAAAAAAGATTCAGTCCATTTCTTACCCCATCCTCAAGAACTTCCAGCACTTGCCCATCCACCGCCACATGAAACAGAAATTCCTTACCTTTGGCTTTAAGGCACCCAATCAGCTCACCCCCTCCTACCTTACCTTGCTGATCTACTACAACCCAGCCCGCACACTTCACAACTCTAATGCTGACCCATTCTCTGTACCATGATCTTGCCTATCCCGCCACCGACCCCTTGCCCATGACTGCCCTTTCCCCCTTTCCTAACCAACATTCCATTCTCCCCACTTTCTAAGTCCTAATCCCTCATTTCCCCAACTCATCCTCCCCTCTGCATCACCCTACACTCACATCTGTATCCTCCTAAGCCCCACGGCACTTACGTGCATCTCCTTACATTCTGCCATTTCCTTATCTGTAATTTATTTAATGTCTGGTTTTCCATCTAGACTGTAAGCTCCTAGTGAGCAGGGATTGTGCCTACCAACTTCCCCAAGCACTTAGCACAGTGCTCTGCACATAGTAAGCACTCAATAAATACCATGGATTGACAGACAGCTCACCTCTGTCTTCTTGTGCTCATTTTCACCAGAAGCCCCATCCATCGTTTCATCAGGGCCCTGGCCTTTGTATACCCAAAGTTCTGACTTTTCCACAATAGATCTCAGTTGGTCCAAATCTTGTTTGATCTGCTTGTAGTTGTCAACATCTTGGCTGGTAACTAGTAGTTGTACCTTACATAAATGTAATACATTAGTAGCACAAAGCACCCTTGTTGACATACAATGCGTGCATCAGAAAGAGCCAAAAATAACCAAACTTACCTGTTTGAATGCCTGAAGGACTTCTTGCCTTTGACTGAAGTGCCTGAACAGCAGCTGCAGGGCTCCAGACACCAAAGGCGGATAGTCATGCATGGTTAAATGGAGCAGGACTCTGAGAAATGTTCTCCCTCCATGGTCATCCAAATCTAAGGGTGTGTTTTCCTCACTAAAAGAAAAAGGAAACAAAAGGAATAAATTAGCATACATATGCCCACCTCCAGCGAGAAGTTTGAACTCTTACAGATACATATATTGCACTTTCAATGGTCATAAGCCAACACACTACTTTGTAAATACTGAAATCCAGGCTCTGTCACTGGCCTGCTGCGTAATCTTGGGCAAGTCGCCTAACTTCTCTGTGCCCGGTTTCCTTATCAGTAAACTGGGGATTCAATACCTGTTCTCCCTCGTACTTAGAATATGAACCTTGGTTGGGGCAGGGATTGTGTTCGGCCTAAATTCCTTCTATCTATCCAGCGCTTAGTACAGTGCTTGGCACATAGAAAGCTCTTAGCAAATACCACAATTATTATTATTACTATCTAGCCTTTCCTCAGACACTACAGAAGTATCTAAGGCTCTGGTTTCCCTTCAAAGAGAAAGACCCTGCTATGTCCAGTATCTGAAAAACTTTACCAAGCATGTGCATTCTATTTTAAATAGCTCATCCCCTGGTGTCCACTATATGACTATATTGTCCTCTCCCAAGCGCTCTAGTGCAGTGCTTTGCACACATTAAGCGCTCGATACATACAATCAAATGAATGAATGAATGTGATATGACAACCGAGTTGGAGGGTAAATTCTCTTTCATTTTGAGTGAAAAAGGCCTGGAGATAGAAATGACAGAGCTTCATTCTTAAAACACATACAGCCCCAAACCTTTCCAACATTCACAACCTACTACTGAAAATAGACTTTCCTTCCTCCAAAGATCCCCTCAGCTTGCTCTTCAATATGTTCAAAGTCCAGGGCTCCTGGAAAATTGAGAGAACACACAGAAATTCATGAAATTAAAACTTTTCAGCCGGGTAATATGAGAGCTTAAAAGCACACTGCTATTCATGGTGGCATAAAAACAGCCAGATGAACATCAAATCAGAAAATGTTTAGGGGAAAAAGGCAAGCTGGGAGATTAGTCCACTAGGTATAAGGTTTCTAGCAATACCCAGTATTCATCAACTGAAACTGCATCTCTCTTTAAAAGAAATATATATGACCGCCTATCCTCCCTGAGTTTCCACATCCCCAAGTTATAATTGAGATCACTACCTCACAGGGTGGGTGTTTCCTGCAGACTGATGTCTACTTTCATCGGTAATCAACTCCTCCACAAACCAGTCAGTAATCCTCAGGAAATCCCATGAGATTCAACTGTTAAAAAAGCACTAGGAAGCTAACCAACTGCTGGATGCCAGTAATCCCTCACTTTCTCTCTCACCTCCAAGTCTTATATAAAACACTTCTCCACTTATCAGGTACCTAAGCAAAAGATCCTCTGTCAAAAACGGGGAGTTGGGAGGTAATTTTATGTCAGTAAATAACTCCTGTTCTAGGCAATTTCCTACCCTTAATTGTATTACTGCTGCACTCCCATTTCAGTTGATCCCTTACTAATACTGAGAAAGGAGAGAGTCCTCATCTAAGAGAAGGAGCCTGGCTTAGTGGAAAGAGCAAGGGCTTGGGAGTCGGGGGTCATGGGTTCTAATTCTGGCTCTGCCACTTGTCAGTTGTGTGACATTAGGCAAATCATTTCTCTTCTCTGTGCCTCAGTTACCTCATCTGTAAAATTGGGATTAAGACTATGAGCCCCACGTGGGACAACCTGATCACCCTGTCTCTATCCCACAGCTAAGAATAGTGCTTGGTACATAGTAAGCACTTACCAAATACCATTATTATTATTATCTAAAATGACTGTGATTACTTCTCTTCATTTGGGCCTCCACACCTCTCTTCAGCAGTGAATCAACTTTCATTACAAAAAATAGGTTTGCATGTACTCCTCCATGAGGCAGCCAGCGTGGCAGTTGGAAAAGAATGAAAGGAAAGCCAACAGATCCAGCCTGTTTCCTAATAGCATAAATATTGGCAGCCTTCGTTCCAAGTTAAGAAAAAAGGGATTGGTAACATTTTTTTCATTGCAATTTAGTCCAGTTTGCCAGATGCTGCTGAGCTTGAAATTGTGAGGGCTATAGGTTCATGTCATTGCTTCCTTGTGTTCACCTCTTTGTTGGCTCGGGAGTCTACACAAGTCTAACAGTATGGGGACCCTCTGCAGCAATCCATTGTACAGTGCTCTGCAAATAGTAAGCGTTCAATAAATACTAACTGAATGAATCCCCTGCCTGCATTTTGTGAACTACCCAGAACCTAAGGTGGGGAGATAGGAATGGGAGAGCAGAAAAGCAGATCTGATGAGGTCAGTATTCCTGGGGTGGATTCAGAGGTGGATCAGCGCTGTGTGCCTTTCTAATGTTTGCTTTTGCAGACACGGCCCAAGAGCTGATTAAAGCTAAGAACCATTCTAGATTCGGCCCTTGTGTAGATTCTCCCATTAATCTGAAGGATGTGTATCTTGTACACACACACATAAATCATGACTGGATTTTAGCTTGGGCAATACCTCCAATGCTTGAACACTCACGCCCTGTAAATTGTAGTGGAAATTGAGCTCATTATTTTAAAAGAAAAATATCCCTTTCTAAACCTGCTTAACTATCTCATCATCTGCAGCCTTTGAGTATTTGGTAGTCACCCCACCCTTTTTATGCACATATCTGTAAAGTATTTATGTTAATGCCCAACTCCCCTCCTGGACAGCAATCTCATTGGGGGCAGGGAAAGTGTTTACCAACTCTGCTGCATTGTACTTTCCCAAAGCATTCAGTAAAGTGCTCTGCACACAGTAAGCACTTAATAAATATCGTTGATTATCATTCATGTCTACCGACTCTAATAATAATAATAATAGTATTTGTTAAGCGCTTACTATGTGCCAAGCACTGTTCTAAGCACTGGGGTAGAAACAAGGTAATCAGATTGTCCCACGTGGGGCTCACAGTCTTAATCCCTATTTTACAGATGAGGTAACTGAGGCACAGAGAAGTTAAGTGACTCACCCAAGGTCACACAGCAGACAAGTGGCAGAGTCGGTATTAGAACCCACAACCTCTGACGCCCAAGCCCTTGCTCATTCCACTAAGCCACACTGCTTCTCTACTGCATTGTACTTTTTCAAGTGCTTCTTACACTGCTCTGCACACAGTAAGCACTTGACAAATGCCATTGATTGAATGACTGATTGAGATACCTTATTCAGACATGACCATTAAGTCACCTTGGAAAGCTGGAGCCCAGTCAGAGCCAGTAACCATTACCCAGACCAGAATTCATTGCTGCAAAACTAAGGTCACCCCCCAAGACATTCCTAGAATGATGGGAACCCGATCTTCCTCGAAATGGAAACCATCTCCTCTTCCCTTAAGCTTCCGGGGAGTGACATAATGGAAATACCAGACAAACAAGTGAGAAGAGATCTCAAGGTGGAAACCCACAACCCTCATCCCGCATCCTATTTCCAGGGTAGCCGAAAAAATTCCATCACAGTTCCTCATTTCTGGAAATTTACAGTCAGCCCAGAACACAGTTATCTCTTGAAAATTTCCTCCTGAAATATCTAACCTGGTACATTGCTTGGTCCTTCTTGGCTGCTGCTTCCTGAAGATGGTTCCGAAGTCTGAGCATTGCTTTCATCAAATTCCCGCTTAAATATACACAGGAGGCACGAGATCCTATAATCCAACCTCACATTCAAAATAAACTACAGAATCAGAAAGAAATAGAAACAGGCTGGTTACGAAAGCATACTCCCTTTCAATGCTCACTAGAGCTATAGCATTCTACCTTGGTCTGGGATTAACCACCTCAATTACTGAATCGAGTATTTGGTTTATTTTTAAACAGACATACGAATAGCAATACACTGCAAAGTAAGATATATTATTTTGTTTTCTTCCACATAAGGCAGTGCTACATTCATATTTTCATTGCTAATGAAAAGTCAAGAGCTCAAAAATGTCACCGTATTGGAGGAATTCACTGGGAAGGCAATAGGCCCTCGTTAATAAATGATTTACTGTCTTAGGAACTTGGCCGCATTGTTGAATACTTCTGATTTAGGACCCGTTCCCTCTACCCTAGTCTAGCTGCCACATTCTAATCGTAGGTAAGTGTCCATTTGCTCTGCTCTGACAGACAAAAAATGAGAAGAGGAGGGTGAAAACTCCTCTCTGGCCTTCCTAAATCCACTGAGGCTATGAAACTCCAGATTATTATAAAGGGAACCTGGGCAACTAGGCTTGCAGGTCTAGCTTAGAACTGGGGTTGGTGCACTTTGATGGCTGGTGCTTCAGAGGCTTTGGCCATCTCTTTGAAAAGCTCCGCTTTCTATATTTCCAGTTCGAGTGACCCAAGTCACAGAATTATTATTACCATTATTATTATGGTATTTGTTAGGCATGCACTAAGTGTCAAACACTGTTATAAGCTCTGGCTAGATACAAAATAATCGAGTTGGACACAGTCCCTCTCCTGCCAAGGGCTCACAGTCTAAGTAGGAGGGAGAGCAGGTATTTAATCCCCATTTTGCAGTTGTGGAAACTGAGGTACAGAGGAGTTAAGTGACTTGCCCAAGGTTACAGAGCAAGCAATTGGCAGAGCTGGGATTAGATCCCAGGTCCTCTGACTTCTTAGGCCTGTGGTCTTTCCACTAGGCCATGCTGCTTCTCTAGACCATGATGCTTCTTCCAATGTCTAAATCGCTCCCTTACTGCACTCTTGAAAATTCCCAGGCATGAAATCGGGAAGTACCTTAGACAATACGAGAGTCTATGTTTTTCCTTATATAGCTGTCCCTTGGAGAGAAGCAGCTCATTAGCAAAATGCTTAATCACCATGATGCACTATAAGTTCCTCAAGACTGATGTGCTGAGGGTTCAGTTGAGAGTTCCACAGAGCAGACAATTCTCCACCAGTTGCCTTCTAGGGTAAGGTGGTCAAAAACTCTCCTGAGGGCATTTTATGATTTAAATAGTCCCCTCATCATTAAAAAGGGATAATGACCTACACCTCTGCTTCATAGTGATAGATTTTAAAGACAAACATCAGGTAAATGCTGTGAAAGGACTTTGGAAAATAAAGTCCTTGAGCCATTCAAGGTAATACTAATCAGAATTTTAATGGCCAGGTTCCCCGTCTAAATTCTCTTCAGAACTCAGAATATTCAACTGTTTGAGAGCAATAAGGAAAGGGTCCTTAGGTCCAAATCCAATTTCTCCTCAAGTAATTTCTGTCATGAAACAGAATGAACCAATTTTCAGGCAGTCATCTTTTAATCCATAATCTGGATGGTGATGCTACAACCATCCTGCCATGGTATCATTGGCTACAAATTACCTGAAGAATTTCAATGATCTTCAACTTGGTGTCCATGACCATGATGTCTTCTTTCTCTGGCTCAGCTTGTTTAACGTTCCCTTCAGGGGCAGCGGCAAGGGGAGCCATAGGCAAAAAGCCCCCTCCCCTAAGCACAACCTGAGTCATCAACTCCCCAACGCCATGGATAGATCGCATCACATTACTTCCTGCAAAAAGCAAAAGGGCAGTAATGCTAAATATTTCAAGTCTCAGAGGAGTGGATAGCATAAGTGTGGTCAAATAGTTGATCATAGTTATTGAGTGCTTACTGTGTTCAGAGCACTGTACTAAGCACTTGGAAGAGGACAACGGAACAATAGAACAGACACATTCCCTGCCCGCAATGAGTTTACAGTTAAAATAATGGGGGCTACTTTCTGAAGACGACAAGGTAGGCCACTGGGAGAGGCAAATAGCTATTTAAATCATTTAGTAAATTATCACTCCCAAATTCCTGTCTTGGAGCCACTGACCAGTTAAATAATAATGATGGCATTTGTTAAGCGCTTACTATGTGCCAAGTACTGTTCTAACTAGTGGGGTAGATACAAGGTAGTCAGGTTCTCCCACGTGGGGCTCAAAGTCTTAATCTCCATTTTACAGATGAGGTAACTGTGGCACAGAGAAATTAAGTGACTTGCCCAAAGTCACACTCCTGACAAGTGGCACAGCTGGGACTAGAATCCATGACCTCTGACTCCCAAGTCCATGCTCTTTCCACTAAACCATGGTCAGCAAGTAGTTACTGAGCACCCAAAGGGAGCAACGCAGCAAACAGAAAGAGTGAATTCCCAATCCAGGTTTCTAATTTATTCCCTATTAATTCACTAATTAATGGAAAGGGTCTTTTCAATTAGTAGCACTACCAGTTTACATGGCTAGCTAGCTTTTTGATTCCAGGTGATATGAGGCTATAAATGTCCTAAACACTAATAATGTCAAAAATGTTTCAACTTCCAAACCTCCCTCTCACATTACCTTTATTTTCTTCTCCTTTGGCCATTTTGCTAATTGGAAAAATAGTAGTCACATGTACACAGTCCAAAATAGCCAAGAGGATCTTGGTCAATCGTAGAAGGTCGCAGAAATTGTAGAAGCCAAAATATATAAGATTTCTGGCTAAATTTACAACCTATTTTAAAAAAAGGGAAATTAAAAACTCTAAAAACAAAGGGCCAAAAAAGTTTTAACACTCCATATTCATCGCTTCACAAACTTTAATTCAGGATTTACAAACTTTCTGAAGACAGAAGAAATTCTATCTACAATACATATATGTTGACCATTAATATTTTAATATTTTTGAAATTAACACTATGTTTTCCAAGAAATGATAGATATTTCCAGGAAAGACAACTGGGGCAACAACTAAGTTGGTTTGACTATATATGTTAATACAGAATAAGAATGTGTCAACCTAATTAAGAGGTTGTTTGCTTTCCACTCTATCTAGTTGCTCAGGAAAGCTAGCAGAAGTTTCTGGAGATGGCAGGCCAACAGTATATAGATCCTATTATTCTTTAAAATGCATAATAACTTTAGTACTAGATATCTGGACAGTATAGGATTTGTAAACGTAACTTAAAGCAATGAAGTACATGAAGCTACTTCTGGAAGCAAACATTTTATACAACTGGGAAAATAATCCTATTCCTTCTTTTTGTATTGAGTCATGAATGACACACTGGTTTTGTTTCCTTCTGCTCCCTTAATAGAAGATAATTCTTTTAGTACCTTTTTTTTGGCACTTTAAGTTAATTTGATGAGTTTAGGAGTTTTAAGCCTGCCAGTAGTCCAAATCTTTGAAACTGGGGTTTACCAATACCAAAACTGGGGTTTCTCTATTAGAAAAAAATTGTAGCAATGTTTTCCAGCTCACCTCACACTAGAAATGTTCATCTAAAGAAAGCGCAAGCACAGAGAAACTTTCATGCTATTGTCTGAGTTACCTCAAATGTGAGTTTGTTTTTCTCTTTATCGGAGAATGGAAATCTCTGGCAGACCACATCTCTCAAATACTCCTCCACAAATTCCATGGTCTGAGCAAACCGTTCCTTAATTTCATCTTTGGAAGTTCCACTGCTGTCATAGCTGAAAGAATGGGACATAAGGAGATGAAGAAGGGATTGTAATCAATCAGTCGTAGTTACTGAGTGCTTACTGTGTGCAGAGCACTGTACTATATGCTTGGGAGGGGAATTTAAGAAAAACCCTCTGGATTTCTAAGTGAGCTTAATTTTACCAAGTGATGAATGATAACTCAAGAAAATCATGACTGGTAAGAAATTTTCTTTCAAATTAAAGAAGTTTTTCTGTTGTTGTTAAAAGGCACATATTTCTTTTCCCATGTTCCCAAGCCCCACTTTTCCCCTGACTTTTTGGAAGCTTCAAACTGAAAATCTTCCCCAAAGTGCCTCATATATGTGCATTAGGTTAAAAGCATCAAAGAATGGTAGACACGTTCCCTGCCCACAATGAGTTTACAATCTAGAGGGGAGACAGACATTAATACTAATAACAATAAGCCTTATAAATCTTAGTATTTAAATCCAAAAGAAAATGGAGTCTTTTTAAGCAATGCCATGTTTGAAATGATGAGGTCAGGAATAGAAATGAATTTCCACCTAATAGAGAAATCTACAGAAAATTAATTTGGGCTTGAACAAAAAGGCTTTTCACAACCCTGAAATCGTCTTCTTGGGCACGACGACAAGTTGGGTGCCAGAGTGCTTTATCTGGGGAAGAATAAGAAATACTGTTACTCACTCATCAATTGCAATTTCTGAAGGTATTTCAGACCAGAGGCGGGCATATTTCACAGGAGTAACTTGTTCCTGCGGGTCCCGGTCCACATGCATGTGAAGCATCAGTCGACAGAAAGATGCTCTCAGGTCATAAGGTAGGTTTTCATCAGACATACAACGAAGGATAAGATCGACATCCAATTGACCAGATATTTCATTGATAGCCAAATACTGACGATCCAAGCACATTCTGGCAAAGAGGTTCAACTGATACCTTTGAAAAAGAGAAATCGCCATTCACTGATCCCAATGTTACTTTAGCTATACAAATATAACAATACACCTATGCACGTTGGCATATTATCCAGAATTGGTAAGGAAATTAAGATTTTCTAGTGAAAATAAATTCTAAAACAATGTTGGTGTTTTAATCCTTTTTGAGGGGAATTTAAGAAAACCCCCCTGGATTTCTAAGTGAGCTTAATTTTACCAAATGACGATTGATAGCTCAAGAAAATCATAAGACTGGAAAGAAATTTTCTTTCAACTTAAAAAAAAGTTTTTCTGCTGTTGTTAAAAGGCACATACTTCTTTTCCCATGTTCCCAGGCCCCACCTTTCCCCTGACTTTTTGGAAGCTTCAAACTGAAAATCTTCCCCAAAGTGCCTCATACATGTGCATTAGGTTAAAAGCATCAAAGAATGGCAATGCGTCATTTGTCTTGGGAACTTTTAACAAAAGTACCCTGAAATTTGTAAACAATTCAATTAGACTCGGTTCTTCCATAACATGTGTTTTTACTATATTTAGGATAGAAGGTTGTTAGGGAATTAGGGTACATTCGCCCAACAACACACTAACTGGAGAGAACACTATC
Organism: Ornithorhynchus anatinus; assembly: GCF_004115215.2. NCBI lineage: Eukaryota > Metazoa > Chordata > Mammalia > Monotremata > Ornithorhynchidae > Ornithorhynchus > Ornithorhynchus anatinus. Next base: position 96,448,765 of record NC_041749.1, read on the forward strand.
ATTCATTCTTTCAGTCAATCGTACTTATTGAGTGCTTACTATGTGCACAGCATTGCTCTAAGCACTTGGGAGAGTACACTATAACGATAAGGAGACATATTCCCTGCCCACAACAAGCTTACAGTCTAGAGGGGGAGACAGGCATTAATATAAATAAATTACAGATATGTACGTAAGTGCTGCGGGGCTGGTAGGGGGGATGAATAAAGGGAGGAAGTCAGGGCGATGCAGAAGGGAGTGGGAGAAGAGGAAAGGGGGGCTTAGTCAGGGAAGGCCTCTTGGAAGAGATGTGCCTTCGGTAAAGCTCTGAAGAGGGGGAGGGTACCTGCCTGTCGGATAAGAGGAAGGAGGCTGTTCCAGGCCAGAGGCAGAATGTGGGCAAGAGGTCAGCAGCAAGATAGACAAGATGAAGGTACAGTGAGAAGGTTAGCATTAGAGGAGTGAAGTGTGCGGGCTAGGTTGTAGTAGGAGGGTAGCAAGGTTAGGTAGGACGGGGCAAGGGGATGTGATGTTGGAAGAAACGTTTACACTCACATACGGTAGTGTGGGTTTTCCTTAGCACAGGGTTTGTCATATATAAACCCTACGTTACAGGATGAATGACTGTACTACTAATATATTTCAAACTTTAAAAGTTAAAACCGGCATATTCTGAAACTGCATATTAAGTCAAAAAATCCCAAAAAACAAACAAAAAAACTCCAACATTTCCTGCTGTTCTAATTCAGTGCAGATGCACTGTCTCTACCTTGTAGAGACAGCAAATGCTGCAGAAAGCAATGAGCTTCAGTTGGAATAGGAGTGACACTGCCTACACAGAGATAGCCAAGGGCCTGTCAGACTCTTTCCAGAGCTTTATAACCCAGACATAGGAATTCAGACTGGGCGAGAGTCTTAGTAACTACATGCCTGTCAGGTCAGCTGGAAACTTCAACAAACCTAAACTAATGGTTCATCTAAAATAACTGCATGAATTCCAACCCAAACTTCTCAATGGATTTTAGAAGTATTTTAATCCTCAGAACCATTCAGAAGAAAAATTAACGGAGGTACAGTATTATAGCAAAATATTAAAATAGCAAAATCCTTAAAAAAAAGCCAGAATTTAGCTCAAATAGAAGGTACTTCATGTTATATAGCATCAGACACTCAGTAGCTATGTATAACATCTGCCAGAAATTAAAGCCAGAGAGAAGATGTTTTCTCCAATTTGTATGTCTGGCCATGGCCAATAGTGCAATAAAACTAATAATAAACCTCTGAAAGTGATGAATCAAAACCTACTGTGGTCATCATTCAATGTTTCTGAAATGGAAACCAACTGGAAACTTTTCCTTCCTTACTTCAACTATGTTTCCACCATTTGATTTAGCACATCCCTACTATGAGAATGCCCATATTTTGCTTTAAATTACTGAAATGCGAAGCACCCATGTTGCTTTGCTCTTACATTTAAGTAATTTTAAGAACAGTCAGTAATTAGCTTGTATTTGCATATAAAACTCAGGAAACAATAATAATGTCTGAACACAACCCTTTTACGATGCTTTTTCTGAATCAAATATCACATTCTGATTAACCTGTAGTAACTGAGAACATCCCGATCTTCTTTTTGCCCTTCTTTAGCATCCTGAGCCAGCTCCCGGACACTTTTACTGCGAATTTCTTTGTTGCTGTCTCTCCAAAATAACCAAACCTCTTCTTCATCTTCCCCAACTTCCAAATGGTTTTCACCTGTGGAGACCCCTTCAAATTCAAAACGAGAAAGCACCAACCTAGATAAAGAGGAGAGAAATCATTAGCTTACATTCTGTAACAACTGAGAAACTTTAGAGATGGTAAGAGTTCCATGAGTAGTAAGGTAGCAGAACCATACTCTCGATCTCTATACGGCGAAGGCCACAGAACAGAAGAGAGTGTAAGCATTATAAGCCCAAAAGGCGGTCACAGTTGATGGTAAGCAGTGAACAGTGAGAATTTGAATGCAAGTGAAAAATATCACTCCTGGTACCAGAATTCTTGAAGTCATCAATGCTAGCTGTGAAATTCACCAGAATCGGTGTGTCTAGGTGCTTTGGAAAATGTTGTGGGCTAAGCGATAGTTTTGTAGGAAAGCAAATTCAAGATACTCTCTGAAGGCTGGCTCAAACAAATATTACATGTAAATTGGCTTCTCTCTTACCTTAAGAAGACAATTCTATTTATGAAAGTTTTAAAGCTTAGGAAATTTATGCAAAATAATTTAATTTTTCATTTTCATTATTTCTCATGCATTGATACCCATCATCACTGCTTATTGTACAAGGGCTTGGGAGAGTACCACAGGAGAAGAATGAATCAATCACATTTATTGAGCACTTACTATGTGCAGAGCACTGTACTAAGCGCTTCAGAGAGTACAATACAACAGAATTAGCAGACATGTTCCCTGCCCATGACGAGCTCACAGTCTAAAGTCATGGTTCCTGCCCTCAGGGAGGTTAAAACTCTAATGGAGAGACAAAATAATTTTCAGATAGTAGGAAGAAGTGCTTAAAGAGTTGAATATGCAAACTATGTGCTAACTGCCACAGGAGGTTCTAAGTGCCAGAAACAGGAGATCGACAGGGAAGCAGTGTGGTCTAGTGGAAAGAGAACAGGCCTGGGAGTTACAGGACCTGTAACTCCCAGGACCTGGGTCCCAATCCCAGCTTTGAAAATTGTTTGTTGTGTGACCTTGGGCAAGTCACTTAACTGTGCCTCAGTTTTCTCAACTGTAAAATGGATAGCAAATCCTACTCCCTCCTATTTGGGCCATGAGTCCCATGTGGGACAGAGACTATGTCCAACCTGATAAAGTTTAGGTCGCCAAGAGCTTAAAACAGTGCTTGGCACATAGTAAGTGCTTAACAAATACCATTAAAAAAACTAAAAACAAACCAAACCTCAGCAAGGTTGCCCAATAGAGAACAGCCTTGATAAGTGCTTACTATGTGTCGAGCACTCTACTAAGCACTGGGGTAATTACAAGATAATCAGGTCAGACAAAGTTCTAGAGCCTCATGGTCTATTGAATCCCCATTTTACAGGTATGGAAACTGAGGCACAGAGAAGTTAAGTGATTTAACCAAAATCACACAGCAGGCAAGTGGCAGAGCCGGAATTAGAAGCTAGGTCCCCTGACTCCCAAGCCCGTGCTCTTTCCATTAGGCTAGAGTACTGACACGGGTCTCAAAGGACTGCAGAGGAGCCTGTGGCTTTTGCCCTGGTTACTCAGTCCCTGAAGAAAGCATTTCTAAAGGAAGCATTTAACTTTAGCTTGGTAGTTCTACTTCAGATCCTGAACCCCTGCCTTCCATGATTCCTGAGTGATTTTGACCATTTGCTCACAACTGCCATGCAACATTCATCAACTGAACAACATGGATGTTTGCCGCTTCCAGACCCCACATCTTTAAATCACTTAAATCTCAACTCACTTGGTTTCAATCAGTATGTCAGCATTTGTGGGATTCAAAACTGCTTTACAGATCAGTTCCTGTGTCACTGGAATTGACTTGTTCATCGACACACACAGGTCTGAGAGATAATCCAAGAACCTACAGGGAAACAAAATGACCAAGTGTTCTCTTCAGAAAATGATTCTAAATGTTGGCTTTCAATCTTTAGCTGTCCTTTCTGCCCAACTACTTCAATCCAACATAGTTTATAAATTTTAGTTCAATCCTAAATGAAATAAATGTTGAAGAGCCTCAGTTCCCTAGCCTTAGGTGACTTACAGGGAAATGTACCTGCAACCCTCAACTTCAGTTACTCTCACCTGGGCTCTCGGTTTTTTCTCACAAGGCTGACAAAGGTGTCTATCTCAGCAGCAGTGATGTGCTTTTCTAGAAGTTTGCGATTGTTGTGAAGCAGAGCAGTAATGGTGTCCTCTGCCAATACATCATAGCCAATCTGCTTTTGCATGAAGCCAAACTGCTTAGCTATGTATTCCTTTAAAATAGAGAAAAAAAGAGTATTAAGGAACAAGGGGGAATATTTAATGTCTTTTATCTGAGGAAAAGATATCAATGTAACTACGAGAGCAGGATTTAAAAATGATATCCACAATTCTGCTATGACAATAATATACCTATCGAGCAGTAACTAAATATTCCCATATCCCATGTTAATAAAAATCCTACCAACCAATACAATTAAGCAAAATACTACATAATGCATTCAGGTGAGTGTTTCATTTCAATGCCTAATTTGAATTTAAACTACTGACATTTGAAAAGGTCAGATCTTGTTTATTAGCTCTGAATTTATTACTAATTCAAGAGGCCTAACTGTGAACCCTTGGTCTACGTATACCTAGGAATTATACACTAATCCTACTTGAACCTTTAGAACAGTTCTGCCCCCATTTTTCTCCTTTCAAGGACTCACTGGGTAAATTAAATACATTTCAGGAAACACGCTTATTTTTATCATCATCTCCATGTACTGCAACTGGACCTTTTTTGTTTTGTCATTCAATGTCCTAGATTTCTTTTCCACTTAACTATAAGTGCCTGATATTTCTCCCCCTCCTGGGGCAGTTCTGACCTTGCGGACTCCAGCACAAACAGTTTCAGAGATCGGCATGCCAGGATCAATTCTAATTTGCTTAACCCTGGGAAATGGTATGCCTACACAAGATGTAGTTCTGGTTTGCTTGAACTATATGGTAGAATTTAATGACACTTTCTTTACCAATTGCCCAATTTTGTAACTGTCGCAGAACTAACATGAGGACATTGATCATTTTTTAGCGTACGCACAAACACACACACACACACACACACACACACACAAACACTCAGTTTTGCAAGAAAGCATGCATTTGGAATAAAACGTTCTTGGGGAATTAGGGAATGTTCTACCCACAGTTTGTGACTACACATGTAGAATATAGTACTATGTCCAAAAAAATAGTTTTGTGCACATGTATACTATAAAATTAATTTTTCTAAACCTGGGGTTAGTCAGGAAAGTAAATCCCAAGTTATAGATGAACTGAGTATGCTTAATACAAATGCAGCAAGACAGATTATACTGAGGGATGGAATTGTCTTCAAGGGCAGGAATATCATTGATTGGCAGTGAAAACATGTGCTCTGTCAACTGAGAGCAACAGACCAAGATAATCATTTTAAAACTACTGCAGAGGGATTTTGGTTAAACATCAAGAACTCCCCGTATCTTTAGGATGTGAGACACTGAACTGGTATCCAATCAATCAATCAATCATATTATTGAGTGCTTACTATGTGTAGAGCATGGTACTTAAGTGCTTGGGAGAGCACAATACAACAGACCCGTTCCCTGCCCACAACAAGCTTACAGTCTAGAGGGGGAGACAGACATTAATATGAATACTTTATAATATACAATTTAAAGACATGTACATAAGTGTCATGGGGTTGGGGCGAATATCAAATGTCCATAGGTCACAGATCCGAGTGCATAGATGCAGAAGGGAGATCAAGCTGGGGAAAAGAGGGCTTAATTGGGGAAGGCCTCTTGGAGGATTTGTGACCTTAGTAATGCCTTGAAGGTTGGGAGAGTGGTGGTGTGGCATATATGGAGAGGGAGGGAGTTCCAGGCTACGGGGAGGACATGGGAAAGGGGTCGGCGGTGAGACAGACAAAAATGGGGCACAGTGAGTAAGCTGGTGCTAGAGGAGAGGAGTGTATGGGCTGGGCTGTAGAAGGAGATTAGTGAGGTGAGGTAGGATGGGGCAAGCTGAGTGCTTTAATGCCAATGGTAAGGAGTTTCTGTTTGATGCGGAGTGGATGGGCAGTCATTGGAGGTTCTTGAGAAGTAGGGAGACACGAACTGAACGTTGTTGTTGATAAATGATTCGTGTGGCAGAGTGAAGAATGAAATGGAGTTGGGAGAGACAGGAGGCTGGGAGGTCAACGAAGAAGCAGATGTAGAAGTCAAGGTGTCATCCACAGCTGCAGAGAAATCCACTAGTAGCGGCATCTATTGAGCACCCTCTTAGTGTGGTGAACTGTACAAGGCGCTTGGGAAATACAGAATAAAGAAGTGGCACGTTCTCTGCCCACAAGGAACTTACAATCTAATGGGGGTGGGGGTGGGGGGAGGGAGTGTGTGGGGAGAGACAAACATAAAGAGGGGTACATCAACCGACTCAGGTTTGTATGGGTTGGGATGGCGTTTTTTTCCTCCCAGTGTACTGCCTCCCTGACCCCACTTCCAAGCATCCACTCTGCCACCTCACCCAATAAAGCATCAGTGAGCCCTGGTCCCCACCCTGACTTTTCTCATTGCCATGGAACAGAATCTGTGAATCACAGTGGGAGAAAAGAACAGAGGAGGAGCTGATGATATATCACAGAACTATCCGGACAACCTTCAAGGCCAGCTCTTGAGATACTGATACCCTAAAAAGCAGTTCAAAGTCCTTAATGAAGTTCTGAGGTGGCTATGGAAAAATTAAGTTAGCACTGAGAAATGAGCAAGTCTAAACTTCACCCTTCCTCCCCACTGAAACAAAAGGGTAAATTGAACTTTATTCTGCAACCTCTTTATCTGGTAACTAACTGCACCATTAGTTGCCAAACTGAGCCATAATCCACTCTTTACCTGGTTCTTTCGGTAATCTTGCTGCGAGTGTCTTAAAACCCTGTAACAGAGCCGGCAGATGTGTCGGAAAGGAGCATGTCGCTGGTCTCCAAGTTCCTCCAGCCTCAGCATCGGTCCATCGCCACAGTCTGTAAATGGGGCCTGTAACAGTTTGAAAATCTGGAGGGGTTTGAGAAAATTAAAGATGAGAAATGGCGGAACACAATAGCATATTTGAAAATGTATGCTTTATTTAGATGTCTGTCTAAATGGTACATACGTAGAAAACTGGCTTTCAGAAAGCCAATCAATAGCATTTATTAAGGATCTTTGGTATCGTGGGGAGGTAAAAGGAAAAAGAAGACACAGTCCCCGTTCTTGAAGAGATTACATTCTAATTGGTTTTAGTCTTTGAACATCATGCTCCATTGAGAGCAAAAGAGAGAAGACACGCGTGTGAGCTCACGCTGTCCTTCAAATTCAAAGGCAATGCTACTAGCTGCGATTGCATCCCCAAATCGTGCCTGAGCAACACTATTTAGGATTTCATGGCTCCCTCTGATTAGGGAAAGGGCCAGAAAAGGTGACCCCACAATACTTCAAAAGTTATCTGAATTTCAATTTGGGGGAAGCTAGTTTTTTGAAGGTTGGTTTCCTTAAGTGAACAGGTAACGGAACCGAGGATAGTTTAAATAATCCTCACATAAAGCTCAGATAGCTGAACAAAATTGGGTGTGCCCATGCCACCATTTCCCCTAAGACATTTCTGAGTCTCTGATACATAGAAGAGCCACCTGCTAAGAAGTTACTGATAAATCATGCCCCAAAGCCCTAACAATCAATCGTATTTATTGAGCACTTACAGTGTGCAGAGCACCATACTAAGTGCTTGGGAGAGTGTGACGTAACAATATAACTGACACACTCCCTGCCCTCAAGAGAATCCAACCCCACAGTTCTATTACTTCAGTCACCCGTGCCGGAAATAACAGCTGAGAGGAGCATCTCTAGCTGTCAACTTTACAAATGGGCCTATAAGTTTGAATACTCACATCACACACACACCCGTCATGCCCCCCTCCCCCTCCTTCCCTCACCCCATAAATCCATTGCCAGCTGTAGGCTAAGTCATCAGGCATTAGGCACCCCAGGACTTTAGTGAGCCTTAGGTGATGGTATGACAACACATTTCACCAAGTTACTCAGCTAACTTGGAGTCCAGGCAGATGGGGACTCAGCCAGCCCCTGGACCACGCCTCCCACCCACCCTCTTCCCCGGCACACCTCCATCCTTGTGGAAGCCTAGTGATACCCTGATACCACCATGGGGCAGTGAATCAGAGCACGAAACATGCCTCAGGGAGGTTGTGGAGAGAATTTAGACCATACTCCCCGACTCGAGTTTCTGGTTCGTGAACCCCCACGGGGGGCTGAGACGCTTTTAGCATTCCCTCAGGATGACTCTGAGAGTTTTCAATAGGCTTGACAGGCTCCCATAAAGGGGGTGGAGGGGAAGCTATTCCAAAATGGGATTCCCCTCTTCCACACCTGAAAAGAAATGTTGGGCAGATCCCGGACAACCCTCAAACTGTGAGCAGATTACAAAATGGATGCGAATACTGGGCAGTCCTGGGGTATTCATCAGTGATAGTGAAAAGTGAAATAAAGGTAGAGACTGACCAGTCATCCGAACCCTGCTGCATGGGAATAATGCAATTATTTCTGAAGAATCTACTCATCCCATTTGCTCCTTACAAAGTCTTAACCACGTTACATAATCCCGCTGACCTGCTTGAGGATATTTTGTTCTCTCATCAGCTTCTGTCGTTCCCTATTGGGTTTAGAGAAAACCACTTCTAGTACATCTTGACCTGAATTTGTTCCACCAGTAACAAAATAGACTAAATCTTCTAGGAGCTTGGTTACAGACCTACAGAGGAAAACAAACTATTAGAAAACCTTCAATGTCAAATATAGAACAGTCTCAAAATTCAATGTGTGAGGCTTTGAAAGCCTTAAGCAAGACAGTCTAATGACCAACAATTACAGAAGAGAAGCAGCCATGTTCAAAGTGGGAAATTTGGGACTAGTTTCCCTGCTTTATGAAATACGTTACAAAGAGGTACAGGAAACAAAATGCACTTATGATACCCATAGTCAACCTGCTAGTATATCATAAGTAATGATTTTAGAGCAAAAAGAGCTGGGCTAAAGATAGTCTCTAGCTCAAATGATAAACAGCTATATTCCTCTAGTCAAAAGAGGTGCATTCTGATCCCCCTGTGGCCTATCCACATTTGTGAGAATGCTCAGGATCTGACTGATACAACTGAGAACACTGCCAGAAACAGGAAAGAAACATACTCCTGCTTGAACATCATATCTTTCCCATTGGAGTATGATCTTTTGGGAGGACAGCTAGGCATAGGCAGGATTTGTATCTCATCTAGAGAGCCAATTTATCCTGGAAATGGTTCTTAATTGCTGAGGAATGCACCTCTGACATGCCACATTTCTGAATAGTCATACCTTCACTAGCCTGAGAGAGTTACTGGTATGATGAATAGTCATACCTTCTCTAGCCTGCAATATTTACCTGCATAATGACCCCTACTCTATTCTATTATTCTTCCATGAGTTTAGCACAGTGCTCTACACACAATAAATGCTCAAGAAATACCACTGATTGCTTTGTACCAGTAAAATCTGATTAATACAAATGAGAGGACCTGAAACTCTGTACTTCGTATTTACCCTGTCCAGGTCACAGCTTTGTGGCCTCTGGGCATGATGGATATGCCATGCTGCCTCCCTGATACCACCATGCAGTGTCCCACTTCATGTGAAATTTAATCACTATGGTATTTGTTAAGCACTTACTACGTTTCAAGCACTGTTTGAATGCTGGGGTAGATTCAAGTTAATCAGGTTGGACACAGTCTCGATCCCACTTGGGGTTCACATTCTAAGTTGCTGTCCCTTCAAGGAGGAAACCAGCATGTAATCGAAGAAGGGTGGAAAACTAAAGCCTGCAACTCATTGATCTGTCTTGTTGAAGCCCTCACTACCAGAGTCAGGTGATATATTTAGGGAGCAGCAGAATGAGTTTTGCTATTTCTGCTCAGTGGGAGAGTTTCTGAGCCAGATTCCTAAAGAAATCAAGCATTAAATAAAAATTCAAAGGGCTGACACTAACCTGACAGTGGTATCCCTAAGGATTTTTTGGGATGCAGAATTATAATGTCCTAGTTGTGCTGGGTACCTAGCCCCCGACTGTACGAGATAGAAGATCTTACTTAGGGAGATCTTTTATAGAAGACTGACCTCCCTCAGGTCCAGAATGAACCTTAACCCACTAATTTTCAGGGTACAAGGGTAAAGCAAATATAGAAGCACTTATTTCCTTTCTGGACACAGCTCTCTTCTTTAGCAAGATCCTCTCTTCCATTTGGATGGTACAGGCAACGCTTTTGTGATAGAGTCGCCTGGTGGTCTGTCCACTGATTTGCTCTTGTTGGAACATTATGTCTTTGCCGTTAGATTGTGATCTTTTAGGGAGGACAGGTAGGCCCAGGCAGAACTTGTACCTCACCTTGAGAACTGATACCATAGAGCTCTTCGAGTACCTGAGGTGTCAAAAGGTTCCTAAATCTAGCCCACTTTTATGCTTGAGCGAACAGGGAATGTGTTGGTCGGGGTGGGGGACTTCAGCCAGGAGATTTTGCTTTGACCCCCAGTCTTTGTTAGAATAGGGATTAAATAGGCCAGGCAATAGGAGACTTTGACCTCTTGCATTTGGCATGGTTCCCTGCAGTGCAGAGACTGGTCTACAGCTTTAGTCAGAAAGTTGAGCCCTGAAATTAGAGACTGAGGGTTAGATTTCCATTTGCTCTACACTGAGTCTTTGACAAATCTGGTGTTTTCAGAAACTTCATTGAATCCTGTAGCTAGGATATGGCTTATCTCGACCTTTAGAGAGAGCTGGAGATGTTATGTTTCTCAAATGCTGTCATGTAAGACTAACTCATGTTGAGAGGGTCTGGAGTCACCAGCTTGGGGATTTGGGAAGGATGTCAGATTCCTGCTTCCTAGCTTCGGTGAAGAGGTAGCTTCTTGAGGGCTCCCTCTTAAGGAAAGAACATATGTTATGCCATTACTGGATCAGACCGATGGTCAATCCAGCCCAGCACTCTGTCTCCTTCCGTGGTCATTTACTTAATTGCCTATATTTGCTAAAAAGCATTTCTATCTGTACTTGCACTCTTTGACCTGTTTGTATGTTTTGTATTTGTAGCCATTTGCCTCCCCCATTAGATTATAAACTCTTCAAGGGTAAAAACCATGTCTTCTACTTCTTTTGTATCTTCTCCAACACCCAGCACGGTGCTTGGTACTTATTAGGTGCTCAATAAAGACAGCTGCTGATGGTGGCAAGACGATGCAAGGAGGAGTAATGTAACAGTCGCCCTTCTTGAGATCCAATTCCCTCCATCCTTCTCCAGGATCTCCACAAAGATAGCCTGCTCATGTGTGTTCCTCTCCAATTTGTTGCTTGTTGGGGGAAGAAATTCTGGATTAATCCCTGGAAGATGGAGTGTCCTTTCTGTATCTCTTGTGGCATGATGTTCCAGAGGATGTGGTGATCTTCCATGACTTGGGGCTCCACATATCCCACTTGAAGGAACACAGAAAGCTGAAAGCAGTAGAGGAACTGGAGGCTGTTGCAGTGCCATTGTGGAAATTAAGTCCTCAAAGTGGTTCCACCAACTGATGGACCAGGGATCAGTGCCAGTGCGGGGAAGTTCGCTGAAGTACTGCAAGTAGAGATTATGGGTAGGGCCAGGTGGGGGGGGACCTGGAGTGGATTCAGTTGGTGCTGTGGTTGTTGTAGAGCAGCTTATTTCAACTGGGGTTCCCACTGGTGGTAGGGTACTTTAGAGTCCAGCAGAGTGGCATGGTTTATGTGACGCTTGCCCTGCTTTACCTGTTCCTTGGAAAGCTTTGAGCCGCATGGCAGGTATTGGCAAGCATCAGGCTTGTGGGCTGAAGCCATGGCACCTATGAGCAGGAGGAGGCCAGCTGCCAGTTCACGGAAAAGCTGGCCTTTGGCCCCTCACTTGGGCAGGTAGGCAGCTAGTAGACAGGAAGAGGGAGAGCCAGCAAGGAGGCTATTCCCCAGAGAATCCTCTCCACAAAAGACCCTGTCCCCCAGATCCCAAGGTGAAGGGAAGCCTTTCCCACGACCCACTTTCTCAGAGTGTCCACTTGCAGTCCTGCCTAGATGCAAAGAAATAGCAGGAGAAGGAAAATGACTGCTGTGCCTGCTGCCACGGAAAAAAAAAGGAAAGCACTGGCCGTAACTGAAAGCCATAAGACCTTTTCCCCAGCTGGACCAGTTATTGGGTAGCAAGACAAAGCAAGAGACTCTCACCTCGACAAACAGAAACCAAAATCTGTCAAGTGGTCAGCTGTGCGGGTTAGGGGGAGGATGATGTGAAGTAGGGTGATAGCTAAAGGAAGGTGACTCGAGCTCAAGACTCCCTCAGTTGGAGGGAATCAGTCTGCCAGCACGCAGCTTATACCACTTCAGAGGACAGACTCCAGCAGTGAAGAGTCCTTCCAAAGGGCCAAGGGCCACAAAATGGAGAGGGAGTCAGGAGAGACCCTGACCCAAGGAGACAGGGGTCGGAGCTTGATGGGGAACTTTTGGTAAACCGATGGCTCCCCTTCCCCAACCCCGCTAGCTGAGTGGGAGACCAAGAGATAGAGTTTAGAGGCTTGTAGTACCCTTGAAGGCTGATCAAAGGGGTGTGAATACGCCATCTCTTATGGTGGGGAGAGAAGGGGATGATTATGTCCAACCTCTACCTTGGGTTGAAGGATGGACTTACCTCATTAGGAGTGCTTTTTTTGAGGTTCTCCGCAGCACCTTCAGATTGCTGCTTTGTCTCCCCTTGGGGAGAGAGGAAATCAGGAGAGGGACGGTCACACCCTTTGGAGACTCCTTTCAGTGTGAGAGGCAGAGCCTGGAACCCCTGGGTCCAAGGTCTTCTAGAAGACCATCCCTGAAGCATTTTATAGCAGCTCTAATTCCTCAGGCAACCTGGAGAGGGTGCCTAATGATGAGTTGACAAGGCTCATACTTCTAATCCTTGAGAGAATGGCACTTTTAACTGAGAGGCATTGCATCTTGGCAATTCTTCCTTTCATTTTGCAGATCTGCTTTAGCAAGGTCATTTTCTCAAAAACAACTTGCCTCCTAACCTCTTTTCATCTCCCATCTTGTCATAGCATTCCTAGTGTAGTGCTGTTATACTGTGGAGCATCATATGAAGCATTGCAGAGATGTTGGGAAAACACAGCTTCAGGCACTAGCTGCGGAAAATTATTTCTCAGGGGGGTTCGGGGGAGGGGAGGGAGCCACCTGGTTGAAAGCAGCCACAGTGGCTGCTAGAACAACCTTATCTACGATCTGGTTCCTTTACTTGCCTGCCCTATTTGGAATTTGGGGCAGTGGAAGAACTGGAAAATTACACAGGTATAGGGAGAAGAGAATTTCTGTGGCTCTGTTTTATGGCAGGATTTAGGGACTGCTCACAAGGAAGCTGGAAGCTCACATGTTCCAGTTGAGCAGGCGCCCTCCCAATCAGCACGTCTGGGTGAAAAGAAATGAAGCAATATCTAAGCAAGAGAAACATGTTGTAGCACTTGGCTTTCCAATCCTTACCTTCTTTCATTCTGGGTAATCGTCCCTTTTTCCAGTTTTCCGGCAATGGAGCCCAAAACTTTGCTCGCATCATTGGCAAAATCCAAGTCCCGGACTTCCGCGGGAGAAACTGGTACTATAGCAAAAGCTTCCTTGTCCTCTTTCACGGGAGAGGTGCCAATCTGAAAGTTAAGATATTCAAAATTAGCATGTGTAGACATGAGAATAAAGTTGCAGCCAATCGGTAAACTTTAAGGTACAGCAAAACAAAATCCAAAAAAGAAAAGTAAATCACAATCCTGGGTGATATTTTTCAAGTCAAAATTCACTAAAAACTTGGCTCCAACTGCAAATTTATATAATCAAATATCTCCACTGGTCAATCCATTTTTCAGCAGGCCATCAAACCCCAAAGAATTGTTCCCAAATCTTCAGAACAGGGAAGATGGGATTAAACTGAATGATCTCATTACATCAGGAGCCCCTGTTTCATTTCAAGTCTCTCTTGCTGCTGCAATCACATTCCATATTGCAGCAAAAACGTGATGAATTGTACTTTCCTACTTTAAACAATGAAACACATTCATTAGAGAACATAAAAAGTCCAGCGAGCCAAGTTCCAGGACTTACTTTAAGCATCACAGGTTTCTCTTCTTCCTTGTCAATGGGAATATTGGTACTATGGACCCAAGTATTAGTACACAGGTGTCTAAGCCGGACATAGGAATTCCTAAAGAAAATGAAAAAGGTTAAGAGTGGGAATGCTTTCATGGCACGTGACTTGTCTGTAATCTTAGGCTTTCGGAACATTCCAACTGCCAAGAGGAATGAGTCGCGAAAGGGTATATGTCCTTCTGTTTTAGACAACAAACATCACAGCAGGCCTACTGGAACAAGGAATCCCAGGTACACGTACCAATGTGAAGAGAGAGTAGCTGTTCCTTCGAAACCCAATCACACAGCCATAAAGACTTTGAGTATGACAAGGAGATGCACCAAGACTGGTTCAATGAAAGTGACTCAAGAGATTAAAAACACCAACCCAGCAAAACAAGAAGTGCATCACTTTGGAATGCATCATGATAGACTGTAAGCCCGTCAAACGGCAGGGACTGTCTCTTATCTGTTGCTGACTTGTTCATCCCAAGCACTTAGTACAGTGCTCTGCACTTAGTAAGCGCTCAATAAATACTATTGAATGAATTTCAACCAAAAGGAAGCCTACAAAAACCACTGAGAAGACATGCAAAGCAAACTAAGAAGCATGTGCAACCAGTGGTAACAAAGCTCCACCAAATTTTTATTCGTCACTGAACTATATAACCCCAAGAACACTACGACACCACCGCTGAATGAAACTAGCGCAAAGAGGAAATCCTACACAAATAACAACACTACAATCAATGATCCTCTGATCATGCCTTATTGTTGAGGAGGAGGCCATCTGAATCATGGAAAACCAGCCAAGATGGAATGGCTTACTGCCAACATCAGTTTAGGCAAAAGCAATGACTGAGGTCAAAGCCATGACAATTGGTAAAGCACCTGAATCAGATAGCATTCCTGCAAAAATCTAGAAGAGAATGTAATCCTCAGACATTTGTACAAGTTTTTCTTCGATCAACCACCCTAGGGAACACCTAAAAAAATAACTCAGGACTTCAAAAAATAGCTACCCTGATCATCATCTTCAAAAAGAAAAATGAAATAGCTAACTAGAGATACTAGCAGGGCATCTCATAGCTTTCCATCACAGGCAAGAGTTTAGCCAAAATACTTACAGGCAGGCTAATGAAGAATACACTCCAAAACGCACTACCTGAATCATAATCCGGCTTCGGACCACAATGCAGTAAGCATAGCAGACGTATGCTTTGCGGCCCAGCAGATTCGGAAAAAAAGGCCACAGGGAGAGCAACACTAAGACCGCTGTACTGTTTTCATAAACCTCAAGATGAAGCATATGGCATCACTGAAAAACCAGGGTTCTGACAAATCTAGCAAAATTGGCTGTCCTGAGAAATTCATCAAAATCCTTAGGCAGTTTGGTCACCCAAGTCAGAGATGAAGGAGCACATTTTGATTCTTTTTCCATCACTGCTGGAGTGAAGCGGGGTGCCATGGTAGGCCCAGGACTATTTAAATATTCTATGGCTCCATGCTTGATACAATGATGGATCTGGAAACTGGAGTTAGAATATGTTTCCAATCCACCAGGGAACTCTTAAAACCCAACAGGGTAAAAAACATCATCAAAGGTCTTTGAGATGGCCATCCAGGAATTTCCGTATGCTAGTGACTACTCTGGAGGTACATACACAAGATGACATGCAAATGAAAGGGAATGCCTTTACAGAATCAACACATGGCTAATGGATTGACAAGAAGCCTGAAAACAGCTGAGTTTAGGTACCAGCCTGCAACAAAGACGTCCTACACACGACCAAAGATTTTCATCAGCAAAACAACTCCAAGCTGCCATCAAATTCTGTTACACGCACAATGCACTATCCAATAGTGCACAAGTAAATAAATTAGAGAACAGGAAAAAAAAATGCGAGTAAGGTTGTTGGAAGATTGCAAGATTTTAATGGCAATGAGACATCAAACTTCATACCAAGTTGAAGGTCTATGAAGTTGTAGTGGTGTCCAACCTTCTACATAGTTGTGAAACTCGAACTTACTAAAGACGATACATTCAGCCTCTTGAACAGTTTTATCAGTTTCAATGAAGAGCCTTACCCAACATCAAACGGCACCCAAAATTACCAGTGAGATCCTGGAACAAAATCAGGGCACCAGCCCTGAAGCAATCAATGCTCAGAGAACTATGGCTTCGCTGGGTGGGGCACATGAGGAGAATGGAGAGTAGCAGGATACCCAAGCACCTGCTTTTTGGTGAACTGAAAGGGGTTACATGCAAGCAAGGGGAAGCGAACAAACTTTTAAAAGATAGAGTGAAACACAACCTTAAGTGACGTAATAGTGAAGTGGACTTCCGTGACATCACTGCAACTGACAGTCCAGCCTGTCAGGCAGCAATCGGGAGAGGGATTGCTATCCTTGAGCGGAGGTTTCACAAAGATGGGGATTCCAATACACAGTCTCGAAAACAGAGACAGGCCCTGTATGCAGCAAATACATCAGTGCCGCAAGGGACTATTTTTATGTGCACATGATGTGGAACCGGCAATCGGTCAAACAGTGGTCTTTGCAGCCACACCCACACGCATGGATAGGATTTCACCGTCAGTAGCATCATCATCTTTGAAAACGAGGACAGCTCTCTCTATATGTATATATATACAGATGGTGTATATCAAGCAATGGTATTCATTGAGCACTTACTGTGTGCAGAGCACTGCACTGAGCACTTGGGAGAGGACAACGGAGTTGGTATGTGAAAGAAAATAGAACCTAATGTGTCTGTGGTTAATTGCTCACAAGATAATTAGGCAACTCACTTGACTCAGATTACTATACTTCAAAACAGCATCCAGTACATTGCTCTTCTCCCGGTGGACATTCAATAAACACCGCTGATTGAATGATAAATCTCACGAATGGATTAAATTTCCCCCTCAACCACATCAAGCCGTATTTTGAAAACATCACCAGTTCCACAGATCTTCTACACTCCTCAACCGGCAGTCAGATCATGTAACTGGGTCTGCAGAAAGACCCCTGTGCCTTCTGGTAATAAGAATTAGCTTCATAAACAAGGTTTATTCTAGGTTTTTGGGGGTTTTTTTTTGGGGGGGGCGTTCTGCACAACAAGATATTCAATATAAGCTTGAAAAGATTTCTTCTGGGTCATTTAGGTTCATTTCATAATCTCCAAAGCAGTTAAGGCCTGGAGGTCTCTTTTTAAATGAATGGTCATCCAAGAGAGAACTGGCTCAAATTCCAATTAAATCAAAAGGGACGAGGGATTTGGGTGGCTCAGTTAAATCCCTAGTCCACATCGCTACATACTGCAATTGGAGAAGAGCGGTCTGGAGAAGTTCACAAAGCATTTGCTTAATGAATCTATTCTATGTGAGCAACAATTTCTATTCCTTGTTTATTTTATCTGGACATTTGGGATTATCCATGTCATTTCAGCCTTATTGAGCAATTTAATTTCTAAGTGCCTATTACAAAAAAGACTCTCGCTATTTACAATTTAAGGGTGTTTACAAGTTCTCCACTTGGCTAGTTTTCCTCAATGTCAGCACTTTTTCTCATGGGAACCAACGTGAGAGAGAAGGAGCAATGACATAATTACCCAGGTAGTTAATTAATGTTAACTTCCAGGGACTGGCAAACATGATTTTGAACCACTGGTTCTTTACAACAACCTTCCTGCTTTCAGCTAATCAATCAATCGAGCATATTTTTTGAGCACTTACTCTGTGCAGAGCACTGTACTAAGTGCTTGGGAGAATACACTACAGCAGATTTGGTAGACATGTTTGTTCCCTGCCCACAAGGAGCTCACACTTTAAGAGGACAGCCAGGACAAACAAGCTGAAAGATATTCTTGTGAAACCACTCGGCCAGTGATAGGTTTCCTAATAACTCCTAGTACAAGCAGTGAATTAACAACCAGTTGGATAATCCAGGAAATATTTCCCACAAAGAACCTCCATTGGACACAGAAGCTCAAAATCTCCACCTGCTGCACAGGTCTCAGACATAAGAAAGGGTAGCTCATCATCAATTCAATACAGAACTTGATTGATCTAATAAGTTCACTAGATGTTGATCAAGTAAGCATTTTACAGTTTTAAAAAGCCAACCCTGCCTAGCTCTTCTCATCTGGGAGCAAAACCTTGCTGAGAATATATCCTTACTATATACCCTTGGGGGTATGTCATGGCACTCACCTTTGCTTCTGAGTAGAGGAGGGGAAAAGTGCATGTGAAGAAGAGTGTGAGTGGCAGGGGGCACAGGCACTTATCACAGTAGGCCCCCTCCTTTTCATCCACCCCATACCAGTGTCACCACCGTCCCTCACATGAGAGTCACAGTGGCAGTGGTCACAAGAGAGGGGGACTCGTGTCCAGGAACACAAATCTGACAGCAATGTCAAAAAGGGCCCAAGCACAGATCTCTCAGGGGCATCATCCAACTCACTTCAGAAAACAATGAAAGCACAGGGGAAAGTTGCCCAAAACTAGTCTCACTACAGAGATTCTACTTCTCCCTACTGACTTCATCACGATGCCAATGACAGCAGATAAGCAGAGAATTGGGAAAGCAACCAGGGACCACCTGCCCAAGGCACATGAGGATCTGTCCTTTAGGAGAAGTATATCATATACCATAACAGTACTACGGATTCAATATACCAATGTGCAACAAAGGCTCTCTACAGATTTCTCAAAGATGGGCAACAGAAACTGGATTTTTAAAAAAATCTAAACTTTCCTTTTCAATTCAGAATGGAGGAAATCTTTCTCTTTTGAAAACATTTTTCCAGGTTTAGTGCCCAAGGAAAGCCTGGATAGCACTTAGGACAATCAGGTGTGGGGATTTTTGCTTCTCTAATACCTCAAATGCACATTCAATCCCAACATCCAATACCACCTCATTTCCAGATAAGAGGTTTTGCACAGGTTGAAAATAGCAACTGGGTCAAGTTGTGAGGTGAAAGTTAAACCTAGGATTGCTGAGTCTGTTTAGGAGATAGTTCTAAATCCACGAGATAGTAACTCGACACATGGAGAACTATCGAAAAGGTGAAAGGTCTATGAATTACCCATCTGAATCATCCAGATGAGAAACTGAAGAATTAGAAGAGATGGATTTTTTTTTTAACCAAGAAAAGTAGAGCTGTTAGGGCCAATATTTCCAACACCCTAGCTACTTCCCCGAGAGGCTTTTTTTAGTTGGCAACAAGAGTAATCAGTGTACAATAAAGTAGCAACATGCAGTTGGTTAATTCTTCCATCTTCATCTGCCATCTGGCAGTCTGAAATGCCATTTGAACATTTCTGAGATGACTCCTTTTCCATTCTTCCTTGACTTTTCCAACAATATCTCTCGGGGGAGAGGCAAGTAAGAAGACAATGCTGAAGACCGGAAAGATTAGGACAGTTCAACTTAATGGAGTTTCATTTGTTTGCCCACAGGAAATTCCCCAAAGCTGTGAAGAAATAACCTGGTTTGGATAGTCTCTCACTCACTCACACACACACACACACACACACACGTATATACATAAAGAGAGAGAGAGAGCTGTCCTTTCCATTTGAAGATGACGCTGTTGACGGTGAGATAGCATCCGTGTGTAAGTGCCATTGAGAGAGAATCTCTTCCACACTGGGCCCAGGAAATATTAGAGGGCATATTTTCTGGCCCTTTGCCATTGCATCCCTAAGCCCTCAACAGGGCTGCTCAGACCCCAAGGGTGTTGTCAAATGGCACTATTGTCTCTTTGTCAACAAGAGACTAGAATGGGGCTGGCTATTTTATAAATAGGACTTTATTGTTGGTGGAGGGAAAGAGTATATCCTACTGGCAGCAGGACACGCACTTGATTTGTTTTTCCTTTAGTGATGATGGGTTGCACTGAGCCATCCTCACTTTATGGCCCGTTCCCCTCTGAAGCCAACAGCACGCACTGCGAGAAGGCTGGCAGGGGTAGCAGGTGCAGTCTGTGGCCGTGGATCGGAATATCTCTGTGAGACCTCACACTCCTATTTAAATGAGGCATCTAAGGTGTAGGCTCAGGGCCCACGGATCTTCCTCTAGGTGAGAAGACCAATCTGACACCTTTCCTGGGCTCCTAAGTAACCGCACTGATGGTTTCAGAGTAGCTTTATTAGGCTACTTAACTATCTAAAGGCCACAATCCAGGACTCACCCTCAAGAAGAATGTTTTCATGTCATACCTTGGGACAAGGCTATCACCCCCACGCAAAGTGGTGGGATCCAGCTCAAAGATGGAGGAGATATCGTTTCCTTCAGGCACAGATACCAGAGAGTACACCATCTTCTCCTGTGCATTTCGCAACCTGCTTCTGGACGCATCCTGATCGGAATCCATCTGAGGAGGAAAATCCATCACAGAGTCAAAGAAATCGTTTGCCAAGTGCTACATTCAATAAATGCATTCCAAAGTGTATGGGCAAAAAGAGAAGTTATTTCAAATGTCAAGAACCGCCAGAAACTATGCTTCTGGTTCGGAACAGTCATAAAACCGACAATTAGCCCCTTAAGCCAAGAAAATGTCTGCATCTGCCTGACGATGCCACAACTGAAGCAACTTTGAATTACAGCAATATTATTTCCACAAAAATATTTCCACAGTGCTTTCACGGCTGCAACAGTGAATGATAAAGTAACGTATAAACGTAGCCCCACAGACCAGAAAAAATAATCCAGAAACCAGGAAAATCTAATCAATAGGAGGCCTTTGCTATAAGTGGCTAAGTACCTCGCCATACTGAACCTGCCGGAGCAGGTGTGGTATTATGTTGGTTCAGCTATGCCAGGGGCCTCATTCGGTATAGCTGAATTGGGACCCAATTTCTGGAGCTAAGGGTTTATCAAACTCCATGCAGTTTGCAATTATTTTTAGTGTGCCACTAGCCAGCTGGGCTGAGGGAGTGCACTAAGAAAAGCCTTGGTGAGGGACCACATGAAGCAAAGCAGTAGTTACCTGGGGGAAGAAGGTAAAGCTACAACTTGCAGAGACCCAAGCGATGTACCAGGAAGAAACTCAAAATGGACTTATTTCTCTGGCATCCCTGAAAGGGGAAAGTACCTGACACGCTTCTGAACTGAGGAGTCTGAATTCCACCTATGCACATTTAGACTAGAAGTGCCAGAACCTGATATTGACTACACCTCTCACAGTCACTGGATTCACAATCATTCCCCTCAAACTCCTTCCACCTCAACCAATCTTCTACACCCATGCTTTTCAATGATACTGGAGCCCACAGGTGGGAATTTAGCACT
Organism: Ornithorhynchus anatinus; assembly: GCF_004115215.2. Classification (NCBI taxonomy): domain Eukaryota; kingdom Metazoa; phylum Chordata; class Mammalia; order Monotremata; family Ornithorhynchidae; genus Ornithorhynchus; species Ornithorhynchus anatinus. Next base: position 96,470,015 of record NC_041749.1, read on the forward strand.
GGGATTTAAAAGCAAGTTATTCCACCCCTATTCTGCTTTAAGAAAGAAGAAACAACCTTAAGTCAAGGTTTTTACCAGGACTAACGCACTGAGTGGCTGAAAGAGATCATCAGGTTTGTGAACTGAAATAATATAAATTGAGAAAGTCAGGCATTGGAGGCAGTAGCTGATTTTTCCATTAGGCCAACAAGGTGTGGGCCTAAGACAATCAACTTTGTGGTTGCCCCCTCAGACTAGTCACCCCCCTGGACAGTCCATTATTCTTGACTCCAGGAGTGCCCCACACAAAGTCAGTCAGAAAGGTGTAGACAACGCCACCCGGAGACTCTGCTTCAACTCCTGACTCCGGTTGCTCTCACTGCTCCTGAGATGAGATGTCGGGATAGGGTGGCCTCCTCTGGTCTAGACGTGATAAATGTCTATGTCTGTTATTGATTAGAAGGAAAAAAATTCTCAAGAGAAGTGACCATCTCCAGGAAGGACAGAATCAGATGCAACCAACTTCAACTCTAACATGAAAGATCTGGGGTTAGAAAGGAAGAAGGACTTTCTGCCAGTGAGATATTAAACACTCGGACTGGTAAACAAGAGACGTTGTGAAAACTCCTTCCTGGAAGAGCTTAGAAGGCAAAGGTCCATCTGTCCTAAAGGTAGGGGCTGGACTAGATGACCTAAGATTTTAAGTGAAGTGGTGTTTTTGATGGCAGTCGAGGCAGGAAGCAGAACATCTTAATCGTGGGCAAGAAAATCAACCTACGCCTAAGCACAATGGATTTTAACAACTGGAAGCCCACAGACAACTAAAATAACCATTTCAAGGATGTGATTGGACTCCTAAAATCAAAGCAATTTGCAGTGTTCCTCACATCAAAGAACAATAACTGAGGAATAGGGCAATAAACACAGAGTTTTTAACTAAAACTTCCAAAAGAAATGTAGAAAGTCCAGAGAATGATTCCTACTGCAGTAGGCAATGGGTATAGGTCTGGATATACTTGTGCGGCACAAATAAAATCATCTTTATTTTTAAGGTTACATGACTGAGCCAATGGAATGCTCTTCTTTGATATGCAGTCTACTCTTGCCACCTGGTGGTGAAATAGTAAAGAAAAACACTGAGACTGAAACTAGTAATCCCCTCAGGGTTTTCTTTTTCTTCTTTTAACAGGTGGATGACAAGTGCCCCTAGTGCTTAACTGTAAGTAATCACTACAGCAAAATTAATAAGGCCTATCCTTCAGCGTTCAACTCGAGAGTCTCTGACAGGGGAAAGCAATGATCGATGAGTGAATAATTTCAAAGTATTGCCAGAATTCTTGGGAAAACAAAAGGAAACCCAAACCTCACCTAATTTTATTATCTCTCTATATTACCAAACTTATAGACTATATTGTTCTCTCATGAAGGTGGCTAACAGCTGCTATGTAGAAAGAAGAAAGAGGCATAACATTAGGAGGAAAGACATTCTCTTTGTTTCTAAGTAATGTACGCATCTCCCTTGATTCCATTCTTGGTGAAAAATACCCACTAAGGACATTTGAACCACAGAAGCCTGTATGTGCCTTCATAGAGGGAAATGCAAACTGCAGTGAAAGCAAACTGTCAAATTGCATTTCACTTGACTTCAAAGAATTATGCAACAAAGAATTATTGCTGAGAAGAGGGAACTCAAAGCAACACCACTGCACTCAAAGTGACCCTACAAGTTTTATGACATCTAAATACAATCAATCTTGCACTCTTTGAATCCTGTTAAGCACCAATAATAGGCTGAAAACAAACTCACCTGGATGATAAATCAGGCTAGTTTTTCCCCTGACTAGCAGCGATTGCAATGAGTCATAGTTCAAGTGCAACTTTTCCCTCCAGAGGAATAACTCAGACAGTCTAATCAACAAGGATTTTTTTCAGTATCCTTCATCAGTCAGTATCTTCAGCACCAGAGATGCTAATTCAAGACAGCATGATCAAAACCTGCTTTGACTAGTCTGCACTCACTTTCTTCCACCTCTGCTAACTCTATTGCTGCAGCTTCTTCATCAGACTCCAAAGTTCATGGTCAGGCCCTCTGGATGAAGGTTAATAGTCACTCTGCCCCTCATTATCTAAAAAATAAAATGCCCCAATCTTCAGAGTCACTGTTTACCTTAATGAAATAGGACCACTAGGAAAGAAAAAAGTATCCAGTACTATGTTGGTTACATGATCTTTTGCAGAAGGCCTCAAAACCTTTAAATATTTCCCCAGAATGAGTTTACTTTCCTGAACAAAGTCAGCACATCACAGCTGCACCACATATTACCATTTACTCATTTCAAATAACACAGCTCTAGTGTTTGGACCACAGGAACAATTAATCAACTTTCAAAAGGATACTGGCTCCAAGGAAGTCAATATAAATGATCAGAAAGTCACTATGGAAAGATTTACTAAAATTTACAGCATAATACTCTTACAAGAGCTATTTTATAGTAACATTCATCTTATCAACTATAGAAATTAACAGCAGTTTTCAACAGGCTAGCTAGTTGCCCAATTTCCTAGGGCTGAATTTGAAATTTCAAAGTAGATATCTCCTTCTTGGTGTTTCAGAATTGGCTGGTTACACAAATGTCAGCTGTCCTAGATTGTTAGGAAGATTTACGATTTAAAATTCAACAGTCCTTAGGTTAGTACTGACTCAACCTTTCACCACCCTGAAGATCTTGGAGAAATTTTATGATGATACAAGGATAAATACAGGGATAAATCTTTTGATGCAGTGAGTAGAATAACAACTGGTACATTGTTGCACCAGTAGATAAGAATAAAACTCAACATTTGTCACAGGAGTGCTCTGTTGGTACAGAAATTGAAAAGCAAATACCTTCAATTCTTTGCAAGTAAAATTTTCATTTTCCAAGATCTTTTTCCTGTCCTCCAAGACAGAGCTTTCTTCCTCAAATTTGACTTGAAAACCCAACCTATTTTCATGGTAGTGGGCAAACTTACTCAATTTTCTTATTCATAGGGAAAATTCTGAGCTCACTCCAAGCCATTATCTATCATTTCAAAATACAGTAAAAGCTTTATTATCTGGCGAAAGCGGGACTGGGAGATGGCCTTAAATTGAGGCTGATTATCCAAATACTCAGGGGTGCCCAGCAGGGGGCTGTGCAGAATCACACCAAGGACTGAAGCAAAGTTCCTCTGGAATCCGCTGCAGATCTCAGGGGGTACAGAACCTGGTTTTACTTACATTCCAAGAACTGTTTGCTAATCAGGTTAGGAAATAGTTTTCTCCCTTTAACAAGGAGTTGCTAATCGATTAGCAGAATACTGCAGCATACATCTGCAACCCCAGGGAACAGAGGCCACTGGGCAAAGACTTTTTTGTTGTTGTTATGGTATTCGTTATGTGTCAAACACTGTTCTAAGCATTGGGATAGATATAAGTTAATTAGATGGACAGAGTCCCTTTCCCAGAATTGACTGCTTTACCTAAAAGCTAAGGCAGAATGAACAGAGATCTATGCCAATATTCAGCAAGAGCTGCCATTCAAGGAGAGGCATCAAACAATGATCCCTTGTGAGGAAGCAGTTTACAATCAGTTAAGATGACCTTGGTATGGAGGTCAGCTGAAGTTCCAATTGGTAGAGCACAGTTTTTTACTGACCTTTTTCCAAGGGTACAATTCTTCTCATGAACCAATACTTACTTTTCAATGACCTCATTTGTTACAGTCATAGAATTTAGGGCACAAGATGATCCCACCCTCCATCCGAATACAGCCAACTTCCGATGGCCAACCAGTGAATGACCCCAACAAATGACGGGGCTTGGTACAAATGAGTGGCCGGAAAGAATGGAAAGGAAGATGGTGGGAGGAGGAAGGGTTATCACCGGAGCTGTGGCAGCAGAAGATGAATGGTACTGCAGTAGGGAAGCGGTGGCCAGGCAGGTGATTAAAGGAGATATGGGGAGGCAGAAGTAACCACAGAGTGGGCAGCAGCAGAGAAAGGAAGCTTAGGGGGAGCTGGGCATAAGGAAAGGCAGGGTGGCTGGTGAGAGAACCAGCCTGTTAGCACCCTCCAATCTCTCCCCAAATCCCCATGGCTAGGTCTCTCTTCAGCCCCGCAGGCCTCTCTTATCAAAGCTTCTGGAGTTAGGCTCCCTTCCTGGTTCAGAGCAGCAGCAAGCAGATGGGTCCCAAAATTCTTAAGCATGCAGCGCTCCTGTTAACCAACCAAGCAACATCTCTGATGTGTTAATAATAATACTACTACTAATAATAATATTTGTTAAGTGCTTATGATGTGCCAAGCCTGTACTTACTGCTGGGGTAGACATAAAATCATCAGGCCAGAAACAGTCCCTGTCCCACACGGGGCTCCCAGTTTAAGTAGGAAGGAGAACATGACAATATGATATTATGTTAATTCGATAGATGCTAACAGAGGAAGATACAGAAAGGATAAATGAAATATACCCACGTCCCCAAATCCTCACTCTAGTCATTAGTTCTTAACTTTTTACTTCATCAGAGTTTGACAAGAGCTGAATGTTAAGAAGCTAAAACTAATCTGTGTTCTTCCCCTTCATCCTTCTCCCCCAGGTCTTCTGGTGAAGTGACTGAAAGCCAAGCTGCAAGATGAAGTGAGCAGAATAAGGAACAGGCAAAGATAAAGCAAAAACTGAATCATTAGTTCCCAGATGATCTAAAATGGGATTGTGTTAGATAAGCAACCAAGAGAGTTCAAAGAATAGGGGAGGTAAAGAAGAGAAGTGAAAAGGAGAAATTTGGGAACTCTTTCCATACACCTTACCTCTGCTGCCAAATAATGCCCAGTAGCAAGGTGTTTGAAACGAAAGAGGCTATTCCAATATCCTGCTCCACCCCGGCAAGGATCATGTTGAACTACCTGGAACAAGTAATGATACAAAGTCAGAGTTAATGGGGCTGCATTTCTATAAGTACAACTAATCTGAGACATTGCTCCGGAAGTCTAATTAAGTAGAATACAGTAATATTAAAATAATTACCATCTTTAAACAAGCATCTAGAAAATTCACAAACTCCAAGGAAAAGGAAAGAATGGTTACGAATTGATTAGCTGAGGCCAGTGATTGACACCCACAATCTCCTCCCACCCAACTTGGTAAAATTCACTATAAAGAGCAGAGTTCCTACGCTTAATACAGAGTGTTGCACAAAGTGGACACTCAGTATTGTTGAAGTTGATAAAGATCATTATGGATTTGTGAAGGAAACTGATTTGTGACTGACCTACAAGTATAGTGAACTTTGGGAAGTTTTAAACATCAGGGAAAATTTACTGTAATTAAAAGTAGTATCTTGAACAGCTGAGATTCTAGGGTACTGTAATAGCTAAGGAAAATAAAACAGAAGGTTAAAAACTGTACATAGTATCCAGGAGAAAGAATTAGCCTCCTAAAGGAAACTGAAATTTAGACAGCTTTCTCTTCTCAGAAAGACTGAAAGTGCTGCAAAGGGAGATTGAAAAAACTCATCCTTTGGAAGGCCGAATGGAGGAAAAAATATTTCAGAGGACTTCTTTGACGAACTTTAAGGTATTTGATATTTATCAATCAAAATAATATTCTCACTTCTAATAATTGAAAAGTACCACCTCCTACCTCACGTCACTGCTCTCCCACTACAACCCAACCCGCACACTTGGCTCCTCTAATGAATGCCAACCTACTCCCTGTACCTTGAGCTTGTCTGTCTAGCTGCTGACCACTCCCTACATCCTGCCTCTGGCCTGGAACAACTCTCCCTCTTCAGATCTGACAATGACTCTCCCCACCTTCAAAGCCTTATTGAAGGCATATCTCCTCCAAGAGGCCTTCCCTGATTAGGCCCTCATTTCCTTTTCTCCCATGTCCTTTTGCATTGCCTTGATTTGTTTCCTTTAGCCACCTTCCTCCCGCCCCCTCAGCCCCAAAGCACTTATGTATATATCCATAAATTTATTTATTTATATTAATGTCCGTCCCCTCCTCTAGGCTCTAAGCTGGTTGTGGGCAAGGAATTTGTCTACTATGTTGTTATATTGTATTCTCCCAAGTGCACAGTACAGGGCTCTGCACACAGTAAGCACTCAATAAATTTGACTGATTGAATGAATGCCTTAAGCATGCAACTCTAACAAGCCAGCTTATGACTTACACATATCCTCAGTGTAAGTCATGTATCCCAAAGAGGTGGGCTCTATTGGGGATGAATAGGCCTAAGTTCTCCCCTCTTTTACTTCTCTTTTCCTGAGCAAGAGCAATCTCGATTTAGCACCTCTTCTAAATCGACCTTGACCTGTGAGCCCTTATTAGGATCGGTAAAATATACTGGAAAAGAAAAACGTCTCTGAGGGTTGGAGAGGGGAAAAGGAAAGACTCAGAGAGAGGGGTTGATTCACATTTCTTGCTTCTGTTTTCAGCAGTTTTGTAAGTTGGGTTTTGTGTGTGTTTTTGAACATCCGGGATTGTATTAACCATCTTTACCTCGACCTCCCACAGAGCTTTGGAACTAGTTGCAGAAGTGGCTGATTGCCTGCCAGTTGTTCTCAAGAAAACATGCTGCTTCTTTCTGTGTTCATCACAAGTCAGAAACTTCTCCTGCTCTGCATGGAATAATCTCACCACATCACCCTAATGATTAACAAACACACAATAAAAAGGCAAAGTGAAGCACACAGCACAAGGATAATGCCAGTTCTTGCTAACCCAATAAAATGCAGTCAAACTTACCCCTTTCAGTATGTCATCTTTATTATCACTCCACTTCATAAAAAGTACTATTTTCCAGCTTGTGTTACAGTTGACAGAGTTGACCTGAAAAACAAAATTGTAAGACTCAGAAATGATTTCTTAGATGGGTCAAACACCACCCCCAAGAACTGCTTAGCCTCGTCCAATGACTGTCCCATCTATTATAATAAGATATAACACTCTGGCCTGCCGTGTGACCTTAGCCAAGTTATCTTTACCTCTATGGACCTCAATTTCCTCATCTGTAAAATGGGACTTGTAAGACCTACATCACAGGAATGTTGTGAGGATAAAAGAAAATGTAATCGATGTCAAATACAAAGCATGACTGCAACATGTAAAACCAAAATACATGCAGAAATAGGGTGATAATACATTGGTTATAAGGGTGGTATGTGGCAATAATGTTGATTTTTGTCTAAACAGCCAGTACAGATAAGCTTTATCTGATCCAAATTGCTTCAATCTGGTAACTGGTATTTTCTCTTTCTAAAGCAATTTTTCTTCCCTGCCAATCACCCAACCTATGTGTTGCTCTCCATTTATTTCAGCGACCTTTCTATAACACATTGGATTTCAAATGGGCCAAACTGCCTAGGTTTGTATTTAACACCTTCAGACTAATTTCCAATTTAGAGGAAGTGGGCTCTGACTACTGAGATGCCTTTTAAAAAAGATTACAGATCTTACCTCATTGCAACCTGGATTATCCACTAGCTGGTGACTGCTGGCATGAAGAGGCTGTCCAGCATTGACAGGGTTCAGAACTACCTTGTCCCCAATGACAACCTGGAAGATGACATATTTTCTGTCACAATGAGTTTGGAGTTCAGTTTCCAGATATGCAGTACACCTTCACTAAGCTATCACTTTGAGCAAAACCCTTGCTTATAAAAAGTAGTTCTAAATGCCCTGCAAATCATCAAGTCTTTTAGTCCTAACATGCAGAACAAATTAATGTGATGTGGTTACTACTGCTTTTGATGGGGTTTTCTTTCACAACAGCTAAACCTATCCAATCATGAAGATTTCAAGACCAAGAACCTGTGTGAAGGAACTGATTACAGCACTAGTGGTTTGCAAAGTCTTGCTGACACTCTTCCCTGCCAGTTGTGTTTATGCTGGGCCACTGAGTGCAGAAAGTGAGGAAGTGAGCAAGAAAGCAGCATGCTTAAGTGCAGACAAGAATTTTATCAACTAAGCATTTTTATATAGTCATTACTGGAAGAGAAGCAACATGGCCTACTGGATAGAGCACAAGCCTGGGAGTCAGAAGGACCTGGGTTCTAATCCCGGCTCCACCACTTGTCTATGTTATCTTGGTCAAGTCACTTAACTTCTCTGTGCCTCAGTTATCTCATCTGTAAAATGAGGGTTCAGACTGTGAGCTCCATGCGGAAAATGTACTGTGTACCATCTGATTAGCTTATATCTTCCCCAGTGCTTAGTACAGTGCCTGGCACATAGTAAATGCTTAACAAATGCCATAAAAAAAGGACACTCAGTTCTCCTAAACTGTGGGAATTACATTCTTGACATATCCCACATTAAGGACAACTCCCATTATAGTACACACAACTTAACTGATGCTGCGCACATACTTGCAATTATTTCTGCTGACCGGATAGATGCCCATTATCAAAAGAACATTCCCTAACAGTGTAGGGAAAACATGGGTTATGAAAGAACTGAATGTTTGTGTATATTCATTCATTCAATTGCATTTATTGAGCACTTACCATGGGCAAAGCTCACAGTCTATGACTATGACATACTTTAGAACACTTCATACAATGTTTACTCTGGCCTTTCTGTCCAGTACTGGCTGAGGCCACATCACTGTGCTACATCCATGCAAGCTCCAGGCCAAATATCAGTATCAGATTACAGTCTCTCAAACACTTAATACAGCATTTTACAGACAGTAAGAGCTCAGTAAATATCACTGATTGGAGGAATGAAGAGAGCAGTTCGCAACAGTCCTCGCTCATTCAGTCAGCTTTCATTTCAGCTGGCAACAAGTTTTCCACCTCCTTGTATTTCTCTTTTTTTAAAATGGTATTTGTCAAGCGCTTACTAGAGAAGCAGCATGACTCAGTGGAAAGACCCCAGGCTTGGGAGTCAGAGGTCATGGGTTCAAATCCCGGCTCTGCCACTTGTCAGCTGTGTGACTGTGGGCAAGTCACTTAACGTCTCTGTGCCTCAGTTACCTCATCTGTAAAATGGGGATTAAGACTGTGAGCCTCATGTGGGACAACCTGATTACCCTCTATCTACACCAGTGCTTAGAACAGTGCTCTGCATGTAGTAAGGGCTTAACAAATATCAACATTATTATTATAATTAGTTGCCAAACACTGTAGTAAGTGCTGGGGTAGATACAAGATAATTAGTTCAGACATAGTCCCTATCCTGTCCCACCTGGGGCTTTCAGTAAAGGTTCCCACTGCCCTGAACTAGTTCCCACTGTATATGAGTTATGGCTGGAACACCCAACTCCTCGGACATTCAGAGCCAGCATCACTAAGGAAGCTGCAGCAGGTTCAGAATGTTCCATATTATGAGCCTTTTTTTTCCCCTTTGTATTTGTTAAGCACTTTCTATGTGCCAGGCACTGTACTAAGCACTGGGGCAGATACAAGCTAATCAGGTTGGACACAGTCCATGTCCTACATGGGGTTTGCAGTACTAATCCCCTTCACAGATGAGCTAACTGAGCAACAAAGAGGCAAAGTGATTTGCCCAAAGTCACACGGCAGACAAGTAGAGGACCTGGGATTAGAATCCAAGTCCTTCTGACTCCCAGGCCTGTGCTCTTTCCACTAGGCCATGCTGCATTCCCCACAACATGCTTATTTACATAACCTTCTCTTTTCCTCTGCTCTAGCATTATGCCCCAGTTTTCTCTATCCCTAAATGGGTGAAGATTTGGTAAAATAAGCTCATTGTGGGCAAGGAATGTGACTGTTTACTGTTGTATTTTACTCTCCCAAGTGCTTAATACAGTGCTCTGCAAACAGTAAGCACTCAATAAATATGATTGAATGGATATAGACTTTGTTTATTAACGTACTATGGTAATAGCAATTACAATTGGTACTCTCAGTACACAACAATTCCTCCTTATTACAAACTGTAAATTCTAACATCAACTCACATTTGTATTATTGAAGTTTTTATGTAAATGGGGAGTACGCAAGTTGCATTTTCAAAATCCAAATAGTTCAGAGAGATTTCATTCATGAAACATGGCAAAGGTAAAGTTTCTAAGTTGAATTCAATTCTTTCAGAAGTAGGGCTGGATTATTAAAAAAAGACTTGCATCTCTTGTGCTGAGATCAGCTGAGACACTTCTATCCATAGCCCCTAACTTTGAATTTCAGAAGCTTCCAAGTAGGATCTTTTCTAAGGAAAGCCTTTATCATCTTCTCTTGAAAGAACAAAGCTATATATTTTTTTCAAAAATCACCCTATGGGAAATGGTTCAAAGCCTATCTTTACAGTAAGATTGCATCGATGACTTTCAGAAAAAAAAAAAATCCTGCTTTTCTGTGAACACAGAAGCTCTGGGGCAATGACGGCTTAACCAGAAGACTAACATTTATTAGCCTGAATTTGGAGTTTAATGTTTTCTTTTCATTTTAAGAGACAGGCTCCTCCCCCTCACTGCCCAGTAGATGCACACATAAGTTTAAAATAATTTTCTTCAGAACAAAGAACCTGCCCACTTAAATACGAAGGGCAACAAACTCTAAAGACCTCAATTTTGAGGGTCAAAAAATTTTGGAATGTAGTTTTCTTTTTCCATTTACAGTTTAAATGTCTACACAATTCTTAAGTGTCTTTTTCCAAAAAAAAAAAAAAAAGCCTCTAGGGATTTTTCAACATTTTTACCATTTGGCATCAGATTACTACACTTAAGAGCCACTGAAAATAAAAACAAAAATACTTCAGTATCTTAAAGGGGTCAGAGTTGAGTTTAAGGCATGTGGTGGTTTAAGAAAACTAGAGTGAAAACAGTTACTGTGGGCAAGTCACTTAACTTCTCTGTGCCTCAGTTCCCTCATCTGTAAAATGGGGATGAAGACTGTGAGCCCCACGTGGGACAACCTGATTCCCCTGTGTTTACCCCAGCGCTTAGAACAGTGCTCTGCACATAGTAAGCGCTTAACAAATACCAACATTATTATTATTATTATTAGGTACTAAATCCAATAAACCTGCTCTAGCATATTAGTATTCCTCAAAAAGAACAATGAGGAAATGAGGCAAAGGATAAAAAGCACTTTCTCTAGCCTCTCATATGATAATTAAAACTTGCAATTTAACTCAGAATAAAATTGTTGGGCAAGAGCAAGATCTATTTCCTCATCTATCCCCTCGAACTCTCACCAAACAATATATTTTGTGAGTTCATTCCAGGCATCTGCAAATGAGTGTTTCCAGTTCATTACAGATCTACAATTAAAGCTTTGAGATCTATGACATAATAGATTATTGTCTTTGTTTTTCACAAAAATGAATACAAACAGTGAGATAATTGAATGTGCAGAGCATTTTTAAAAGTCACTATAGGAAGAAATAGCTTCTGGTTTCAGAAATCATAATCCACTCCAATTTTGTTCCTTTCCCCACCCTCGGAATGCCACCTTGCACCTTCTGATGTAATTACAGCTGTTCTTCATTTAGCCAATGACGAAGTTTGCCTATGGGGGAGAGTGTTGCTGAAAAAGCCACTGGGAGACTGACAGTCCCAAGGATACCAAGTATACATGAAAATGTTCCCATAATAAATGACATGATTTGTTGTTTGCAACAACTAGTGTTGCTTTCAGTTTGGCCTCAGTCTTCCAAACCTCTGGAAGAATCTGCTTGAAAAGAGCAGCTCCTTTCCTAATTGCAGCACCCCTGATATGCAGGTCTGTCTGCCTCACTTGTTTCCCAGGATTCAGTTGTGATGCTGCATTGTGTGCACCTGTGTTTTACAGCAGCCTTAGAAATTTCTTCTGTGCCCCTTCCTTTTGGTTCTTCTATTTCAGTTCATTACACAGAAGCTGTTGTGGTCATCCATTCTCAGCACGTGCACCACAGCAGTGCTGAGTTAGATAAGCTTAGTGTCAAAGCTAGGAGTTTGACAATAGCAAGATTTCACTGTTTGTGATCCTTCTCACCTCTTGATGTTGAATATGGCCCTTATGTCATGTTGATGAGATTGCTCAAGGAGTCAGAAGCAGAGGGTCCAGGTCTCATAACCATATCCAAGCCATCCTCAACTTACTACATTTCAAGTCCTGACAAATGGCACTTGCAACATTTCTAACTTTACAGCCTATTTGGGGTTCAAAACGAATGGGTTTCAATTTTACAACAGCAGCCTCCCAGTGGTGAGGGGAGGGGGAATGTGTATGCAGGAACCACAAGGGGTAGAGGAAACAATTTTTAAAACCATGATGAGTGGTGTGAGGGCCAAGGTTTAAAGAGGGAGGTGGAGAAAGGTGATGTTGGGGTAGGAGAAATCGAGGACTGGTGGAAATTATCTTATTGCCAGGTGGAGTCACCAGGTAGGGTTCAACATGTCCATTTTACTTCAGATGAACTATAAATTGGCCATCCTAACATGAAAACTCTCTGATTCAATATAAATACATTATTGAAGCTATTTTACCTATAACTGATTTAGTACATGATTCTTCTGGTTAATTTTGGTAAAAAAAACAGGGTTTTTGACTAACATCGTTCCTACGAGAAACCTGATGTCAACTTTTAACATTTTGACCTAAGGCATGGTTTTAAGGAACTGATTGTACCCAAAGTCCTGGGACTGCCTGGAGAAGATTGGACAGCATTAACACTCTGTAAACCTTGGCCTGAGCCTTGATGCCACGTTGCCGCAATAATCCCCCGAAGAATATGCTGTCCTTCTAGATTCTTTTTTCCACTTCCTTACCTATCTTTGAATCATTGCACAATGTGCTGCCAAGATAATGGGATTCTGCAGCAGCATCCAGTTCTAGATTGCTGAAGAAAGTCTTCAATGCTGTTTGGGTTTCCTGGGTGCATTACTTTGGTTTTAATCCCCACTCATGGGGGGGAAGACTAGATTAGCAGATTTGACAGGGGAGAGAATTCCTTGCAGGAGAAAGAGAGGGCATGCAAAGACTCAGAGATGGGAGAATCAAGAGCCAGGTCCAATTGGGAGGAACAGAGAGTGCGATCTGGGGTGTAGTAAGAAGGGATTGAGGAGAGAGAAGGAGACATTGGGTAGACAGTTGTGAATTTAGTGGTCAAGAGTTTCTGTTTGAAGCAGCACCTTAAAGCTAACCATTAGGAATTTGTTTAGAGTCCAGACCCTAATACTTTAGCTCCATCCATCAATCCTATAACTTTGAAATCTGCACTTACGCTGTCTCCTATGGAACGCAGTTTGTAGAACGGCTGAATATAAAACCAGGATCCCTCATTGCCAGCCTCATCCAGGGTCACCCTCATAGCATTCTTCTCCAGCAGGGCTGGAAGCCTCTTATTAACCGTAAGGTATTTGTTACTTTTCAAATGCAGAAGCTGAAACCAAGGGTTAAAAGAGGGATATCAGCAAGTTTCAAGATTTGTTCTTCATTTCTCTCTCAACGGTATCCAAAATGTAAAAAAAAGCCAGTGGGGGAAATCACTGTCTATAGGAAAGAAGACTTCCCCCATCCCCACTACTAGTCACAAGTAGAGCGGCCTTGTGTCGGGGGGAGGGGAGGGTACTCTGGTCATGCCCAGCTTCAGCAGGAATCACTGAAAGGGCCATGGCCAGTGTGTGACCAGCCGTTTCTGAAATGGCAACCAAAAGGTGCTTTGTCAGAATCCACTTGTCTCCTTGAGGCATCCCAAGGGGCATCTAGACATTGCCTTCCGGTTCCCAGAACAGAATCTGGCTGATTATTATCTTGGACAGAGTGTATTGCTTTCAATAAGCCATCTGTAGTCAATTTACAGAAAATAAGCAACATGGATGTTTGTCTGTTTACCCTGACACAGACAATCAGAAGGAAAAGTAAAGGCCAGGAAAAGGTACCCTCGGCAAAGGAAAATGAATGTGCGAGGATGGTCTCATTCTAAACACCCTTCCTGAAGTCATATCCCATTGACTCAGCTCATTTTCAAATTGAGTTTTGCTCTAACATGGTAGGGGACTGGGTAGTATTTTTTTTTCATTTGGAACACTAACCAGAAAAATACCTCCAACATACCTGGATGACATTGCCATATTGGATAACTGTTCCCAGGAGCTTCCTGTTTTCAGTCTCATTCTGTTTCTTTTCCAAATCTGCAGCATGCTGAAAGTAAAGGAGATAGTGGTAAACTCAAAATCTGCAGATTTCCATGGCTATGCCCTCGTATTTTGTCTAACAAACACTACTATTCAATTTAATAAACATGGCAGCAGCGCCATTTATCACGTGCCCATGTTCTAAAGGCAACAGGCCCAAGAGAAATTAAAATGAACTCTACTTCTCCTTCTACAATATTACTTTTTAAATAAAGTTTCCAAGAGAATCTTTGTTTATGTCATTTGCTACAAATACATACTTGTGTTCTCTCAGCCCAGTGATACAGAGAGAGGAGTCGGTGGGGACAGAAATGAGAAGGTTTCAGTAAATGCGGATGAAGCCAACACAAAGTTTGCAGGCAGATGAAAATGTTTACAAGCATCAAGATCTACTAGGCTGATTTATACTGAGTTCTCTTCCTTTTTTGCCAAAATGCCATTGTTTTTCATCACATCCTTGAAAAATGGGTCAAGGGGATTGCTCCCACTTTATTGAATGAGCAACTGCATCACAAGTAAATTGGGTGCTCTGTCCATTTCTACCCAGAATTTAGTATTCAAGTCTGCCTCCAAGCCCTGTATACAGAGTTAGAAAAAAGAGAGCTCAGTATCTAATCTGGTAGTTAAAACCAGGGTTTCCCATACCATATTTTTCAAAGGCTCACAGTGTCCTTTTTCCTGAAACTTTAAGAGGATACCAGAATTAGATACTACTCAACTTCCTGTTTCTCAGTGTTGTGGCCAAGATTAGTGCTCATGAATAGCAAGGGGCAAAAGCAATGATTTCTGCCAGCTAAATGTCATTTTCTTCAAATAGCTGTGCCCCTGCAAAAAATATCCTAAATCTGCAAGACTGGCCATACCCATCTCAGGCTTAAGGCATATCACTAACCATTTTTTTTGAAGGGCTGGCTGCAGCTAGATTTAAATATGATTTCCAGGGATGAACGTTTAAGGAATGAATACATTTACAAAGGCTATGGTGAGCAGGTAGCAAATTTACTTTTACAAAAGCCTTCCTGCCCTGAACTTTTATTTGTAAATAAACATTCATGTTCAGAATCTACATGATTACTCCTTTTCTCTTACAAAAAAAATTTGGTTTTCTTGAGAAATCATTTAGCTGATCAGCCCTTCTCTCCCTCCTCCCCCACCCATCCCCTGCCCAGCCCCCACATCCTAAATGATTTGACTTTCTTAAAACATAAAAGCAAATGAGTTGCTGTCTTAGAGCCAGGGAGGGAGAAAGGGGGAAGTACTAGACTTAGAATGCTATCATCGGATATCTTCCATGACTGAAATGTTCTTTTTCCTTCACTTCAAAAGGCCAACATGCCAAAAGGCTTCCTCCTACAAGAACCAGAAATGTACCTCTTCCTACATGCACTTTGAAGTCGTTTACAAGCTGTAGAAAAGTGGACCCTGGATTGTAAACTGTCAGAAAACAAATGCAGTAAAGATTTGAACTGAGCATTAGTAACCACAAGGAAAATCAAAAAGGTACTGACACTGTATTGAAATAACTAGTAGGTCACAAACAAATTTGGAATATTGCATAGATGGCATCTCAAAATGTCCTCTTCATTTCAAATCCGGTGCTCTGTGCACAGCAGGTGTTCAAAAACTGCAGATGTCAAAGGTAAAGCATACTAAACAGATCCAAGTGAACACTTGGACTGAGTCAATCTTCACACACATCCTTTTCTTGACTTAACATTAAATTCAGTTCACTAGAGTGAATGAACACTTTCCTACTAAGCTCCTTTCTTCAAGCACTCTGCAAAGTGTTCCTGTTCCTCAACATGGATCTTAAAACATTTACTTAAAATTTTGGCTCTTAAGATCTCATTCAACCAATTTTTGGCCACCCAAAACCATCAATATTACGCCTGTATTTTCTTTGTTGTTCAACAGAAGGCTTAACATAATGGGAAAATGTCTACCAACTCGGTTGTATTGTACTCTCCCAACTGTTCAATACAGTGCTCTGCACACAAGAAGCTCTCAATAAATACCACTGATAATGAAAATTGAGAGTAAGGGGCCTCAATTAGGTTTCCAACTTGATTAATATGCTCCAAAACTCTTTAAACTAGCAGAGATAAGCATATTACTTATCAGATATCTGTAGATTATGCCAAAATCTTGGAAAATCCTCCACAGTGTCTGGGAAGTATAAAGCACCAAGCCATCTAATCTCTCGATTCCTCAGTCTCCTCATGTGTTTAATAATAATGAAAATAATAATAATAGTAGCATTTTTAAGCACTTACTATGTGCCAAGCACTGCCTTAAGTGCTGGGGTGGATAGATAATCAGATCAGACATAAGAAAACTATACATTTAAACAAAAATTACAATCATTGACTCCAATTGCTTTTGAGCTTGCTGTGCAATGAAGACCTGCTCTTCAATTTGTGAAGTTAGAAGATGACTAAAGGGTTTTGAGCTTCTCAGAAAATGGGATCTATACACAGCATTGTTATCATTTACAACACTGAGGCCAAAGAGTTCCTTTATATTTAGTTATGGGACATTATACTTTACCTGGGGTCATCTGTTCTTTATTACAGAAATAGAAAAAATATTATTGAATTTCCTAATTCTTTATGGTCCACAATTTTAGAATTACATAATATTGTAATTGTATTGAATTTCTGATAAGTAACCTAGTGGATGACTTGGTCTTTAGTAGACAATACTGAGCAGTCACTATTACAATTCCATTGAAGATGACAAAATGTAAGGCTTAAATTAAAGGATTGATCATTTCTTAAAACTAAACAATTGGGGATCTGTTTCAAGTGAACAGGTCTATCACTGTCAAGAAGCAGCTAGATAAAATTCCACTGTTGGGGGAAGATTAGGTTTGGAGAAGAAACTTAATGAAAGTAAGAAAAAACGTGAGCCCCACGTGGGACAATCTGATTACCCTGTATCTACCCCAGCGCTTAGAACAGTGCTCAGCACATAGTAAGCGCTTAACAAATACCATAATTATTATTATTATTATTAAGACCAAAATGTCCACCACAGGTTACTTTCAGTAGAAGAATGAAGACATTGAAACTACTCACCACTAGATGTCAGCTTCTTTTAAATCAGTGTTGATTCTTGATACTAGTCAAAGAAAGTCAAGTGTCCCAGATTCCTAAATCCCTTAAATGGCATTAACTTAAAATAACCTGACCTTTATATTGGGTGCCGCAGATTAAAAAAAAAACACACCACCAACAAACAAACAAAAACCCCACCCCACCAGGGGACAGGCACATGCCGAAGAAGACAAGTGATTATAAGTGAAACTCAGGTCTTAAATTTCAATGATGAAGGCAACTTCCAAACATGTTCAGTGCATAAAAAGGTATCGGGGTAGAAAATCACATTAATGGACAGGAAAAAGAGAAAAAAAGAACAGATGGAAAATAGACTATGCAGATTAATGGGCATGCGAATGCTCCAAGAAGTAATTTTGTTTTATTTTTGGAGAAGACATATTAATAGGCTATATCCTCAACAATCATCATTAGAGATGGGTTTTATTAAATATATTACATTAATTAGCCTTCTTTCATAGGTAAACTCTCAAAGAATACTTGAAGCATTTGCCAGAGGCAAATACTGAATTATGATGCTTTGCATGTGGCAACACTGAGGAACAAAGGGGTTAAATGTCTTGGTTCTGAGTGCAAGCAGGCCTTGATACAGCATAAAACTCAGCTCTCCTGACTCCAATTCAGGGCTCTCTTCTAGGTATGTTACAAGCTCGTGGAGGCAGGGAATGTGTCTGTTAGGCACATCTCCAAGTGGCCTTCCCAGACTAAGCCCCACTTTTTCTCATCTCCCACTCCCTTCTGTGTCACCCTGACTTGCTCCCTTTGCTCTTCCCCCCTCTCCCAGCCCCACAGCAATTATGTATATATCTGTATTTTATTTATTTGTATTGATGTCTGTCTCCCCGCCTCTAGACTGTGAGCCCATTGTGGGCAGGGATTGTCACTCTTTATTGTTGTACTGTACTTTCCCAAGTACTTAATACAGTGCTCTGCATTCAGTAAGAGCTTAATATGATTGAATGAATGAACGTTATATGGTACTCTCCCAAGAGCTTAGTACAGTGCTCTGCACACAGTAAGCGCTCAATAAATACTGACACAACTATAGACTCAGACAGCACAACCCTGTTTCCCACCTTTATTTCCTTACTTTCCACTTAAACACTGCCCTGAGTCAATAAAAGATTAAATGAAAATGGCCAGAGTGAGCACTAGTGTTAACCTTGTCTTAATGGTTGCAAAGAGAATTGATTTTAAGCCTAAAATGTCATTCATGAACCACTGAGTTCATAAATATTAGATTATGCAAATGCAATTTTAGGGTGGAAATAAAATATCTACACTGTTTCAGAAGTTGGGCCTCCTGAAAATCTTAATATGGGGCTTTTATGCTGTGACAAGCCCCACCCAAATGTCACTGTGCCAGGATTTTAGGATCAGTTGTCTTCATGAAAGACTCAAAAAAAGAAGTGTGCTCATGGTCTTGCCCAAAACTCTAATGGTGGGCAGACTCAAGGGAACTGGAGGGGAGGGTGGAGGGTTTGGTTACCACACATAGCATTACATGGAATTAACATAGAGAAGAAAAGAAAGAAGAGAACATTTTGGGCCACCTCTGTCTTGGAAAACGGTCAGTAGGTCCCCAAATTTCATAGATGCCTGGAGGCAAGGACAAGGATGGATTACAAGAGTGCAGCTAACACACATTAACAGTACTGTTGCCACCAGAACACCAGCAGCCAACACCATACTACGTGCTTGGGAAAGTACAATGGACTAGAGTTGGTAGAAGCAATTCCCGTCTAAGCCTTAAAACAAAGAGTTGGGCTCAAAAATCCCTTGAATTTCTCTGGTGCTCTCCTTCTGAAAAGCTCAAAGAGATTACACCTGTCTCACTGATTCAACTAATACATCCTTAAAGGCTTCTTTTCTGGGCTACATGGGACATAGAATTCCTGGACACGGTGGTGACTTGGGCTCCCTGGGCTATCTACAGGTGCTTCTGCCAGGAATTTGACCCAGACCAGCCTTAGATGTTGGAGTCGGGAATACCGCAGAGAGGCAGGCATGGTTCTTTAAATCAGTCACAGCTCCCTGGGACTGTTCAACAGAGCCACCTCTTGCAGGGCCTACGAAGCAAAGAGCTGGACTGGGCCAGATTTCCACAGGGGGACTGGCAGACTGTAGAGGCTGTTCTGAACCCCTGGGTCTTGGGGATACTACATACCCAAGAGGTCCAGAGACCTCTCTGAAGCAATATGGTCAACTTAGGTCTGCACTGCAATGGAGCACTCCTTTTGGCTCGTGAGTCGGCTACCAAATTAGGGTGGAAAAAGGCTGTATTCCCAACAACAACCCCAAGGGGTGAATTGCTGCACCCCCAAATCAATCAAGCCATGGTATTTGAGTGCTTACTATATGCAGAACCCTCTACTGAGTGCTTGAGAAAGTACAATATACTAGAGTGGGTAAAAGCGAGTCCTACCCAAGTCTTCATACAAAGAGTTGAGCTCAAAAATCCCTTGGATTTCTCCAGTGCTCTCCTTTTGAAGAGCTCAGAGGGATTACATCTGTCTCACTGATGCAACCTCCCCATGAGGTGAAGCGATCCATGGGGAGAAACTGACAGGATCAGTGACTTATGCAAATTCACGTAATGAGTAACAGTTTCAGAGACAGGGCTAGAATCCAGGTCTCCTGACTTCCAGGCCAGGGGTCTTTATCCATTTTTTCTACACTTGGGAACGCAAAGGCAGAGAGAGCTAAGGGAACCTGCTCTCCAACTGCACAGTGGAGAGGGCAATTCACTGTAAGCCATAGAAGTGAAGGCAGGGGTGAGCTCTCTGTTCAGAGCCCGGGCACCATTTTCCTTTCTTCCTCCACTTGCCAAAAGAACACTAAAATGAAAGGTGAAATCCACCCGCTGCCAGGAATTTCCTTTCACTCTAACATGAAGCTGGCAGTGCAAGATGTCAGAGAAACTGTGGCCCAATAACCCTCAATACATACGTGCAGTTTGTTGAGGAGCACTGCATCTGTTGTACTGTTGGCTCCTGGTTTGGCTGCTTTCCAAAACTGCTTCTGGGCAGAGTAGCGATTCATAGGACAGAGCTTAAACAGGCAATCTAGAAATTAAATGACAGACAATAAAATAGTTTTAAGCATGTGGGGTAAAGTAGGTGCAACTTTTCTCACCAGTAGGCCTATTATAAAGTGCACATATATGGGTGAAGATAAGAAAAATAAGCAAGGAGAAACAAGGAGGAAAAAGAGAAAATGGTGCCAGGCACTGCAACTCTTAAATGTAACACCAGAACAAAGGACAGCATTTTTGTGTGCACCAAGTGGCTGGGACTATGGGCCCCATATGGCTCTCACAGCCATACATGCTCTCACAGATCAATTTCACCATCGTGGTGTCTTCCTCAAAAACAAAGGACAACTAAACCGGCAATAACCATTTAGAAATAGAGTATTCATTCAATAGTATTTATTGAGCACTTACTACGTGCAGAGCACTGTACTAAGCGCTTGGAATGAACAAGTCAACAACAGATTTGACGGGCTTACAGTCTAATCGGGGGAGACGGACAGACAAGAACAATGGCAATAAATAGAGTCAAGGAGAAGAACATCTCGTAAAAACAATGGCAACTAAATAGAATCAAGGTGATGTACATTTCATTAACAAAATAAATAGGGTAATGAAAATATATACAGTTGAGCAGATGAGTACAGTGCTGAGGGGATGGGAAGGTAGAGAGGGAGGAGCGGAGGGAAATGGGGGGAAAAGAGGGTTAAGCTGTGGAGAGGTGAAGGGGGGGCAGTAGAGGGAGTAGAGGGAGAAGGGGAGCTCAGTCTGGGAAGGCCTCTTGGAGGAGGTGAGTTTTAAGTAGGGTTTTGAAGAGGGGAAGAGAATTAGTTTGGCGGAGGTGAGGAGGGAGGGCATTCCAGGACCGAGGGAGGTCGTGGCCCAGGGGTCGACGGCGGGACAGGCGAGACCGAGCGACGGTGAGGAGGTGGGCAGCAGAGGAGCGGAGCGTGTGGGGTGGGCAGTAGAAAGAGAGAAGGGAGGAGAGGTAGGAAGGGGCAAGGTAATGTACAGCCTTGAAGCCTAGAGTGAGGAGTTTTTGTTTGGAGCGGAGGTTGATAGGCAACCACTGGAGGTGTTTAAGAAGGGGAGTGACATGCCCAGATCGTTTCTGCAGGAAGATGAGCCGGGCAGCGGAGTGAAGAATAGACTGGAGCGGGGCAAGAGAGGAGGAAGGGAGGTCAGAGAGAAGGCTGACACAGTAGTCTAGCCGGGATATAACGAGAGCCTGTAGCAGTAAGGTAGCCGTTTGGGTGGAGAGGAAAGGGCGGATCTTGGCGATATTGTAAAGGTGAAACCGGCAGGTCTTGGTAACAGATAGGATGTGTGGAGTGAACAAGAGAGACGAGTCAAGGATGACACCGAGATTGCGGGCCTGAGAGACAGGAAGGATGGTCGTGCCATCCACGGTGATAGGGAAGTCTGGGAGAGGACCGGGCTTGGGAGGGAAGATGAGGAGCTCAGTCTTGCTCATGTTGAGTTTTAGGTGGCGGGCCGACATCCAGGTGGAGACATCCTGGAGGCAGGAGGAGATGCGAGCCTGAAGGGAGGGGGAGAAGACAGGGGCAGAGATGTAGATCTGCGTGTCATCTGCGTAGAGATGGTAGTCAAAGCCGTGAGAGCGAATGAGTTCACCGAGGGAGTGAGTGTAAATGGAGAACAGAAGAGGGCCAAGAACTGACCCTTGAGGAACTCCAACAGTTAAAGGATGGGAGGGGGAGGAGGCGCCTGCGAAAGAGACCAAGAATGACCGGCCAGAGAGATAAGAGGAGAACCAGGAGAGGACGGAGTCCGTGAAGCCAAGGTGAGATAGGTATGGAGGAGGAGGGGATGGTCGACAGTTTCAAAGGCAGCAGAGAGGTCAAGGAGGATTAGAATGGAGTAGGAGCCATTGGATTTGGCAAGAAGGAGGTCATGGGTGACCTTAGAGAGAGCAGTCTCGGTAGAGTGGAGGGGACGGAAGCCAGATTGGAGGAGGTCCAGGAGAGAATGGGAGTTAAGGAATTCTAAGCAGCGATTGTAGATGACTCGTTCTAGGATTTTGGAAAGGAAGTGTAGTAGGGAGATAGGGCGATAACTGGAAGGGGAAGTGGGGTCGAGAGCGAGTTTTTTTAGGATGGGGGAGACGTGGGCATGTTTGAAGGCAGATGGGAAGGAGCCATTGGAGATTGAGTAGTTAAAAATAGAAGTTAAGGAAGGGAGGAGGGCAGGGGCGATGTTTTTAATAAGGTGAGAGGGAATGAGGTCTGAGCTAGCTTTTCTGGAAAATTATTTTTCAGATTTTTATCATCTTCCCACCAAAGAATTGTATTGGACTATGAGCAATTTTACAAAGGCCATAAAGAAAAGCCCAGGCAAGACTTTTCTTGAACATCTGTGACATAATCTGGATTCAATTACTGCTTTAGGTGAACGACACAGTCCATGTTTCTCTCAGAATCCAAGACAACACAGCCGAGAGGAAGCACCAACAATACAATGTCATGATCACCCCTGAAGAATAATATTTACAAAATGATGGAAATGGAAACCCAGAAATAGCTGAATAATCAAAGAAAGGAAATAACCTACCCAACTGGCCTGCTGTCAAAAGGGACTGAATTTGTCACACCTCTTCCCCCATCCCTCATCTAGTTTAATGTCAGTCGTTCCCCCCCCCCACGTAGACTGTAAGATCCTTAGGGCCAGGGATCGTGTCTACCAAGTCTGTTGTGATGTACTTTCCCAAGTGCTTAGTTCTTGCCAAATTGTACATTCCAAGCGCTTAGTACAGTGCTCTGCACACGGTAAATGCTCAATAAATACGACTGAATGAATGAATGCTCCTGCACACAGTAAATGCTCAGTGAATACCACTGATTGATGACCTAATTAGACTAGGAAATCCACTTGGATCAGTGGGATTTGCTCTGATCATTGATACTTTAGGTTGTTTGATGTCAACTTCTGTAAAGATGCAGTCTCTTTTATAAATTAAATTTTGGATGTACAGAAAGTGAAACAAATTAAAACTGGATGTAACTACAACATCCCTGGACAATAATTACAAATAGAAAGAGAATAATCTATTTTGGAAACTTCCAAAATAGCACTTTTAAACTGGTTCTTTGCCCTCTGACACTCGGTGACTCCTGAAGGGCAAAATGATGATAACATAGAAAAATTGTAAAAGGTCACTTTGCTTGAGGTCAAATCAAGTTCCATCAATTTTTTTTTAATGATCAGAGGATATTTTAGTCTTTGTTGAATCATTATACAGTACTTTCAAACAGATAATAATTGTGCGTTTGTTAAGCGCTTACTATGTGCCACGCACTGCACTGTGGAAGATACAGGATAATCAGGTCAGACACAGTCTGTGTCCCTCAAAGGGCTCACAATTTTTTTTTTTAATTGTATCTGTTAAGCATTTACTATATGCCAGGCACTGCACTACATACCAGATAATCAGGTTAGGCAAAGTCCATGTCCCACATGAGGCTCACAGTTTTAATCCCCATTTTACAGATGAGGTAACTGAGGCACAGAGAAGTTAAGTGACTTGCCCAAGGTCACACAGCAGGCACATGGAGGAGTTGGAACTTGAACCCAGGTCCTCTGACTCCCAGGCCTATGCTCTTTCCACTGGGTCATTCTGCTTCTCTGCAGTATCAGGTGAAATACTAGTTTACAACCACTGGTAATTCGACAAGCATCCAAGGTGAGGGTGGATATTAAACAGCAATAGCTATTGCCAGAATCATAATCGCAGATGACATACCAACAATTCTTCTTTGCGCAAAATTCAGCATTACAACAGATTAAATGTATAATAACCAAATGTCTATGTAAATATATGAGACGCTAAGTTATTAGTAACAGAACAAAATTAGCTTTGCTGGTTTTGTCGTCTCAGTTACTTAGCAACTGACATCGAGGCAAGAATTAAATTAAGCTATTAAAACAGGGTACTTAAAAGTAATCTTCTGAAGTTTAGCAGGACAGCTGCTCCACATTGTCCTTTGGCAATTGGGAGATAATAATACAAATCAAAGTTCGGTTGTGTGTATCATTTTGCTGTTGTATGCCCAGAGAAGTAGTAAATCCAGCAGATAACTATTTAAAGCGAAACATACATTACTCCTTTTTCTGTACCCCTACAGAGGCCATCTGGAAAAGCTTTGAGTGGGGTTAAGGGACAGAGAGGCATAAACTTTCCAAACAACTTTGGATTTTCTAAAACTTCACCATACGTCACACTTTGTTAGAACAGTATTTACTGAATACCTACTGAGTACTGTACTAAGTGCTTGGAAAATACTATAGAAACCTCAAGAATAAAAATCAAGGCAGACAGGTTGGACAAAGAATTTAGTATGCCACAGGTAATGTCAAATCTATTATACCAGGTAGGCACGAATTGTCTTTTGAATAAGGAACTTTTAAAGAGAAGAAAAAGTGACGGAAGAGAAAGGCCACATTTCAGGTGGAGAAGCAGCACGTGAGTGGCCACGGAGATAAAATGTGGAATGATATCTGTGGGATCAAGAGTTGTTGGAGTACTTCGGATGAAAGGCAACATTTAAGAAGTAAGAGACTCATTGGAGAAGTTTGGCAGAATGAGCAGTTGGCATGCAAACACCCATGGGAAGATAGTGTTTGTACATCACAGCTTAATCACATTGTTTTAAGACATGACAGTTGCATTTGGAAGTGAAGTGGAATTTTCAGTGGGAACTGTCCCCATCTCATTTTGACTTTGGACTCTAAGCTGTAGACTGAAAGCTCCTTGTGGGCAGGGAACGTTCTACCAACTCTATTCTACTGTACTCCCCCCAGCGCTTAGTACAATGCTCTGCCCACATTAGCGCTCAATGAATGCCACTGATGGATAATAATAATAATGATGAGCATTCGTTAAGTGCTTACTATATTCCAAGCACTGTACTAGGCACTGGGGTAGATAAAGGGATAATCAGGTTCCACATGAGGCTCAGAGTAAGTACCAGGGAGATCAGGTTTTGAATCCCCACTAGAGATGAGCGAACTCAGGCACAGAGAAGATGAATGACTTGCCCAAAATCATGCAGCAGTAAGTGACAGACCCAGGATTAGAAACCATGGCCTCTGACTCACAGGCCTGTGCTCACTAGGCCATGCTGCTTCCCTAGTTTCTGGTAAAATGAGAAATCTTCACCTGAGAGGTGGGAAAGAAAATCATTCAATCATATTTACTGAGTGCTTACTGTGTGCAGAGCACAGTACTAAGCACCTGGGAAAGTACAATATAACAGAGTTGGTTAGACATGTTCCCTACCCACAATGAGCAGTAAAATGCCTGTTTACTTATACCTGTTTTATTTTGTTGTCCATCTCCCCTCTTCTAGACTGGGAGCCCTTTGTTGGGTAGGGATTGTCTCTGTTGCTGAATTGTACTTTCTAAGTGCTTAGCACAGTGCTCTGCACACAGTAAGTGCTCAATAAATACAGCGTAGGGGTGGAGAGAAGCACCCCCTGGAAGCACCCTCTTCTGAAGTTCATTCTGCTATCGAACCCCTAATCTGAACACATACCTACAGAACATACATTGCTGTTCTCCACAGAGCTTGTTTGTCAATATTTCTAGGAGTCAAATAGGCAGAATCACATTTTACAGCCTATCATCAATCAATATGCTAAACCTTCATGTACATGTAATTCGTATTTACTGAGCACTTATTGTGTGCAGGGCACTATACTAAGTGCTATATTTGCTATGGTTATTGAATATGGTTCACAATTAACACTTGAACAAAAACAACTAGCTGGAAGGAGAGGCAGACCAGCAGAAAACCTAACACATTGGATCAGATGCTTTCAAATATATAGATCAGTTTTAACAAGATAAAAATTTCACTAGCTGAGAGCAGGTCCACAGAAGTTACAAATAGAATACTACTTTAT
The DNA here is from genome assembly GCF_004115215.2 of Ornithorhynchus anatinus. Lineage (NCBI taxonomy): Eukaryota > Metazoa > Chordata > Mammalia > Monotremata > Ornithorhynchidae > Ornithorhynchus > Ornithorhynchus anatinus. The sequence continues at coordinate 96,496,168 of NC_041749.1, forward strand.
CCAGCAAGGAAGTGGATTAGCAAAGGGCTTAACAACTGATGAGCTGAGGCTATGTCAGTTAATACAAATTTGGTCAAATCCTGCATTCACTCAAATCAGAGATCAAGATTTGGTGCATGGTTTTGAGATTCCAAGAATGGAAGGCTATTTTGATGGATCTGTGTGTGCATGTGTCTAAATAGAAATCACCAACACTCCCTATTTGGCCCTTTATTTCTGTTGAGTAACCCGCAAAGAACTATGATGTAATTTCCATTCCTTGGCTCCCAGCCTGAAGCCCTTCAGGGGATTTCCACAGCAGGACATGAGGAAGGTGAGGAGACTGGAGGAAATGGGGCAAAGAAGAGGGGAAAAAATATATACGGATGGCCCTGTTTGTGCCAGTGGAGCTATTAGAAATTTACTGAACTGGTGAAATGAAAACAAAATTCTAAGCACCTATTTACTTTGTTTTAAGATTAAAAGAAGACTTTTACCTTTATTCTTCCTCTGCCACTGTGTAGGCCGTGCAACATTCATTCATTCAGCCGTATTTATTGAGTGCTTACTATGTGCAGAGCACTGTACTAAGCGCTTGGAATGTACATTTCGGCAACAGATGGAGACAATCCCTGCCCAACAACGGGCTCACAGTCTAAACGATGAACTGCTTAGTGTGAGAACCCTGTTAGCTCTCTGGGTGCACAGATAGCAATTTATGCATCTTCTGAAATGTCTCCCAAGTGATCGGCATGCAAGAAGTGCTCAACTATTACATCTGACCAAGCCTATCGCAACCAACAGTGGCCTCAAGCAACCTCCACTGCTATTTTCTTTTTTTATGATATTTTGTTAAGTCCTTGCTATGTGTCAAACACTGTTCTAAGCGCTGGAGTAGAAACAAGTTAATTAGGTTGGACACAGTCCCTGTCCTGCATGGGGCTGCAGTCTAAGTAGGAGAGAAAACAGGAGAACTGAGGGATAGAGAAGTTAAGTGACTTGCCCAAAGTCACACAGCAAGCAATTGGCAGAGCTGGGATTAGAACCCAGGTCCTCTAACTCCCAGGCCCATGCTGCTTCTCCACACTGAGGAAAGATGGCATTCCCAAACCTCCCTCCCTCCTGGTATGTCACCTATCCTCAAGGGCCAACCCACGGCATAGTGGCTGGAGCACGGGGCTGGGAGTCAGAACGACCTGGGTTCTAATCCCAGCTCTGTCCCTTGTCTTCTGTGTGATCTTGGGCAAGTCAGTGCACTTCTCTGTGCCTCAGTTGCCTCATCTGTAAAATGGGGATTAAGACTGTGAGCCTCATGTGGGATGGTGACTGTGTCCAATTTGATCACCTTGTATCTACCCCAGCATTTAGAAGTGCTGAGACATATAGTAAGCACTTTACAAATACCATCAGCATCTCTCCAGGGGCCTTCCCTCCTCCCCTTCCTCTTACACTGCACACTACATTAGACCAGACCCCAGCTGATCCACAAGGGCACTAGCCCACAGAGATATTTTCTAGGCACCATGGCAGACCAATCACACGCAAAATATCCCAATGGACCGGTGCCCTCAGGGGTCAATCAATAATGTGCCTATTTATAGTAGACTCACGTATCCTTATTGACTGCATCCACAACATTGCAAAGATGAGTTGGGGGTACAGAGCTGCCAGTGGCAGGGGCAATCATGGGGCTACATGAGCAGCAGGTGGAAGAAGCGGAGCTTCCCTACTGAAAAACCCCTCCCCCACCACAAGCTGGAGCACATGCTTGGAAAAAGATGAACCAGGGCCAGTCGATCCAGTGATTTCCCAGTAGTGTCTTCTGAGTTAATCTGGCCCTGTATGGGACTCAGTCGTATTTTTATATGGCAATTCTTGCTTATGAAAGAAATTTAAGTTAAGAAATGAAGCTTTGTTATAACTATTACCTGAGCCCCAAACTGGCATTTAAAACCTGAAGGGATGGCCGATAACTTCAGGGGCCTAAGTCAGGAAAGGGGTGGAGAATTTTCTCCATGAAAGCATAACAACTCCAGTAACTTTCTCTCGCACAGATTTCTGGCCTCATCAAGAGATGGAAAATTTTGTGTGTTCAAAGTTAATTTAATGTTGGTATTTATTAAGCGCTTACTATGTGCCGAGCACTGTTCTAAGCGCTGGAGCATAATTTAGTCACTACATGCCAAGAAAAGGTTTCTCAGCTTTGTTACAATGTGTGTGCACAGGGGATAGAGATAATCATCTGTCCTGGATGTTTTAGCCAATTCACCTGCCCAGGCACAGGGACCAAGCTGAACTCTCAAAGTCACCCTCAGCTGTATATGTCTCCTACTCTAGGAAACATCTCATGGGAGTTGGCACACAGTTTCCCACAGGGAAGACTTGCAGGGACCAAGTCAGGAAGGGCATTCTCCCGGAAAGGGAGCTGAATTATCAGGGATGGTAGGGAAAGCAGCATGGCCTAGTGGAAAGAGCAGGGGCATGGGAGTGAGAGGACCTGGGTTCTAATCTCTGCTCTGCCAAATGCTTGTCTTGTGACCTCGGGCAAGTCACTTAACTTCTCTATGACTCAGTTCTGTTCTCCCTCCTATTCAGACAGTGAGCCCCATGCAAGGCGGGGACTGTGTCCAACCTAATTCACTTGTATCTACCCCAGCACTTAGAAACCTATTTGACACACAATAAGTGCTTAACAGCATAAAAAAAAAGACCGACACAGGAACCCTCTAAGATATACCCTCAGGTGACCTTAAAAGGAAACAAATCCATTCATATATGGTAGATGTCCTAGTCATTCCTTCACAAGCCTTAGTGTCGTCAGATACAGAGAACATCTGCTTCAGAACATTGGTAAATTCAGTCCCAACAGTCTGGAAGGGATTTATTTCAGGCTCCACTAGGTCCTGCCCAATGAGCCAATTCTGGTTTACTTTTTTTAATCAACCTGTCAAATAAGGATAGGGACTTGGAAGATAAAGTACACTTTAGCTTCGGCTGCAGGGGAACAAAAATGTAGATGATGAAAAGGAATCCAAGAAATACGAAAAGCAAGGTTTTCTCTTAGCAAACTGCCATGCCCAGAAAAAGTACAAGAAGGGAAGGAAAAAAAAAAGGGGGTTGGGGAAGGAGAAGGAGACTCGAATTTTAAAAGAATCGCCTGACACAAATACCAACCTGACCCTGTGAGAGGTTAAACAATGTTGTATAAGTTATAACTGTCCGTTTGTTTGATAAAGGTGATAAAAATCAGATGAACCTCATGGGAAATGCAGATCAAGGCAAAATAAAATGTAAAATTTTAAATTTTTCTATTGTAGTTTGTATCTCCAGTAACTTCTTTGTTTAGATGACTTTAATAACATCTAAGCATAACAAATCCAGAGGCCACTATTCCTTTGCTTTATTCTGAAAAAGTGTTTTAAGAAGGCACATCTCCTCCAAGAAACCTGCCCTAAGCCCTCCTCTTCTCCCATTCATTCCATCATATTTACTGAGCGCTTCCTGTGTGCAGAGCACTGTACCATTCACTTAGAGAGTGCAATTTGGCAACAAAGACAATCCCCACCCAACAAGTCACCCTGACTTGCTCCCTTCATTCATCCTCCCTCCCAGCCCCACAGCACATATGTATATATCTGTAATTTATTTATTCATTTATGTACATTAATGTCTGTCTCCCCATCTAGAATGTGAACTCATTGTGGACACAGGAAATGTGTCAGTTTGTTGTTGTATTATACTCTCCCAAGCACTTAGTACAGTGCTTTGCACACAGTAAGCACTCAAATATGACTGAATGAATGAAGACGCTGGGGGAGGACTCTGAATGAGATTATATGGTAGACAAAAATGCCCATCCTAAAATGAAATAGAAAGGCTAACTGTATGACACAATTACCATCAATGGTATTTAATGAGAGCTCATTGTGTTCAGAGCACTGTACTAAGCGATTATAACAAAAGGTATATTTTGGCAATTTCTGAAAGAGACTCAATTGTGCAGAGTACCAAGGTTCCCCAAAGTAGGAGCCCTTTCATGCTCAAAATTCAATGAGATTTCATTTAAGCAAAGGAAGCATCATATTTCCATATCACAAAACATGAAAGCCTTGAACTAACCTTAAATTTTATACAAAAGACTCTCAGGAGGTTCTGAGTCCCTTTGATGAAAAGGGTTACATAAGAAGAAAAACAACAAAAAAGGGCACTTTTAAGGATCCTCATGAAAAAGTGCTTCTACCCTTATGGACTACAGTTACACTATATAAGGAAAAATGTTGCTCCGTCTGGGTAGATTCCAACTTTATGACTGTAAACATACTGTTCTCCACAAAGGGATGTCATTTTTTTTCCGTTTTTTTTCCCTGGAGATCAACTATTTCAGAGGCGGTTTTTAAAAAGAAATAAAATACTGGTTGGGTATATATAGCCCATATTTTACCAATATGTTTACATTTGGTCTTCATTTTTTGAAGACTATGCTCCTGATGGTGAGATTCTAACCATGCATGCAGGGGTAGCTGAACAGGTTATTCCATACAGTGAGCACGAAATGAGAGTTCCTTGATGTACTCCTTGTATGTGATACACTGTCCTAGACTTAGGCAAGTATAGCAGAACCAAAGAGCATGTTTCCTGTCCTCAAGGACCTTACGATCTAATTGAGTAGCTCTGCAAGTGGCCGGGTGCTGTTTTCAAGATGGCAGGGGTGCCAGGCTGTTCACAAAAAAAACAAAACTGAGGGCCAGGGAGGTGAACCTGCCGATACACAGAGACAGCCAGGGAGGTGGACACAAGTATACACAAGCACTCACAAAAACACACACGGGATCAAGCAGTTGAGCATGTAACACACGCAGACACACATGCACAGTACAAGAAGGGGGAAATGCAGACCCATAGTGAGTTAAGAGGGCACACTGGGAAAATGGTTGGATCATAGCATGGAGCCCACTCCTGGTTCAAAGTCGGAGAGACAGGAGAGAGCTGGGGCTAGGAGCTCTATGGTGGCTCCAGCTTTTTTTTAATGGTATTTGTTAAGCATTTACTATATACCAGGCACTGTTTTAGGTGCTGGGGTAGATAAAAAGAGAAGCAGCATGATTAGGGGACAGAGCACAGGCCTGGGAATTAGGAGGTCATGGGTCCTAATCTTAGCTCTGCCACTTGTCTGCTGTGTGACCTTGGGCAAGTCACTTCACTAGAAGTAGCATGGCTTAATGGAAAGAGCACGGGCTTGGGATTCAGAGGTCATGAGTTCTAATCCCGGCTCCACCACTTGTCTGCTGTGTGACCTTGGGCAAGTCACTTAACTTCTCTGTGCCTCAGTTACCTCATCTGTAAAAATGGGGATTAAAAAATGTGAGCCCCACGTGGGACAATCTGATTACCCTGTATCTACCCCAGCACTTAGAACAGTGCTCAGCACATAGTAAGCACTTAACAAATACCATAATTATTATTACTCTCTGGGCCTCAGTTTCCTCATCTGTAAAATGGTGATTGAGACTGTGAGCCCCACGTGGACCGGGGACTGTGTCCAACCCAATTTGCTTGTATCCACCCCAGCACTTAGTAAAGTGCCTTGCCCATAGTAAGTACTTAAAACAAACACAATTATTATTATCATTATTATAAAAGCTAATTAGATTGGACAGTCTATTTCCCACATGGGGCTCACAGTCTTAATCCCCATTTCACAGGTGATGTAACTGAGCCCCAGAGAAGTTAAGTGATTTGCCCAAGGCCACACAGCAGACAGGTAGAGGAACTGGGATTAGAACTCAGGTCCTTCTGACTCCCAGGCCCGTGATCTATCCATTAATCCACTCTGCTTCCCTGGGTGGCTTCCGATCAGTCCCCGTCTTATTGAGAGGGGCAGGGCGGGCAGCCCAGAAAGCTAAGGGGCTAAAGCTAAGGATTTTGCCCCCATAGTCCCAATTCTGTGGGGATGATGGCCTCCACCCCCCCCTTATTGCCAAGGTTGATTAATTCTTTCAATCATATTTATTGAGTGCTTACTGTGTGCAGAGCGCTGTACTAAGCACTCGAAAAGTACAAAACATCAGTACGAAGTACAATACAAGAGTTGTTGCTCCTTTCCCATGGCATTCTGGTCTTCCAAAACCTTTGCTCCAGGAGAAAGAAGTCTCTCCTGATCGCTACAAGCCAGGCTGGTCTGTCTTCTACTGTTGTCCCCTACCGTATCCCATTGTTCGAGTCTGTACTTCATCATTCTCTAAAGAGTGTGGCTTGCCCTACTTGCTTGCATGTACCCCACAGCACTATTTTAACTTCTCTGTGCCTGGATGAAAACCCTATTCAAATGTATTTGCCCAATACCTTTACAGTGCTGCGCATCCAGTGAGACAATGAATCAATGTTGAATTTTTCAATTATCTCTTTCTCATTGTATTGTATGCTCCCTGGCACAGTGCTCAATAAATACCACTGATCGATTCAATTGCCCAGAGAGCTCTTGCTCATTGGAAAAATGGGAATATTGGGATGGGAATTAAAGAAGGCTGGAACAGGAACACTTATTTTGAGGGAAGCACAGGGCAGGTAGACACCAGTAGACAAGAGGCCCTAGCCCCTGTCTATGACAGCAAAACTGGACAAGGGGAGGAACCATATCAGAAACCCAGCTCTACAAACGGTGGAATTTTTTAAGGGCTTACAATGTTCCGACCCTCATTGGGCTCCCAGTCTACGGAGGAGAGAGAACAGGTATGTAATCCCCATTTTGCAGATGAGGAAACTGAGGCACCAAAAAGTTGACTCGCCCAAGGTCACAAAGCAGGCAAGTGACAGAGCTGAGAGAAACATGCACACACAAAAAATAGGTCTTTGTTCACACTTCACTCCTCGAGCGGGGGGGGGGGGGGGGCAGAGTTAATCCTCCAGCATTACTCTGCAAAATGGAATTCTCCTAAAGATCAAAGAATGATTTTATGAACAGGGTCTCAAGGTGTTTGTTATTTCAGCAGTTCTAGACTTTATTCCAAATTCCTGAAGGGAACAAGTTCTTGCTGTTTTCCTCTCTGGGGTACTTAATATTGTAAATGTTTTCTTTCTGGAATAATAATTATGGTATTTACTAAGTGTTTTCTAAGTCCCAATCACTGATTAATCCTGAGATGGGTACAAGATAATCCGATCAAACACAGACTCTATCCTACATAGGGTTCAGAATCTAAGTGGTAGGAAAAGCCGGTATCTTATCCCCATTTTACAGATGAAGAAATGGAGGCCCCAGGGAGGTTAAGTAACCTGCCCAAGGTGACAGCACTTGAGTGGCAGACCTGGGATTATAACCCAGGTCTCCTGACACCCAACACTTTTCTCTTTCCACTACACAACTTTAGCAACTTCCTTTTTTCAAACTGTTAACCTATTAAGGAGGGAAATATACTATTACCGGAAAGAGATATGATAGTCCAAGAATAAGTGACCTAGCAAAGAAAACACCCGAGTGTGAATAGAGTACAATAGAGTTGATAGATACAGTCCAAGTTCTCAAGGACCTTACAGTCTCATGGGTGAGACAGACATTAAAATAAATTTACATATAGAGGAAGCAACTGAGTATATGTTTACAAGTGGGAGTGGGTATAGGAGGAGAGTACCTAAGTGCTTAGGGGGTGGGACTCAGTGCATGGGAGAAGCAGAAGGGAGGAAAAATAGGATGGGGGATGGATAGCTTAGTCCGGGAAAGTTTCCTGGAGGAAATATGATGTCAGAAATAATAATAAATGATTATAGTAATTGTTAAGCGCTTATTATGTGCCGGGCATTATAATAAACGCTGGGGTGGATATGAGCAAATCGGGTTGGACACAGTCCCCTTGTCCATGTGGGGCTCACAGTTTCAATTCCCATTTTACAGATGAGGTAACTGAGGCACAGAGAAGTGAAATGACTTGCCCAAGGTCACAGAGCAGAGAAGTGGCGGGGCTGGGATTAGATCCCATGACCTCCTGACTCCCAGGCCCATGCTCTATCCACTACGCCATGCTGTTTTCGGCTTTGAAGATGGGAAGAGCAACTGGTCTGTGGGATATGTAGCAAGGTTATGTAACAGACGGAATCATGGATGATTCCCAAATCTACCTCTCCAGCCCTGAGCTCTCTCCTTCTCTGCAGTCTCACATTTCCTCCTGCCTTCAGGACACCTCTACCTACATGCCCCTCCAACTCCTCAAACTTAACATGTCCAAAACAGAACTCCTCATCCTTCTGCCAAAACCTTGTCCTCCTCCTGTCTTTCCCATCATTGTAGAGATCCTCCCACTATCCTCCCTGTCTCCCATGCCTGTAACCTTGGCATTATCCTTGACTCATTTCCACATATTCAATCTGCCCCCAAATCCTGTCGCAGCATGGGCTGGTGGAAAGGGCACAGGCTTGGGAGTCAGAGGATGTGGGTTCTAATCCCAGCTCTGCCACTTGTCTGCTGTGTGACCTTAGGCAAGCAGCTTAACTTCTCTGTGCCTCAATTACCTCATCTGTAAAATGGGGATTAAGACTGTGAGCTCCATGTGGGACGACCTGTTTACCTTGTATCTACCTCAGTGCTTAGAATAGTGCTTGGTGCCTAGTAAGCAATTAAATACCATCATTATTATTGCTACCTTGACAACATCACCAAAATCCACCCTTTCTTCTCCAACCAAATTGCTACTACGTTGATCCAAGCACTTATCCTATCCTGCCTAGACTACTGCATCAGCCTCCTCACTAACCACCTTGAATCCTGTCTCTCCCTACTCCAGTCCAAACTTCACTCTCTTGCCCAGATCACTGTCTAAAGGACTATTCAGTTCACATGCCCCCACTCCTCCAAAACCTCCAAAGAATGCCCATCCACCTTAGCATCAGACAAAAACTCCTTACCATTGTCTTTAAGACACTCAATCAGCTCTCCCCCTCCTACCTTACCTCACTGATTTTTTTTCCTAGAATCCAGTATCTACACGGCACTCCTCCAATGCCAGCCTACTCACTGTACCTTGATCTCATCTATCTCGCTGACAACCCCTTGCTCATGTCCTGCCTCTGGCCTTGAACTACCTCCCCCTTCATATGACAGGCCACTACTCTCCCCACCTTCAAAGCCTTATTAAAGTTATATCTCCTCCAAGAGGCCTCCCCAACTAAACCCTCAATTCCCCTAATCCTTCTCTCTTCTGTGTCACCCATTACTTGAATCCATACCCTTTAAGCACTTTATATTCACCCCACCCTCAACATGACAGCACTTTATCTGTCCTCTATTTTAATGTATGTCTGTCTCCCGCTCTAGACTAAGTTCCTGGTGGGCAGGGAATGTGTCCACCAACTCTGTTGTGGCACAGTGCTCTGCCCATAGGAAGTGCTCAATAAATACCACTGTTTGATTGATATAGGGGTGGGAGTTCCAGGCACGTTTCAAATCCTTCAACCATGTCTGTAGCAAAGACATGTAATAGAAGCTGGCCCAGGGCAGATCTCTCAATTGATATTTATTTATTCATTGATTGATGTGGGACAGGGGCTGAGTACAACCCAATTTGCTTGTATCCACCCCATCACTTAGTATAGTGTCTGGCACATAGTAAGCACTTAATAAATGTCACAATAATTATTATTATTGAACATCTAAGTATTGAGTACTAAGTTCTGTACTAAGCACTTGGGAGAGCATAACAAGCGGGACACATGTTCCTTACCCTCAAAGAGTTTTCAATCTAATGGATGAGAGATAAAAATGATGAATGAGAGTAGTAGGAAATACATGATATACCAGACACTTTTACTCTTATGTCCCTATGGGACATCACTTAAAATATCCACCCGGGGTGGCACCAAGACTCTGATGTAACTCTCATCATGAGGGTAGGAATCAGAAGTCTTCTTGAAGTTTTGGTATGTGATTTCTTTTTTTTTTCTTCTCCCTTGTCTATTTGACCAGTCCTTAATGTGAGAAGATTATTAAATTTGTCTGCCATGACTTGTCATATAACCATGTTGGTAGTTTGTCACCCTTCTTGCCTTCCTCTGCACTTGTATAATTTGTTCCTGAGCTTGCAGAATCATCTTTTTGAAGAACACCCAGCTTCCTTGGATTTAATTGCTTCAGCCTTTCTTCCCAATAGGTCCTTTCTTCTAGTCTTATTAAAATTTGCCTTCCTAAAGGTCATTTTCTTCATCTTACTGACTATTTCTCCCTTCCCTTTAGTACTCTGAATAAAGTCAATTTGTTCATTTTTGAGTCCACCAAATTTCCACTTTCCTATGAGAAGGAAATCTGCTCTAGTCGACTAACTTTCTACGCTAGGAAACTGTTCCGATACATTCCAAAATCCCATGTGATTGTCTGTGGCTCCCTGAATGCTCTTCCAGCAGATACCTGGGAAATAAGTCATCATCACCACCAAATTCTGACTTGAAGACACTTTGGTGAGATGACCCCAAAACCATAACCACAACCATCTGTTCCCATTCTCAACTCTCCCACCTTCAAACTCTTATTAACATCACATTTTAATGCACTTACCCCGGTTAATGCCCTTCCTCCTGCCTGGAACTCCTTCCCCCTTCAAATCTAGCAACTTCGGTTCTTCCCATCTTTAAAGCCCTTTTGAAATCCCATCTCTTCCAGGAAGCTTTACACAGTTAATTCTTCTCCCCAGGTAACATTCACCAGGGTACAGCTCAGCACCATCTCAAATATGTGGACTCACAACCACCTCAATCAAAGGTATTTATTGAGCATTTATTTTCTGAGCATTTATGCTCATTTACTTAGCATTTATTATTTATGAGCACTTTATTTAAAAGGCATTTATTTACTGTCTACTGTACTAAGCACTTGGGAAAGTACGATACAACAGAGTTGGTAAACACATTTCATGCCCACAATGAGCTCACAGTCTAGACTGATTTACATACTTTATTTAAGCACTTCTTCCTAGCAGAAGGCAACACACGCCCATCTCTGCAGTTGGACTGTAATAATAATAATAATTGTGGTATTCATTTACCCCTTACTATGTGCTAAGCGCTGGGGTGCATACAAACAAATCGGGTTGGACACAGACCCTGTCCTTTCTAGGGCTCACAATCTCGATCCCCATTTTACAGATAAGGAAACTGAGGCACAGAGAAGTAAAGCGACTTGCCCCAGGTCACAAGGCAGACGAGTGGCAGAGCCGTGATTAGAATCCATGACCTTGTAGCAGAGGGACTGGGTCTCTCACATCTACTGTATCATCCCAAGCGCTTAGTACACTGCCCTGCACAGAGTAGGTGCTCAATAAATACTACTGATTGGTCAATTATTTTTCCTGGTTTGAAGGTATATAATAGAGTCTTACCAGAACATTGCCACCTTATGTTTTTCTTTTCACTTTAACCCAGACGCTCATCTTTGTCAGTGTGTACAAAATGCAATCCCTGTCTCAGAGTGGTTTAAGCACCTAATGAAGAAAGCTGGTAATCATTTGGGAGACTGACAGGCACTCATTTCAGGATTTTTAAAATTCCAATCATAACCCCTTTGGGGCCTTCATCACTCCTGACTGAAGATGTGTCCTTCTTTTAAATGTGGGGACCAGAACTCGTTGTAGCATTCCAGTTATGGAAGTCCCACGATTGTTACACTGAAACATACTGGTCCCACAGTATGGAATGGTTTACCAGTTTTACAGTGTTCTTTTCAGCCACACCCACAAGCGCAAATAGGACCTTTTAACCTGTTCTCTCTTTCCTTTTCCCTTCAGACAAACAGCAAACCAACAGCAAACAGTCCTCTCCACTGTTTTGGTGGGTCTCCTTGCTGGGGTTCCAATTTGAGTCACTTCCACTCAAAGTGGCTAGGTACCTATTTTCAAACTTGTGGGAAGCCAATAAAAATTCATGTTGTTCCTATTCGAACAGCCTAAGTCAGTGTGAACTAACCATGAGTCGCTTATAGCAGTTTAGTTTCTGACATGAAGTATTTCCAAAAATAGCACTGGTAGCATCTGCGTGCCCCTCTCCCCACACTCAAAGAAGGACAAGCCCACACACATCCTCATTGTCCTTTCTGGAACCAGTCGGGGGTTGACAGAAGTTCAGCCAGTGAAATGTGAAACTTCCACCCCGCAACGTAAAAATTGCAATCAAAGGATCAGTGACTCCAACTCCCAATTGTGGATCATTACCCTTCTTCTCCTCAGCCCCCTCACCATTGGTCAATCAGCCTAATCTAAGAAAGATGGCTCCCTGTCTAACTGTGGACCTGCAAAACTGAATCCAGAGTGATCATTTATTGGGAGGGGGAATCCTCCTCCCCATCAAGAAGCTTTAAAAAGATTATCCACCACTATCTAACCGGCCATATCTTGCCCACAATTTATGGAAGTCCTTTAAAGGTTTCTCTCTCAGTACTCTGAAATTCTAAAGCGGATCTTCAACATTGAAAACATTCATTTTTTTTTTTTAAGTGTGACAAACTCCATTGCTATAAAGTGTCATGGTGAAGAAGAAAATCTGGAAGAATCATTTGCAGAACTAATTCCTTGGCTGTCAAGACTCTAATTAAAAACATCAGGCTTTTTACAAAAATTGGAGACAGTTACCCAACTCTCTCCCGGCTGTCCCCACCAGGCCCCCAACTATTTTCCTTCATATCTTCACTTCTTTTTATTAGGTACAAATCCAGTCCACTTCTAAACAAAAGCATCCCAAACACACAGGCTGTAAACTCGTTGTGGGCAGGGAATGTAGGTGTTACGTTGTTGTAATGTACTCTCCCAAGTGCTTGGTACAGTGCTCTACAGTGCTCTTGGTATGTGCTCAATAAATATGATTGATTGCTACAAAGTGTAGCATAACCCAGTGGAAAGACCACAGGCCTGAGAGTCAGAGGACCTGGGTTCTAATCTCAGCTCTGCCACTTGTCTGCTGCGTGACCTTGGACAAGTCACTTCACTTCTCTATAGCTCAGTTTCCTCATCTGTAAGATGAGAATTAAATACCAGTTCTCCCTCTGCCTTTAGACTGTGAGAACCCAATGCGGGACATGGTCTGTATCCAACCTGATTATCTTATCTCTATCCCAGTACAGTTCTTGGTACATAGTAAGTACTTAAATACTACACTTATTAAGAAAGAACAAGGGGCAGGTCTTTCCACATAACATAAACACTGCTATTCTGCGTTAAACCACCAGTCCAACCAGCCCAATAGTCTGTCCCCGACATATACACCAAAAGATGCTTGGGGAAACGTTATGAGCGTTGCCCACTTTGACATTCAGACGGAAAATACTTGATTATAGTGAGATAGGCGGCAAGTCAGAAGAAATGCACCTCCTATACACCCCTCCTTATTCTTTTCTTCCTTTACTCTACCCAGACACCTGGTCTTAACCCAGAAGGGTGAACACAAGTCAGTGGATCACAAGGAAACACTGTCCACATCAGGAATCAAGTCAGAACCTAAATGAGAGAGGTTTGTCATGTGCGGCCCTGAGCAGAGAAAAAAATCACATCTGATACTTTTAGATGCCTCAGGTGCAAGATGTACTCCTTTCTTCACAGGAAGCTGCTTATGTGGCATTAAATGTCTTAGCTCTGGGAGTATAGACTGACACTGACATGCACACTCTTAGGGGTAATTGTGATGTCATTTTGGGGGGCATAGGGGCCTAAAAGGGCAGCGGATTATGAGCCAAAAGGACAGGGATCATACATGCTACATACTACAGTGGGGCAGTGTGCATGGATCTGGGTCGGGAGAGGCGGGGAGGGTGGTCCCTTGTAGGGACATGCACAAAGTACACAGCTGACAGAAGGCAGATATTGACAATACACACCACATTAGAGGTGGTACAGAGAAGGGTAGCTAAGATGATTAGGGAGATAGAAACACTTGTGTAAGAAGATAGATTGAAAAGATTAGATCTCTGCGATCTGGAAACATGAAGGCTGAAAAGGGATAGAATCGAGGTTTACAAATCAACAAGGGTATAGCAGAGCAAACTTGGAATTGTTCTTCTAATCCCACGACAGGAAACGGAGCAAGAAACTTAAAGATGGCAGGTTCCACTGGAATAAAAAGAAACACTTCATCCACTGAGTGCCAAGCATATATAATTAATTACCACAGGAAAGTTGTACAGGAAGACAATTTCAGTGGATTCATGAAAAAGTTAGAAAACTTATTGGATAATAAGAGGTTTTGAAGTAGGTTACTAGAAGTAGCATAAGCAGCATGACCAAGTGGATAGAGCATGGGCCTGGGAGTCAGAAGGACCTGGGTTCTAATCCCAGCTCCACCACTTGTCTGTTGTGTGACCTTGGGCAAATCACTTCACTTCCCTGGGCTTTGGTTACCTCATCTGTAAAATGGGGATTAAAAATGTGAGCCCCAGGTGGGACATGGACTGTGTCAAACTTTGTATTTCCCCAGCACTTAGAACATTGTCTGTCACAAAGTAAGCATTTAACAAATACCATTTTTTTAAAAAGTGCAGTTTAGGAATTTTGATGGTGTATTCTTAACCATTAGTACAACTGTTGGGTAGGACAACCCCGAAGAATCCTCTTGGCAATGTCAGAGACCAAAGTGAGCTGGGATAGACCATTGGCCAAATCCAGTAATGCACGGCTAACAGGTTCTACCCACTTCAAATCTGTCAGACCACAGCTCTCCCTATCTTCAAAGCCCTTCTAAAAGCCCACTCCCTCCAGGAAGAATTCCCAGATTAGTTTCCACCACCCCAAGATGTGTCATTCAACAATCAACCTTGGTTTGTATGTTTGTATCTGTACCCATTCTGCTGTGTGACCTTGGATAAATCACTTCACTTCTCTGTGCCTCAGCTCCCTCATCTGCAAAATGGGGTCTTGATACCTGTTCTCCCTCCTACTTGAGCTGTGGTCAAGTGGGACCTGATCATCTTGTTTCTGCTCCAGGGCTTAGCCCATAGTAAGACCCTAATAAATGCCACAGTTCTTCTTCTTCTTCTAAGCACTTAGGTATACTTCAACCATCCTTAGCAATTATGTATCTATTCCTTACGTACAGATTGCTGCTATAATTTGTGTCTACCCATCTCCCTTTTTGGATTGTAGGCCCCTCAAGGGCCAGGACCATACCTTTTCTTTCTATTGTGCTTCCCCAAGAGCTTAGTACATTGCTCAGTAAAGGTCACTGATTGATCGGTCATTACAAAAAGGCCAGACTAGCTCTGTGGCTTAGAACCTTGTGACCCCAGTAAACATTCACACTGGTCTGGAGCCAAAGGAGGTCCAAAACTGGTGATCAGCTTAAGGCCAGGAACCTCAGGGAGGATAGGTCTACTAGGCACCATGGAACCCATTTTGCTTCAGCTCCCAAGAAACTCAAGTCCTGCATCACCCTTCTTGCTGATCTTCCTGTCTCCAGCCTCTCCCTCTCAAGTCCATACTTCACTCTGCTTCCTGGATCATTTTTCTAGAACATAATTCTGACCCCATCTCCCCACTCCTCAAAAACCTCCAATGGTTGCCCGTCCATCTCAGCATCGAACAGACACTCCTGACCATTGACCTTAAGGCATTCAATCAGCTCTCCCCTCTATTTAAACTCAATCCTCTCCCACTACACCCCACGTGCTCATGTTTTGCTCCTCTCAAGCCAACCTACTTACTGTACCACTTTCTCATCACTCCCACTGCCGAGCTCTTGCTTATGCCACCCCTCCTGCCTGGAATTCCCTCCCCCTTCACGTCTGACTGACCGCTTCTCTCTACATCTTCAAAGTCCTTCTGAAAACACATCTCTTCCAGGATGGCTTCCCTGACTGATTTCTAATCTCCCGACTGTGTTGTAAGCACTTAACATATCTTCACATTCTCTGGCTTTCTCTTGGAGGTAATTTATTTTAGGGTCTGTCTCTCCCACTAGATTATAAGATCCTAATTCTAGTGTACCCTCCCAAGTATTAGTGCCATGCTGTGCATGTAAGGGGTACTAAAAATTTAGAATTGACTGATTGACGCTCCCCTTGAAGATCAGAATCTTGGGCTACCCTCCTCAGGGGCCCTTGACCCAAGCCATCCCCCAACGGAACTGTTATGTCTAATAATCGTGGCATTTGTTAAGCGTTTACTATGTGCCAAGCACATTCTAAGTGCTAGAGTAGATATGAGGGAGAAGGCTCTGCATCGGTGTGGGTCCCTTGAAACTAAACAGGTTTGCATCTACATTCACAGGGCAATCCTTGGACTCTGAGGTTTGGGAGTACTCAAGCATGCACATGACCAATTTTTGTTCCAACATTTGCCAGAACAAAAATCAGTAGCCTTCTTTTGCTGTTGTTCTTAAATCCACTGAAAGGGGCAGAGATGAATCAAACTTACTCCAACTTAGAACAACTTTTTATGAGACCTGCTACCCTGCTTGATGTATAGCCTAGTCCCTCTAGACTGTAAGCTCCTTGTGGGCAGTGAACGTATCTACCAAATCTGTTATATTTTGCTCTCCCAGGCGTTTAGTTCAATGGTCTGCACATAGTAAGTGCTCAATAAATATGATTCAGTTATCATCCATTTATTAACTATTTAACCATGCTTAATAACAACTCCTGCATCAGAATGACTGATGTCTCACATTTCCTCATTTCAAGGCAGTTATGTGAAGATCAAGAGCTTAGTTCACTGCTTTGAAAATAGTCAGATGTGAGGCTGTTCTGTCCTCGCTCCCATTGTGCATACTCATATCAGCCAGCAGAAAAACAACAGAAAGAACATGGCAGGCCAAAAACCCCCCCCCAAAAAAACCCCCACACACCAGGAAATTGACAGCAAAACAGATCACCAACTTAATTGGAATTCTTAATCAAACATGCTCTAGCATTATTCTGTTCCCTTAAAGAACTCCAGATGGTGCTCTCATCATCTTTAGGGAGAATCTGGGTTGAACCTTTTAAAAATTAAAGTACAAAAAAAAAAATAGAGTCCTAATTCTCCATTTCAATGTACCTAAGAATCTTACAGTCTTCCCTCTAAACTGTAAGCTCATTATGGGCAGGCAACGTGCCTACCAACTCTGTTGTACAGAACTCTTGCAAGCACTTAGTTCAGCACTCTGCAATAGTAAGCACTCAATAAGTACCATTGATTGATTGATTTACTTGTATGGAAATTTCAAATCCAGAAGATCTTTGGTCTAACAGCATGAGCCGGTGTGAGGGGAAAACTGCAGATTATGTCTAAAGTAGACATTAGCAAAAATTAAAATAAAGCCTCAATGTTTCTGGGAGTGGCACATTTCTGCCCTCAAACAGGTGAAATGCCTTTTCTTCATCCGTCTCAATATTCAACATCTCTAGTAAACAACTTTCTCCCATTTAAATCTACCAGCATGCTTAGTGGAAAGAGCACAGAGGACATGGGTTCTAATCCCAGCTCTGCCACTTGTCTGCTGCGTAACCTTGGGCAAATAACACTTCACTTCTTTGGGCCTCAGTACCCTAATCTATAAAATGGGGATTGAGACTGTGAGCCCCACTTGGGTCAGGGACTATGACCAACCCGATTTGCTTATATCTACCTCAGTGCTTAGTACAGTGTCCGGCAGATAGTAAGCGCTTAATGAAGGCCATAATTATTATTATTCTCCAGGCCTCAGTTACCTCTCTGTAAAATGGGGATTAAGACTGTAAGCCCCAAGTGGGACAACTTGATTACCTGGTAACTACCCCAGTGCTTAGAACAGTGTTTGGCACATAGTAGGAACATAATAATAGTAATAATAATAATGATGGTATTTGTTAACACTGTCTTGACAGAGAATAAGGGACACTTTGCCCAGTGTCCACTCATATACATCCCTTAGTCGCTCCTGCAGAGGGTCGAAAAGCTTCTTTTTTTCACTAATAGCCAATCCAAGGACATGAGCTCCATAGCATTTATGTATATATCCTTATACTATACTATTTCCCCTACCTCTAATCTACTTTAATGTCTGTCCCCCCCCTTAGGCTATAAACTCCTTGTGGGCAGGAACCACATCTATGAATCAATCACATTTATTGAGCACTTACTGTGTGCAGACCACTATATTAAGCACCTGGAAGAGTACAATATAACAGAGTTGGCAGACACGTTTCCTGCCCACTAGTTTACAGTCTCCCAGCTCCACTGTACCACAGTGTTCTGCCCACAGCAAGTGCTCAATAAATATCACTGACTGATTCAGCTATACTCACCAATTTCATAGCTGGGTAGTCTCGGCCTTTGCTACTTTGAAAGCTGAATATTGTACTGTCTATGGAAATGAAGGCAAGACTGTAGAAACAGGGAGATTCTGGATTATTTTGTGCCAGGGTCCCACCCCAGCAGGTTTCTTTAGGCCCCACCCTTGAGGGTTTGGAGGAGATTGTGAGAGAATCTAAGCACAGGTCCGGGGTGGGAAGGGAGGGGAAGTACCACAGTCCTTAGAGCTCCAGAAGTTGTGGCAAAACTAAATTTTTATGTTAACCCTCAGGGACAAGCACAACCATGAATGCACCAGTCAACATGGTGACTTCACCTCCCATTCTCTTTCTTCTCATAATAATAATAATTGTGGCATTTGTTAAGCACTTACTGTGTGCCAAGCTTTGTACTAAGCTCTGAAGTAGATACAAGATAATTAGGTCCCACAAGGGGCTCAGAGTCTAAGTAAGAGATATTGAATCCTCATTTTGCAGATGAGGGAATTGAGGCACAGAAAAGTTAAGTGGCTTACCCAGAGTCACACAGCAGGTAAGTGGTGGAGCCAGGATTAGAACCCAAAGCCTCTGACTCCCAGGACCGTGCTCTTTCCACTAGGTTACACTGCTTCTCCAAAGTCCAAGAGTCTCAGTTGGGTCCAGTAGGAAACAAAATGGAAATTGGTCAGGAACAGCCCTGTATTCAGTGGTTTGGGGAGGGAAAGTAGCATGGCTTAGTGGAAAGAGCAAGGACCCAGGTTCTAATTCCAGCTCTTCCACTTACCTACTGTGTGACCTTGGACAAATCACAACTTCTCTATGCCTCCATTTCCTCATCTGTAAAATCGGGATTCAATACCTGTTCTTCCTCTTACTTAGACTTGGAGCCCAATAAGGAACCAGGACTGTGTCCAACCTGATTATCTTGTATTTACCCGAGCCCACAGTAAGCACTTACATACCACAAAGAGATGACCAAGAACATGGAAGTCTGGTCAGTGCTTGCACACAGCAGAGTTCTTAAAGTGTACCTGAAAGGGGAAAAGATGACAATCTCTTCACTTGGGATGAGGTGAGAAAAGCAGCGGAAAGAAAGGAACATACAAAGATTTGTCATGTAGAGGAGAAGCCCATTCCGCCCGGGCCCACAACAGAGCCCTGAAAATACTGGAGGTCATGCTGCCCAAGGTGAGCTTCGCTTTTAGTCACCAGTCCAGAATCTGACAGTTCCCACAATCCCCAGTGCCGCAGGACTCCTTTCCCTCCCTCAACACTGGCAGTCCTGGGGCTGGGTGGAGGTAACAGGACCTTGCCGCACCAGAGATAAAAGAAGATTACGTGGCTGGATTAGTACTAGGAGAAGGAACAAAGTAAAGTAGTCTTCTTCATACCCTGATGTTCCTTTACCTCTCTTTCCCCCTTGTAACTGTGAGCTCTTTTAAGGCAGGGAACACGTGTCTTGTTGCAAGCACTTAGTGTTACCTGGGCAGATAGTTTCACCCTACCTGAGATTGAGGGTGGTGGTGGCCTAGCACTTGGATTTGAACCCTTTATTCAGCCCATCCTCAGCCCTACAGCACTTATGTACACATCCGTAATTTGTGCATTTATATTAACGTCTGCCTCCCTTTCTAGGCTGTAAACTCATTGTGGGCAGGCAACATGTCTACCGATTTAGTTACGCTGTACTCTCCAAAATGCTTAGTTCAGTGCTCTGCACGTAGTAAGTGCTCAATCAATGCTATTGACCGATTTATTGGAATGAGTCTGCAGTGGCGGGGGGAGAGGGAAAGGGAGGGGTGGAAAGTCCCAGATTTCCCATGATATGGGTGAGCGGCATCCATGGCGGGAAAGGGAGGGCTCGAGGGCTCAATTCCCCTGGCATCCAGGAGGCAGGCAAGTGGAGTGCACGGCAGGGGAAGGGGAGGGATTCCCTGGGTCAAGGATGTGAGCGACAGCAAGTGCGGATAGGCGCGCCATCCAGAGAACTCCGACTGCCAAGGGGCCGGCATCCCCTTTCTCCCTCCTTGGAGATTGAACCTCTGGTTCCAGCCCCCTTCAACCTCTTCTCCTCCGCCCCATACGTTCAGGAGTCGAGAAGCAAATGGAGCTCGGCCTAACCTTCCCCGAGTGTCTCCTTCCCCTCGCGCTCCCCAGCTCTCAGCCCCACGGCGGTGAGGATCCAGACTCCTACCCCACCCCGCGCATGCAGGAGTCTGGCAGAGGGTCCAATCCCAGCTTCTCACCTCCACTCAGCGTTCGAGCCTCGGAGCCCGGCTGGCCACGGGCTAGCGGAAAGCCCAAGATGGCACATCCCGGTGGGCCCCCTGTAGGAGGAGTACAATCTGATGGCTTTGACCACCAACTGGCTATGGGAACATATCGATGACCCAGCAACCAACGGAAGGCCCCAGAACATTGGTGCCAGCTTAACTGGTGGATAGAATACATAAATGGCGAAAGCCATAAAAGGCCAGATTTGTAGGTTACACGTGCTCAGGACCTGAACCTGCAGACATGTGTTGAGGCCTCCCAAGAGGGAGTAGGAATAAAGGTGCTTGAACTGGAATGAGCTGCTGCTTCTCCAGGGAGCGGTAGCACTCTGTATCATGCTTTGCCCTCAGTAAGCATTCAATAATACTCCGGGTCGATGGACTGATACCCCTTGGCCCCAAAACAGCCCGCTGCTAACCAGCCACCACCCCAACACGGCCCGGACTCCTTTCTCTCTCCAATAGCACTAAAGGTCAGGAGAGGGAATGAGCTGCAGCAGGAACAGGGGGACAAATAGGCGGTCAGGTTCCTTCCTCCAATCACTGGAGCTGTCAGTGACCGGCCCCATGTCACCCTCTCCCTACCTCCACACCGGCCCTGCCAGAGTTGGTGAGGTCCAGCAGCAACAGGATCATGAGAGGGAACCCAAACCCAGTTCCCTCTCCTGATCCCAGGTACTTTCAGGGAGGGAACATGGTCTGAGTGTCTGGCAGCCCCCAACCCCATATCCCAGACCCTTCCCTAGCAACTCCCAACCTACCAGCCCCAACCCTCCAGAGTCAGAAGCTCCCTGGCTGCAACCCCTAGGTCCTTGCCCACCGATCCCCTTTCCTTCGGCGAGCCAGGCCCCAAGGGTTGGAGACCCACCCCCATTAGTTACTGCCCCCCTCAGTTGAGGTCATAAAAGTGGCCATTGGTTAACTCTGAGGCCACTTGGCCAGTCATACCAAGAGCCCCCCAGCATTCTCACTGGCTACCCAATTAATAGCACCCTATTGGCATGTTCCCGTTCCACTTAAATCCACCACTTTCTTCATCCCAAGAGTCAAAATTAAATTTCTGTTCAAAAGCATACATTGTAAACATCCCATGTTCAGGCCCTTGAGAATGTTAGAAAAAAGAATCACCCATAACAACCTACATTTGCAATCCCCACAGTTTAAACTGAGGGTTAAACCTGCAAATAAGTTCTAGTTCTCAGCTCACCAACTCCACTCAAGTGGGAAATAGTCCTTGAAACTGGTTAAACAGCCCTTTCCAGGAACTGCTAAACAGCACAGCTTTACCAAATAAGGCAAGTGAAAGCTAAAAGCCAAAGAGGAGCAGGCCCAGGCTGTATCTTTCCCAAAATCAGCCAGCTGGATAATAGAAATATGAATATCCAGTTTTACTAGTGTGGATCACAAATGGGAAAAACAAATGGTAAAAAAAAAACTACAAACGGAAGAGAGGTCTGCCAAGGAGTGGTCTGTGATGCATTTATCCTAGTCTGTTACAGCTACACGAAGTTTTTTTTTTACCAAATATGCTTTCCAAAAGATTGCAACTAAAAACCTAACCTAAATGACGTAAGTTAGGCCTTGTGCACTGAAATACAAGTCACTGGAATCTGGGTATATTTACAGCAAATTTTTTTTTCTGCCACAGACTGACATATACGTGAGTATTAGCAAGAGAATATTTCTTCTTTGAGATTAGAAAAATTTAAATAATCCTTCCTGGATTAAATTGTTTTGCTTTTGTTTTCTTTAAACAGTGTGCTGTATTTATTTTAACCTCATTTCCTCTGTTCTTTAAGGAAGAGTTCTAAGTACTGTTTTAACTTCCTGTTTTAGTACAATCTTTCCTAAGGGAAAATTGGCTTGGAAATATATCTTTTACATTGGGGGGTGGGGAAGGTCATACGACCTTATTTTATATTTCAAGATTAATTTAAGAAAAGTGTTATGTTTTTGGAGTTCCAAAATACGGGCTGAAAATGACTGGCCAGTTTCATCTTCAGCTTCATCTACCTTCTCCACCCACTTCCCTAAGTTTCAAGAGCTGCATTAATTTCAAAAAATTTTGCCATTTCACATCCGAGTAACCCACTGCAGCATGACAACGACCAATAATAAGCTTCCACCAAGGGAGGAAAAAAGGAAGATAAAGCATTCCCAGAGGACTTCCTGCAAATTAGAACATAAATTGCAGTGCCTGGGCCATTTGGTTCTGAAGTCAAAATCACAGGAAAACAAGCTCCGGCCAGATGGTAAAACATTAAAAAACCCATCAAAAGGCACAGCATTTAAAGAATTAAGAAAGTGAGAGAGTCCGGGATTCAGTCATCTAGCTTATAGATAGATCCCTTTGGTCCCATGTTTATCATCATGTTTATCTCCCCCATTGCCCTTTCCCCTCCCCAAGCCAGACGATGCCCAAAAGCAGAAAGTGTACAAACTCTGGGGTTTCTATAGAAATATATGAACACTAGAGTCTGATTTGGCCTAAGGAGGGTGAAGGTGTACAATTAGGATTTGAGCAAATTTCCCTAGCATACATATCAAAGCTGGTGGCAAGTATTTTTTCCTACGGAAACAGAACATTGTCGAATGACATTAAATTAAGCAGCTGTTCTTGTGGCTTCTTCTTCTAAATCTTGATCACCACCCAGTTTGTTTTTTTTTCCCAAGGAGAAAAAAACTGGATTCTTGATAAACACAGGCATACCCTGATCTTTTAATTAAGAGCTTGGTGTGTGTGCGTGCGTATGTGTGCACACGTGCATGTTTTACTACTGCTTTACACAATATTAGGAACTCATTTCCTAGCTATAAGACTGCCGTCAGCAGCCACATAATTTGACATTTAAAAACAAGTAACAGTATCAAGAACCATGGTGAAAGTTTTAACAGCATAACTGTTGGTTTTTTTCCTACTCTTCTTAGCTTTCATCATTTTTTACCAAGTTCTGTTGTAACGCAGCCTGGATTCTCTAATAGATTCAGATATCTTCAGAAAGGAATAAAAACTTAAATCAGGCTACTGAGGTGCTGAAGCTGTTGTCTTTTAATGGGCAACATGGCATCTGCTTTGAGGCTTTGCCAACACCAGAAAATGGCAACTTCTGCTCTACTCTCCTCCCCTCCACAGCACTTGTGCATATATGTACATATTTATTATTCTATTTATTTTATTCATGATGCTTATATATCTATAATTCTATTTTTTGATATTGATGCTATTGATGTCTGTTTACTTGTTTTGATGTGGGTCTCCCCGCTTCTAGACTGTGAGCCCGTTGTTGGGTAGGGATTGTCTCTATTTGTTGCTGAACTGTACTTTCCAAGAGCTTAGTACAATGCTCTGCACACAGTAAGCACTCAATAAATACAATTGAATGAATGAATGAATGATACCAGAAGATCGACAGAGGTGACCAAGTCAAAAAATACTGTTGTGGGTTTTTTTAAAAAATATCTGGCCTTTCAATCAGTCAGTGGTATTTATTGAGCACTTACTGTGTGCAGAGCACATACTAAGCACTTGGAAGAATACAACAGAACCTGTAATAATAATAATAATAATGTTGGTATTTGTTAAGCGTTTACTATGTGCCGAGCACTGTTCTAAGCACTGGGGTAGACATAGGGGAATCAGGTTGTCCCACGTGGGGCTCACAGTCTTAATCCCCATTTTACAGATGAGGGAACTGAGGCACAGAGAAGTTAAGTGACTTGCCCACAGTCACACAGCCGACAAGTGGCAGAGCTGGGATTCGAACTCATGAGCCCTGACTCCAAAGCCCGTGCTCTTTCCACTGAGCCACGCTGCTCCTCCCTGCCCACAGGGAATTTACATTCTAGAGGGAGAGTAAAACATTATAGTAAATTACAGATATGGTAAATGGGAGAGTGTAAAGATGCTTAGAACAGTGCTCTGCACATAGTAAGTGCTCGATAAATGTCACTGATAGATATGTACATGAGTGCTGAGGGGCTGTCGGGGTGGGGCGAATATCAAGTGCTTAAGGGATACAGATTCAAGTGCTTAGGCGACGCAGAAGAGAGTGCCAGGACGTAGGCACTACAGTGAGGACATAGTTGGAAGGCCTCTTGGAGGAGATGTGACTTGAGTAGGGTTTGGAAGGTGGGGAGAGCGGTGGTCTGTGGTATATCAAAGGGGACGGAGTTCCAGGTCAGAAGGAGAATGTGGGCAAGGGGTCGGCAGCGTGATAGGTGAGATCAAGATACAGAGAATAGGTTGGCATTAAAGGAGCAAAGTGTGCGGGCAGATCAGCGAGTGAACATGGGACGAGGAGAGCTGATCGAGTGCCTTAAAGCCAATGGCAAGGAGTTTCTACTTGATGTGAAGATGGATGGACAGCCACTGGAGGTTCTTAAGAAGGTGGGGACTTAACTTTTTTGTAGAAAAATGTTCCGGGCAGCAGAGTTAAGTATGGACTGGAGAGGGGAGAGAAAGGAGGCGGAGAGGTCAGCATATGGCTGCTCCTACAGTCATTTTTATATCACAAATGGTTTCTGAGCATTCTCCTATTTTTTAGTCCTTATATAGTGAAGTCCACATAAGGCAAAAATAAAGGTCATGTAAATTTCTAAAGAGTGAGTGCTGTTTACTTTATCTCCACATTAATTACTTTGACTGTGAGCCCCACAGTCTGATTACCTTATATTTACCACAATATTTAGTACAGTGCTTGACACATAGTAAGTGCTTAACAAATACCATTATTATACTTTTGTAGGCACAATTCCTAATGTAGTTCATTACAGCCACCAATTTTTTCTTAAAACAGTTTATACAGAGTAAGCACGCTAATTTATATTAAAAAAGAAAAATAAGAAAACCGTATGAAGTCAGGGGGCCGGGGGGAGAGGAACGACAAAAAAGTCAAAAAATAAAAGCAACTGTTTCCAGAAGATTTAACCCTACATTACAAGGGGTTGTTGTTTTTTTTTTATCATCTTTAAGATGGAGAAGGGGTCTTATAACCATTTTTACCAACGTGCACAATTTCCTCATTCAGCTTCCACTCATTTTAGAAATCTTGTGCTTTGTCTCAAGACATTCGTACTGCTCCTAATCTTTCTTGCCTCCACATGAATCACATTTTCAACTGCATTTAATCTCCATAGGTGCCAGTTTTCTATTTTTAGTGTGGAGATGAAAATGGAGAAGGGATTTTAGGGTGTGGCTTCACTCACCCAGCTGGAAACCCATGGGAGCTATTGCCTCAATTTCCCTATGTACCTTTGCTTCTCACCTTCCCAGATAGGCAGTGATGACAGTCATTATACAGATGTGTGACTGTCCTTCCTACTCAAAGAAGACACTCCTGTGACTGTGACATCCAACCATGGGTACATGCGGAGCGGCATGATTTGCTGGATAGAGCACAGTCCTGGGAGTCAGAAGGACCTGGGTTCTAATCTCAGTTCTGCCACTTGTCTACTGTGTGACCTTGGGCCAGTTACTTAACTTCCCTGTACCTCAGTTACCTCATCTGTAAAATGGGGATTACTAATAATAATAATAATAATAACGGTATTTAAGCACTTACTATGTGCGAAGCACTGTTCTAAGTGCTGGGGGGATACAAAATGATCAGGTTGTCCCATGTGGGTTTCACAGTCTTAATCCCCATTTTCCGGATGAGGTAACTGAGGCACAGAGCAGTGAAGTGACTTGCCCAAAGTCACACAGCTGACAAATGGTGGAGCCGGCATTAGAACCCATGACCTCTGACTCCCAAGCCCATGCTCTTTCCACTGAGCCACACTGCTTCTCTAAGACAGAGAGCAACCTGATTAGCTTGTATTGACCCCAGTCCTTACTTAGTACAGTGCCTGGCACATAGTAAAGCACTTAACAAATACCATTAAAAAAAAAGTATGACTGAAAAGCCTGATGTGGAAGTCACAGTTCCAGCTATATTTCGCATACACCAAGCTTCACCCTTGTATGTTACTCATAGCATGAGGTGCTGTTTTCATTTTGGCTTCCTGGTTTCATGATGCTCATGGAGCTTCCGCTCTAAAAAAACCAACTCCTTTTAGGACTGGAGTGTGCCGTGATGGGGTCTCTTGTGATAACTGGCTCACAGCTGTCAGCTCATTTTACTGTATCAATTAATCATAAATGAAAGCTTACTGTGTTCATCGCACTATACTAACCACTTGGGAGAGTACAATACATTAGAGTTGGTAGACACGCTCCCTACCCAGAACAAGCTTACAGTCTCCTTAAATCATTTCCTCAGGCTTCCTTATTTGGTTTCCCAATACACTAGTCTCTTTTCCCATACCCTTTAAGTCTGTAAACTCCTTGTGGGCAAAGAATGGTTCTACCAACTCTGCTGCACTGTACAATGCTTAGTACAGTGTCTAGAGCAGTGGCATTGTCTCTCATTCAACCCACATATTCAATCTGTCACTAAATCCCGTCGGTTCAACCTTCAGAACATTG
Organism: Ornithorhynchus anatinus; assembly: GCF_004115215.2. Classification (NCBI taxonomy): domain Eukaryota; kingdom Metazoa; phylum Chordata; class Mammalia; order Monotremata; family Ornithorhynchidae; genus Ornithorhynchus; species Ornithorhynchus anatinus. Next base: position 96,523,091 of record NC_041749.1, read on the forward strand.
CTAAAAGCTGCCCTTTCCTCCCCACCCAAACTGCTACCATATTCATCCAAGCGTTTATCCTATCAGCCTCCTTGTTGACTTCCCTCCCTTCTGTCTCTCCCCACTCCAGTCCATACTTCGCTCTGCTCCCCGGATCATTTTTCTACAGAAACATCCAGTCCATCTTTCCCCACTCCTCAAGAAATTCCAGTAGTTGCCCATCCTCCTCCGCAAGCAGAAACTCCTTACCATCGGCTTTAAAACCCTCAATCACCTTCCCCCCCTCCTACCTTTCCTCCCTGATTTCCTACTACAATCCAGCCCACACACTTGGCTCCTCTAATGCCAACCTAACTCACTGTACCTCAATCTCATCCATCTCACCACTGACCTCTTACCCCTGTCCTGCCTCTGGCCTGAAATGCCCTCCCTCCTCATTCACCCCACCTTCAAAGCCTTTATTGAGAGGCACATCTCCTCCCAGAGGCCTTCTCAATTAGGCCCTCATTTCCTATTCTCCCATGACCTTCTGAGTCATCTTTGCACTTGGATTTGCACCTTTTATTCACCCCTCCCTCAGTCCCACAGCACTTAATGTACAAATCCATAATTTAATTAATATTCATGTCTGTCTTCCACTCTAGAATGTAAGCTCATTGTGTGCAGGGAACATGTATAACAACTCTGTTATACTATACTCTACTAAATGCTTACTACAGTGCTATACACACAGTAAGTGCTCAATAAATACTATTGACTGATTGCCTGGGACATAGTAAATCCTTAACAACTACCATTAAAAACTTAATACACTGCTCTGCACACAATGAGCTCTCAATAAATACCACTGATTGATGGACTACACACACATCTCTAAATGACTTGTCCTTCATGCTCTAAGATGACGCCACAGTGGAGATCACCTACAGATATCATCTAGGATGAGCCAACCCAACCACACTGTGCAGACAAAAACAGGGTCCCTGTTTATGCAGTCATGTTTTCTAGTTTTGGCAGGGGGGCGATGGTTTATGGTATTTGTTAAGCGCTTACTATGTGCCAGGAACTGTACCAAGTGCTGGGGTAGCTACAATCATCATGGGTTCGAATCCCGGCTCCGCCACTTGCCAGCTGTGTGACTTTGGGCAAGTCACTTGACTTCTCTGTGCCTCAGTTCCCTCATCTGTAAAATGGGGATGACGACTGTGAGCCCCACATGGGACAACCTGATCACCTTGTATTCCCCCCAGCGCTTAGAACAGTGCTTTGCACATTGTAAGCGCTTAACAAATGCCACCATTATGATTACAAGTTAAGCAGGTTGGATATAGTCTCTGTCCCACACGGGGCTCACAGCCTTAATCCCTATTTTACAGGGCCTGACCTTGTTTTTGCTCTTGCCTCCTTGTCTCACAGTCCTTACAAAGCCTCTGCTTCAAAAGAGCTATTTCATTTTTGATTGCAGTGCGCCGCTTCCTTCTATAACCCTGATCAACTTCATTTTCCTCAATACGATTAACAAGGATCATAGCGCAGACCTTGAAGGCAGCTAAGTAGTTTTATAATCTCAAAAGGGAAATTATGACCAATTAGCCAAAAGAGAATATCCTTAAAATCTGTAGAAAGGAAGGGAGAAGCACCAATAAGAAAAAGAAAAAACTGATTTTCTTTGAAACTCAACTTCAGAAAAACCTACAAAACTCTCCTTCTTTCTAAGTATTTCTTGTACATCTAGTGAAAGTTCACCAGCACTACATCAATGCTGACATTTGATATATCATTTCACCTGAGATGACAATTTCTGTTCTTTATCATGAAAAAAATAATTAGCTCTTGGCATAACTAGAACCATAAATGCCACCATCCGTTGTTCAATCATCTTCAGAGAAGACCCAAGACAATGATATAAAGTTTCTACTTGAAAGAAAAGTATCAAGGTTGGAAGATCTAATGCTTGACCAACATTCTATGCCTTTTAGATTACTGTCTGGGATCATGATTAGGCTTTTAATTTTATCCACAACCTAGCAACTTTAGGCACACTTCACAACACAGCCCTTCATATATGGGATAAGTAGGGTTAAAATACCTGTTCTCCCTCCCCCTCCTAATGTGAGCCCCAGGAGGGCTGGCTGACTTGATTATCTGACTTGATTATCTCATATCTACACCAGTGCTTAGTACAGTGCTTGGCAAATAGTATTATTCACTGGTATTTACTGAAGTCTTACTGTGTGAAGAAAACCATCCTAAGAGCTTAGGAGAGTACAGGACAGTAAAGTCAGCAGACACTAACCCTTAACCTCAAGGAGTTTAAAATCCTAGTGGGGAGACAGACATTAAAATAAATTACAGAGAAGCAGCTAAGTAAAGGATGTGTTCACAGGGCTGTGGGAGTGGGGAGGGTGATTATCAAAGTGCTTAATGGGTACATATCCAAGTGCATAAGTGATGCAGAAGTGAGGGAAAACAGGGTGGGAAAAAAGAATGAGAGGTTAGTTGAGGAAGCCTTCTTGGAGGAAATATGATTTCAGTAGGGTTTTGAAGATTGGAAGAGTGGTGGTCTGTCAGATATGAAGGTGGAGGGAGGAGGGAAGATCTGAACAACGAGTTGATGGTGAAAGAGGTGAGAACATGGCACAGTGAGTAGGTTGGTGCTAGAGAAGCGAAGTGTGCACACTGGGTTGTAATGGGAGAGAGTAAGCGCTTAACAAGAAGCCCCATTATTATTACAACGATTATATAGAAAGAGAAAATTTTATGTACCTAGCTTCTTGCAAGTATCCATTAAGCAAACCCTTCTAAACCTTGACAGAATGGAAAAATTACAGCTACGATCTCTAAAAACCATTATCGATCTCTAATTAAACCTTTAAAATGTGATGTAAAGCCACTTGCATCCATTTGCAACATATGAGAAACATCGAATAGGAATAGGTACACACGACAATTGCTTCAGTATAAAGAGTATTTGCATTTACCTGTAGCAACACAGTGCACAAGCTGTTTCTGCCACTGAAGAGGTTGGTTTTGGCTAACTACTCATGGCTTAGTACAGTGCTCTGCACATAGTAAGTGCTCAATAAATATCACTGAATGACTGATAACTTACAGGCAAGGTTTATGAGTCAGTAGAAGTGAAACATAAACATATAGTGAGGCGGGGAGGAGGAGTCATAATGGTACTTACTAAGCGCAAAGCACCATGTTAAGCACTTGGGAAAGTACAATAGAAGTAAAGAGACATGTTCCCTGCCCACAAGCTTACATCCTAATGGGGGACAGTGAAAGAGGGGTGATCAGATAGACAGTAGAATGACTATGTCAGGATGAATAACTGAATGTACATATATACATAAGTGCTGTGGTGGGTTAAATACAGGGGAAAAAAAAATGTTGGTATTTGTTAAGCGCTTACTATGTGCCGAGCACTGTTCTAAGCGCTGGAATAGACACAGGGTAATCAAGTTGTCCCACGTGGGGCTCACAGTCTTAATCCCCATTTTACATACAGATGAGGTAACTGAGGCACCGAGAAGTCAAGTGACTTGCCCAAAGTCACACAGCTGACGAGTGGCCGAGCCGGGATTCAAACCCATGATCTCTGACTCCCAAGCCCATGCTCCTTCCACTGAGCCACGCTGCTTCTCAAAGGAAATCACAGGAGTGATTCGGGGTGTTGGAAATTCACTGGAAAGGGCTTCTTGAAGGAGGTGGGATTTTAGGAGGGTTCTAAAAATGGGAGAGAAATCATCTGTATCTGTTGGATTTGCAGGGGCGGACGAGAGGAGGAAGTTTCAGGCCTTGGATAGCAGCCAGTTTACCAGGATATGGTGGCCAATTTTTTATTTTTTTTGGTAACTACTCTTATCTGCTTTATGAATCAAGAACAACAGATAGAGATAAGAGTGACTTCCCTTCATTGCAACTTTCACGTCACCAACTATTGCAAATGAGTTTATATCTATTTGACTACTTACTATTTTCTTCTCACAGATTAGTTCCTGGTGCTAGCCGGCTGTACTGTGCCTTCTTGTTCTACACTCATCTATTTCCCTTGCCTGATATTCTGGATGAGATGCACTGTAGTGAGTGTGATTGGAGGCAGGACTGCTGATTCCCTTCCAAACACTAAGAATCTTATTAAAATCCAACTAAACTGTAAGTTCCTGATGGGCAGAAAACACGTCTCCCAACTCTGTTTTATCATACTCTCCCCCAAGCACTATGAACAGTTTTCTGCCATAGTAAGTGCTCAATAAATACCACTGATTGATCAACTGAATAAGGATGAGTTATCAAGCCATGCAAATGGTCAAATGGAAACAAAGGGATGTTCAGTTCTCTTTTAGGAAGAAAGTTAAGCCTGGGGTATTAAAAAAGAATATTACCAAATTCACCTTCTTAACGGACCTTTATATTGGAATTATCCAGAGGTTCGATTGAATTGTGACTCTTCAGAGACCCTACCCACAGGATTTGTTGTGATAAGTCCTCATTTTGTTCGCTGGCAGAAGAGCATGGGAGGCAAGCCAAGCAAGAAGGCTAAAGAAATTGAACCAAACTGTTACTTCCCACGATTTACCCATTCTAAGCACAGATTATTTTATATTCTCTGGTGCTGTCACTCAGAAAACTAAAATCACTTCAGAAACAAAAGTGGCAGAGAAAATCTGTTTTCTGTAGAATCTGATGCAATTATGTAATTAAGTTTTTAACCTCATATGAAATAATTTTTAAAAGGAACAAACCTACGCGATAGCTGAATTTATACACTTATGACCTTTGTGACAACCCTGGTGTTAAGAATAAAACCAATCTGAAAGTAATAATTTTTCTCTTTCGGCTTCCTAGATGCAAAATATGACACTAAGTAGAAAAGTTGAAATTCTAAAATGCCTAAGGCTAATCAAATAGACTCTGGTTTCCCAAAGAAATCAATCCTGACCTTCTTTAAAAGCTATCTTTTTCTTGTACAAAATCACATTCTAACCTAGTGTTTTTCAAAAGAGTATGTGGCCAAAGAGACCGAAAGAAGCCGACAAAATCAGACTACAAAAGACAATAAGTGTATTTTAGAATAGTGTAAACGATATTCTATTTTCATCATTAACCCAGTTTTTAAAACCCAAGGCTATAAATATGTTGTAAACTACTGTTCCAAACTGACATGTAACTGAGAAGAAGAAAACAATGCAGCCAGTGTAAAACAGAGTTACTCCAAGAATTATTTCCCATCAGATATCCTGTACTAAGTGCTTAATACAGCCTTTTGCAGAAAACGAGCACTTGACAAATACCAATGATTGATTGATTCTTGATTCTATTTAGTCTTGATTCTATTTAGTCTTGATTCTATTTAGTCTTGATTCTATTTAGTTGCCATTGTTTTTATGAGATGTTCTTCCCCTTGACTCTATTTATTGCCATTGTTCTTGTCTGTCCATCTCCCCCGATTAGACTGTAAGCCTGTCAAACGGCAGGGACTGTCTCTATCTGTTGCCGACTTGTTCATCCCAAGCGCTTAGTACAGTGCTCTGCACATAGTAAGCGCTCAATAAATACTATTGAATGAATGAATTGATACGTTTAAAAATTACTGCCCATGGTCATCTTTGGCCTTTTCAAATTTCTTTCTAAAAATTACACATGCGTATTTTCATCAAATGAAATATGACTTGTCAGATGCTTTCTGTCTATGCTGGTGTGTGCAGTTTTTGGTTTAACTTTGTTTCATGTCTCAACTCACTAGCTGGTTAATCTGGGTCCTGAGTTGAAATATCCCAGCTCAACCACGTGTCTGCTGCATGAACTTGGGCAAATCACTTAACTTTGCTGTGCCTCAGTTACCTCATCTGTAAAATGGGAACTAAATCCTGCTCTCTCCTACTTAGACTGAAAGCCTCATGTGGGACAGGGACTGTGTCCAACCTGATTGATTCCATCTACCCCATTGCATAATATAGTGCTTAGCACATAATAAGTGCTTAACAAGTACCACAGTTATTATTCCTTTGCTGCTGTGCTTGTAATTTTCTGTGGGATACTCTCCTCATGATTTGTCACAGATGGATGCAGCCTTGGAGTGAAAAATCAATCAACGGTATTTATTGAGCACTTACTGTGTGCAGAGCACTGAACTAAATGCTTAGGAGAATACAACACAATAATTTAACAGACACATTCCTTGCCCATAACAAGGTTACAGTCTAGAAAGCATAGGACTTTCTTTTTGAAATCTTGAAAAGGAAAAATAATGTCCTCTAAAATTGACTTACTTTTAATCCATAAATCTACTGCTACTTAACACCTATGGCAAATAGAGGAAAATCAACCTGCTGGGGCGAGTAAAAGGACAATATGTATCTTTATTTGAAATATCATTTGTGTTTAGAAAAATTAAGGGGTAATATCCTCATTCTCATTGAAAAGGGAGATTACAGCAAAAGAACTCAATTTCTCCATTATTTTAATCCATAGTATTGATTGAGCCATTACTGTGCATAAAACACTGCACTAAGCACTTGGGAGAGTGCATTTTAGCTTTCATTGGTTGATGTTATGCCTCACCTTGTTTCAGTGAATAAACATACGGAGTAGACAGGCTGAAACACCTATTAAAGGAGAGCCAGACACGTAACTAGCACGTGAGAATTCTCTAAATTAAATTTCAACTGGATGCTTAGGGAGGCCCTCAGAACAGCAATATCTGAAATAACGTCTTCATTGCTGTTTACCTTGGAAAAAAAAAAAACAACAGCAGGTGCACACAAACCAGTGGAAAGAGCCAGTGTAAATGATTTCAGATTTAAGGCTGCCAGGCACATCCGAAACAGCTCTGGAAGAAAAGCACATTGTTTTAGAGATGTCAATCACCCCTGCAGAGAGGAGAAAGAAATGGGGATGTGCTGTTATACAATCTGTGAGGCACTGCCTACTCCTCTGTACTGACACTGTCATACAGTTCCCCCCAACCCCCTCCTAATCACAGGACAGAGAATTCCAATTATAAGAAAGAAATTCAAAGGAACAGACATTGTCAGGCATCAAAATACAGCACAGGGTGATTAGAAGTAATTAGTCTGACTAAATGAAAGCCATAGATACCCCAAAACCCATTTTAACTCCTCTCTTTTCCCCCATCCTTCTTCTAATGGTGGCATTAATGACTACAGAAACAGCCAAAACTCAAACAGCATGAGGGAAAACAATAGCCAAAGGATCTGGATGCCACAGACTGGATTAAAAATGTAAATATGGCTATGGCTTCACAGATATTTTTGAGCCACGACAGGAACGCTAGATCCTATATCATGCCAAAAAAATTACCAATGCCACCTCCCCCACAGAAGGACAGAAGAAATGTAAATACCATCACTATTATTATTATTATCATCATTAATTCCATCAGAATAAAATGGCAACATACTGGACAAAGTGTCTGTCTGCCAGGCTGTTTCACTCACAGGCTCATTTCTAAATGAAATGACTACAAATTGCTAGAACTCCAATTTAGATTAGCACCATTTATCATTCCTGCACCCCCAAAAAACTGTGCTCATAGGCAGCACTGACTTTGAATATCAGAGTTAGTTGTAAGCGTAGTGGCTGGAATAATCAAATGGTGAATAAGCTTAAATTAATATTTCTATGGAATACATCAATGAGGCTCTAGAACATGAAAGAGGAGATTTTCTTTTAAACCTCATCGTCGGGAAACCAAGGAAAATATTAATTTCCCTGTTAGGTTTTGGAATGCGACGTATCTCATAAGATAATGTGTAGAAATTGAATTAGTAACAGTGAAAGATTGCACAGCAAAACATGACATTTGTATTAAACATTGTGTTTAGCAGAGTCCTAGAAAGAATAGCTGTAATTTCAAAATAAACCTGAGCAGACACATTCATAGGACATATCTTTGCAAGAGAATCAGTAAATATCTCTCATCAATCAACAGTTTAAAAAAAAAATTAAACCCACACACAAAATCTATTCCTTGATCAGGAATGTAATTTTCTTCAGATCTTTTACAGCTATAAAAAGACAATTAAGTATGCCTGAATGCATTCAACAGCTGCTCTTCAGAAAAATCAAAACTTCACTCTTGTTGAACTATCACTAAATATTTTGTGCTAAAAATGCTCAGCCCCCAAATGACGATCCAAGCCCTAAGCATAAAAGAGTCTATCACCTGAGAACATTAATGTTATAGGTTCCATTTCAACAAACATTTGGGAAATGACTGCAGAGTTATATACTGGCAGAACCCACAGTGAAAATTGGATTTTATTTATTTGAAGTTGTAAATTATGTGAGCATTAAAATAATAATAATAATAATGTTGGTATTTGTTAAGTGCTTACTATGTGCCGAGCACTGTTCTAAGCACTGGGGTAGACACAGGGGAATCAGGTTGTCCCACGTGGGGCTCACAGTCTTAATCCCCATTTTACAGATGAGGTAACTGAGGCACCGAGAAGTTAAGTGACTTGCCCAAAGTCACACAGCTGACAAGTGGTAGAGTCGGGGTTCGAACCCATGACCTCTGACTCCAAAGCCCGTGCTCTTTCCAGTGTGAGCCACACTGCTTCCAATACAGAAGGTTGCTGCAGAAACGTATGATCCCATACTTTGTGGTATATTATCATTAAGAAAAGATTATATTTGTATAAACTTGAAGATCAGGGTATCTATCCTAAGCACTGGCAACACCCAGAACACCCTACAAAGGGTGACACAGCAGATGAAATATCAAGCTTAACTGCTGTTTCTGCTGTCATTTCCGGATTTCTAGCTGCCACTCCAGGATTTCATGCAGTAATCTTGGTCCCCTACCTGCCAACCTTGGGTTGCCCTGTTTGGGACAGCAGCATTAGATTCAGAAGCCATAACAAGAATCAGAACAGGCTTCCTTCTCCAAGCCTGACCTCTCAGTAGATGAGCTTAGCAGTTATTTTTGGCTGCTATGCCTGTTCTATCTTATGCAAAATTCGCCTCAGTTCCCTCTAAATTGTAAGCTCCTTGTGGGCAGGGATCATGTTTATCACCTCTATTGTATTATACTCTTCCAACTGCTTAGTAGAGTGGTCTGCACACAGTAAGCACTCAATAAATACCAATGATTGATTGATGAATTAATTGCCCTGGTCCCAGGTTGCTACTCCTCCCTGGCTTCCCAACATCCTTTCCTGCTCTGATACCTTCTCAGTTCTTAGCTTGGCTTCTAGTTAGACTGACTAATGATGGCACTCAAGAATACCTGACCATACGTGTACACACACACACGATGGAATTGCCCATTAAGAACCATGGCTCATATGTCCCTGCAACATAATTTCCTATTTTCAGATCTTCCTCTTGACACTCTCAATCTTCCCAAGTCTCTGCTACACTAGAACAACACCTCTCCTATCTACCATGCCAGCCTGATCCATCTAATGTGGCTGTCTCCCAACAGCCTTCTGCTATACCTCATTGGTAGAGGCTGTGATGCTCATTTTCAGCTCAACTTACTGCAGTTATGTGAATACCCTGTTATTTTCCACCCACCTAGAAAAGTCTGTATTGCTCTAAGGATTGCCTCGAAGCAGGTGAACTGACTGTCTTACAGGACTTCACTGCTTGTGATTCTATCTTGCCCTATGAGGTGGCTATTGCTCATAGATGACACCAATGAAACTTATATAACTCAAAAAGTCCCAAGTTTACCTCAGCAGGTAGAATACATGTGTTAGGACAATCCAATTCATGGGGTAGAATAATCAATAGGGTATGAACCTAAGGGTCAAAGGGCAAATCTGTGTTCTTCAACAAGGGGGCAAAGCCCATTAAATCCATCCATCGATCACATTTATTCAGTGCTTGCTTTGTGCAGAGCACTGTATAAGTGCTTGGGAGAGAACAATATAACAGACACATTCTCTGCCCACAACGATCTTACAGTCTGGGAGGGGGGAGAAGACATTAATATAAATTATGGATATGTACATAAGTGCTGTGGGATTGAGGGAGGGGTAAATAAAGGGTGCAAATCCAAAGGCCAACACAGAAGGGAGTGGGAAAAGAGGAAATGAGGGTCTAGTCAGGGAAGTCTTCTTGGAGGTGATGTGTCTTCAATAAGGCTTAGCAAGTGGGGAAAGTGATCATCTGTCAGATAAGAAGAGGAAGGGCATTGCAGGCCAGAGTTAGGATGTAGGTGAAAGGGTGGCAATGAAATAGATGGGATCCAGGTACAGTGAGTTCGTTGGCATTAGAGGAGTGAAGTATGCAGGCTGGATTGTAGTAGGAAATTAGGGGAATAAGGTAGAAGGGGGCAAGGTGATTGAGTGCTTTGAAATTGTCAGCCTAGAGTTTCTGTTTGATGCAGACGTGATTGGGAAACCACTGGAGCCCCTTGAGGAGTGGAAAAACATGGACTAAGTGTTTTTGTAGAAAAATGATCCGGGCAGAAGAGGGAAGTGGATTGGAGTGGGGCGAAACAGGAGGCAGGGAGGTCAGCAAGGAGGCTGATGCAGTAACCAAGGTGGGATAGTATAAATGCTTGGATTAATGTGGCAGCAGTTTGGATGGAGAGGAAAGGGTGAATTTTAGCGATGTTGTGAAGGTTGAACCGGCAAGAATTTGGTGACAGATTGAATGTGCGAGTTAAAAGAGAGATGAGTCGAGGATAACGCCAAGGTTACGGGCTTGTGAGACATACTCCCTATCTCCCTCTTGTCTCCAACATTCCCTCTAAATTTATCAAGGTTGAACTGTAGGCAATTTATTTTCAACCACATCCCACTGGTTGCTATATTCTTTCTTTCTTTTATTTGCTTCTTAATTATAGTTGTCAAAAGGAACACAAAAAAAGGACGGTTCCACAGAACGAGACCCAATCTCCATGTTTTCAAAAATGACTACAGACACTGGATTTAGTTTTATTCCCCAAACTTATTGACATTCATTTCGTCCCTTTTAAAGGCTCACGGGAATTGGAGATTGGCTCTGGTCATGATTTTGGGGGATGCAGGAGAAGGCACTGTGCCTTTCCAAAGTAAACTTTTCCCATGTCATTCAAGGAGCAAAAGCAAGTTTGACTATTAAGACTCCAAAGACTGAAAAGTAATTCTTGCTTTAGTACAAGGTTGTGTCTTGAGACTGTCACTTTTCAAGTTATTTGATGTTCAGCCAACCTTTGCCATCACACTTAACCACTGTATAATTTTCTGGGAAGTAAAATGTAAATTCTCTGCTGATAGGCCTATCATATTTCTATTTAGGAGACAGGTAACTGTTCAATAATATCCAGAACTCGATCTCAAGCGTAATACAAAGCTGTTAGCCATTCAGACTTTTCCCTTGGGTAGGTAATAAATATAGCTTGATAACTGTGTGAATACAGTATATACCAGATTGCTGCTATGGAGATGTTTTGACCTCAGGCTGCAAAGGCAAAGAAATAGTTTATTTCTTGGCACCAGGAGGTAAATTTTAATATTACTTAGTACTCACACAGTGTTTTTCATCTTCAAAGTGCTTTACAAATATTAAGTAATTAATCTTTACAATGCTGCTGAGTAGGACTATAAGCACCATAAGAACATTCAAAGGAAGAAAAAAAAATTGTGGTTAGTGAATGGGCCCAGGTACAAGTTGTCACAATGTCAATGTTAATAACAATACCTGTTTTCCTTCCTACTTAGACTGTGAGCCCCATGCAGGACAGGAACTGATTAACTTCTATCTCCCCCAGCACCTAGAACAATGCTTCACACAGAGTAAGCGCTTAAATACCACACATTTTTTAATTACTTTTCCGATCCATCTTAAAGGTACTTATTCCTATGAGCAGGGAACACATCTACCAACTCTAGTTCACTGTAGTTTCCCAAGCACTTAGTACAGTGCTCTGCACAAAGTAAACACTCAATAAATAACACTGATTGACTCTATTGGTCTTCAAGTTTCCAAGGAAACTCTCTGGGATTCTACCTGCATTAGAAAATCTTTAGGAAAAATAATTGCAATCCGTGAACAGTAATGAATTAGAAAGCAATGATTTCTATACAATAATGGCAAAGATGTAAAATTCTGATGCAGTAATAGGCAAGAAAGTCAAAAACCAAATCAAAGCAGCCAGCACAATCTTTGGGAGACTGTTCAGAGCTTGGCTGCAATGCAGCATTATGTTTTAGACTAAACTGAAGGTCTACAGAGCTGGAGAACTGATTTAAGATCTGTACTCACTACAGGCATCACATCTGACTTTTTAAGTCATCTAGACCTGTCACTTCTCAGCCATATTCAACATCAGGTGGAAAGACGGGATCGCAAACAATAAAGTCCTGAAACGAAATCAGTTTACCAGCCCTAAGGCCGGGCCCATTTCAATCCAGCTTCAGGGAATGGAACATGTATCTGTGGGACAGCGAGTCACCTGCCAAATAAGCTGAAACGGGGCCACTGTAGGCAAGGGAGAGCAGATGAAACACTTTAGGGATGCAGTAAAGTGCAGACTTAGACAATGTAACATCATAGCTGCAAGTCAGAAAATTACTGTGAGAAACAAACCAGCCTGGCATGCTGCAGTCAAGTAAGGAGTGGCTCCTTTCAAGAAACAGCTTCAAGTGGATTATGACACAAACAGACAAAAATGTGAAAACAGCACCTGGTGCTGCAAGCAAATAACACATCAACACAACAGAGAACATTCTTTACATATGTGTGGTAAGGATGGTCAGAACTACCTAAATCTTTTTCGGGGACAAACACACACACACATACACACACACACACACACATCTTCTCCCCCATGGCTTCTGGGTAACTGAGAAGATGTATAACAGACTTTATTTTATCCATTTTCAAAGCCCTTCATTTTTCCATTTAAGTGATGGGGGATTGGTATACAATAAACATTTATAAATGATAAAATTTATAAACAGCATATATCTTGAATCAAGCCAATCATACTTTACAGATTTCCATTCATCTGCCAAGTTCCACTGGACAGATAAAATAGGGAGAAACCAATTTTGTCCCTAGATAATCTAAAGAAACAGTCATTCATTCTTCATTTCCATTTCAGTTGCTCTGGCTGATATTTGCAATATATGGCAAGGCCTGCATTCTGTTACTGTGTTTACCTAAGACTGTTAGCATTTAGGTTTAAATCTGATTCACTTACATGCTGAAAAATTAGAGAAGGGACTAAGTAAGCACAGTAGCTTAAACATTCTTTCAACCTTTTCTAAGGGATAACAATATGAAAAAATGGCCATGTAAAAAAAAATGAATTATGAATCTGGACCTAACCTTTACAGCTTATGAAACAAGTGGTTTTTCAGTTTATACACTCAAATTATTATTGGCAGCTCAAGAGAATCTGTTTGCTGACTAAATTCAAATTTGTCAGTTTATTCTGGCCTAGATATAGATTTTATTACCCATTATCAAAAAAAGCATATGAAATGCCTCCAGGCAAATTTGGACTGACCAAAAACTACCTTTTGGGTAATTCCCAAACTAGGCCAAGTTCAGAAGTGGCAAGGAGAATTCCCTTAGCAAAAGAAGCAGTAATAGTAGTAAAGAATTTATTTTGCTCCTACTGGGTACAATGTCTGGGAATAGTATTTCTAGGAATAGCATTTCTGGATTTCTGGGTTTTCTAAGTACCCTTAATATTTGGTTAATAGTCACCATCTTTGTGTGTGTCCAGAAGAGCAGTGCTTTGGTTTTGTGTGTGGCTTTGTGGTTTTGTTTTTGGATTTTTTTAATATTATTTGCTAAGCACTTACTATATGTCAAGCACTTAGAATAGTGCTTGGCACATAGTAAGCACTGAACAAATACCATCATCATCATCACTGTATTAAGCACTGGGGTAGATACAAGTTTATCAGGTCAGACACAGTGCCTGTCCCACATGGGGCTCACAGCCTAAATAGGATGGAGAACAGGTATTGAATCCCCATTTGGCAGATGAGGGAACTGAGGAACAGAGAAGTCAAGTGACTTGCCCAAGGTGACATGGCAGGCAAGTGGTGAAGCTGGGATGAGAACCCCGGTCCTTTGGATCCCAAGCCCATGCTTTATGCACTAGGCCACACTACTTCCCTAAAGCAGCTGTTTTTGAATCCAAAGCCCTCCCTGAAAATCAATATTTGACTTGGGCAGTTACCAAATAAAACACATAAAGAACTGGGTCTGCAGACAAAGTGACATCTTAAAACTCGATGATGTTTAAACGGGAATAGGGACCTACCCAGGTTGCCATTTTGTAAACACTTCTACTCTTTAGTGCAGCAAGGATGATATTCGGTTGTCAGGAGTGCTTTGACCAAACATCCGTCCAGCTTCTGCCCCTGAGAAGTGCCAAGAAGATTGGAAAGAGAGCTGGCCCTGAGGGACTCAGGGAGGAGGAAGGGAGGAGTCAGAGGGACAGCCGCTCAGGGAGAGAAGACTACCTGGATTCCCATAGCTGTGCTCTCACTCCCATCTTCTTCCAAAAGCTCCCCTTGGCTGGCACTCTCCAGTCACCATTCCTGCTGCCCACCCTGCACCCTCAACATCAGTACCCACCCCCTCCACCCCACCCACCAAAATCATTTAATGAGGTCTTTATAATGAGGACCTTAGGCTAAAAGTGGAATAATTAGACATGGCAATCAGAATTTCTTTTCAAGTGGCATGTGTGTCAAGAAGCACTCATTCTCTGGCAATAGTTGTCACCACCTTTGATTTTTCTACTCATGTGCAGGTACATCGTCAAGCTTGAAAGTTCACCCACATGGAGAAATTAATGATAATGAGGTGGTGAAATTTCAGGGCCAGCACCTTCGGAAGCTTCTTAGTTTGCTACCTACTGACAGGGATGTCATGAGAATTAACAGGATGTTTGCCAGTTGCTCTACTCTCATTGGAAAAGGTATTTCTAAACACAGATGATTATCATCTTTTTTACTTTCATCCTAGGAATAAGAGCTACAAAAAATGGAAAGATTTGATTATAGTAAACAGGCATGTGTGCTTTAAAAAAAAAAAATCAACTCTGAAAGTCCCTCACATCTGGAAATCTACATCTTTGCCTTCCTCTCCACGATCTCAGTTGACAAGCCTCAGGAGTTCTTTGGCCATCACTACTCAAGTTTCAGCTTTCCACTACCAAGATAATAATACTAATAACGGTAATTAAATGCTTACTATGTGCGAAGCACTGTTCTAAGAGCTGGGGTAGACACAAGTTAGTCAAGTTGGACACAGTCCCTGTCACAAATGGAGCTCACACTCTTAATCCCCATTTTACAGATGAGAAATGAGACCCAGAGAAGTGAAGTGATTTGCCCAAGGTCACAGAGCAGGCATGTGGTGGAGCTGGGATAAGAACACATGACCTTCTGACTCCCAGGTTCGTGCTCTTTCCATTAAGCCATGCTGCTTTTCCACCTTTTGGCTCCACTCCTATGGTAGATCTAATGAAATAAGTCTCAATCAATGGCATTAACTGAACACTCACTGTGTGCAGTATACTGAACTAAGCGCTTGGTGGAGTACAATACATAAGAGTTGGTAGACATTATCCCTGCCCACAAGAAACTTACACATTAGAGGGGAGAGACAGATATTAAAATAAATTTCACATAGGGGAAATGGCAGAGTGTAAGAGTATACACCTAAGTGCCATGGGGCTGGGGATGGGGTGAATATCACAGTTCTTAAGGGATACAGAACTGACTGCATAGGAGATACAAAAAGGACAGTGAATGGGGAAGTGAGGACTTAGTCAACAAAGGCCTCTTGGATATGATTTTAGGAGCACTATGAAGATGGGGAGTGTGATCTGCACACAGTAAGTGCTCAAAAAAATATGATCGATTGATTGAAGCTTCCTCACTGGTCTCCCTGCATTCTGTCTCTCTGTCTCCAGTTCACTCCACTGCCCAGATCATTTTTCTACAAAACCATTCATGTCCATGTCTCCTCACGCCTCAAAAACCTCCAATGGTTGCCCATCCATCTCCACATCAAACAGAAATTCCTTACCATAGGCTTTAAATCCCTAAACCAGCTATTACCCACCTACCTAACCTCACTGATCTATCACAAGCCAACATTCCACTCTCCTAACACCAATATACTCACTATACACCCTCCTATCATCAAAGCTCCTCCAGGAGATCTACCCAGACCTAGCCTTTAATTTCCCTACCCACCCTCTGTATCAGCTATGTGCGTGGCTGTGTACCCACTCCTTAAGCACTTTGATACTCACCCCAGCCTTAAAGTACTTATATATTCTTATAGCCTACTATTTCCCCTATCTGTAATCTATTTTAATGTCTGTCTCCCCCTGTACACCATAAGCTCCTTGTGGGCAGAAACTGCAGCTACCAACTCCATTGTATTGTACTTTCCCAAGTATGTAGTGTAGTGCTCTGCACATAGTAAATGTTCAATAAATATTATTTAATAATCAAATGATATAAAGTGGGAGGGTATTCTAGGACAGAAGGAAGATGTGGGCAAGAGGTTAGAGGAGAGACGGATGAGACTGAGGCACAGTGAGTAGGTTTCTGCTAAAGGAGCAAAGTGTGCAGGTTGAGATGTAGTAGGACAACAGTGAGGTAATAATAATAATAATAATGGTATTTGTTAAGTGCTTACTATGTGCCAAACACCATTCTAAGCATTGAAGTGGGTACAAGCAAATCAAGTTGGACACAGTTCCTATCCCATGTGGGGCTCACAGCCTCAACCCCCATTTTACAGATGAGATAACTGAGGCACAGAGAAGTGAACTGACTTGCCCAAGGTCCCACAGCAGACAAGTGGTGGAGCCGGGATTAGAATCATGACCGAGTAAGACAGGAGAGGCAAGGTGATTGACTGAATTATAGCCAATCATAAGGAGTTTCTGTTTTCTGTGAAGATGGACGGGTAACTACTGGAGGCTTTTGAGGAGTGGGAAGGCATGGACTGATCAGTTTTTTTTTGACAAAGTGATCCGGGCAGAAGAGTGAAATAAAGGCTGGAGGAGGGAGAGACAGGAGGCAGGGAGATCAAAGAGGAGTCTGATGCAGTAGTCAAGGCAGGATATAAATTCTTGGATCAGCACGATAGCAGTTTGGATGGAAAGGAAAGGGCAGATTCCAGGAAGGTTATGAAGCTACAACTGAAAGAATTTGGTGACAGACTAAATACACAGGTTGAATGAGAGAGATGAGTCAAGGACAATGCAAAGGTTATGGATTTATGAGACACGGAGGATGGTGATGGTGCCTGTAGTGATGGGGAAGGCTGGGTAAGGATGGGGTTTGGGTGGGAAGATGAGTTCTATTTAAGACATGTTAAGTTTGAGTTGTCAATGGGACATCCAAGAAGAGATGTCCGGAAAGCAGGAGGAAATGAGGGAGTGCAGAGGAGAGAGGTAGATGTGGGAATCATGCACTTAGAGAGGGTAGTTGAAACTGTGGGAGCAAATGAGTTATCCAAGTGAGTGGGTGTAGGTGAAGAACAGAAGGGGACCCAGAACTGAGGGACTCCGACAGTTAGAGGCAGAGGAGGAGCTGGTGAAAAACACTAAGAAGCAGCAGCCAGAGAGATAGAAGGAAAACTAGGAGAGGTCAGGGTCAGTGAAACCAAGGTTAGATAGTGTTTACACGGAAGAGTCCAGTTAAGTGGTCAAGTTGACTCCAGAGGTTAAAGTTGTTTTTTTCCCCACCTAGGGTTTAGTGTAGGTTGTGTCTCTGATTTTAATCCAATATTTTTATTGAAGGAATATCTCCCTTACAAGATATTCAGACTTTATTTCTCCCACTACATCTATACAGAGTTTTTGAATTGTGAAAATTAAATAAATCAGTGGAAGCACACTGGTGAGAAAAGAAGATATGGTAATTTAACAAAAGGGAACCTACAGAACCCAAGTACACTGTGAGACCCAATTGTGATTGTTTCCCTGACTGAACTTCAGGGAAATGGATACACCCTTAAATGGAACTGTGAAGAGAGAGCAAACAAGCACCAAGACCAGTTTCTGTATAACTCAGGAGACAAATATTAAAAGTTCCTTCAAAGAGATGGAAAAAATATATATACTCAAAACCTGGAAGCTAAAAGCATTTTAGTTTATTTGTTATCCAAGTTGGAAAACCAATTCTAGCCCACATATAAATCCAGTCAGCAGAAAACTCGAGCCCCAAAGTGATCCAATAGAATTTTGATGCACAAGTATGTACCACAGGTGAATCATGCAAATGACTGTAAGAAACTGTGAATATTCTTCAAGTTTATAAGGTGTGCATAACCAGTCATTAAGAAAGCAAGTTTCTCAACTCCTTTAGAGGGAGTAATTTTGTGAGATGGCAGAAAAACCTTAAGGAAAAAGTATTAAAACAAGCACTATGAACTTGTAAACACTGGGAAATTTGCATTCTAGTGGGGTTTCAGTGGTGATGGAATATCCCAATGCAAATGATGGACAAGCCTCGATCCAGTCCCAAATTATAGCAGCTGGTGTCCCGAAAGCAAGGAAAAAAAAACAGATTCGCTTTCTACCGCAATTAGCATGCATGTGAACTTTCAAACAGCATAAACTATAGCAAACCAAAGCTAGATCACCACCTAGATATTGCATTCCTTCCCACTCTTTTTATTCTTTTGCAACCCAGAATGAGGAGTTTTTTTCTTTCTTTGTTTTGATATTTTACTTAGAGCCTTACCATTTAAAAGGTCAGCTTGATTTTTCTCCCCGCTTCTCAATCAATCATATTTATTGAGCATTTACTGTGTGCAAAGTACCATCCTAGCAGTTGGGAGAGTACAATATAACAGAGTTGGTAGACATGTTCTCGGCCCACAGGAGGCTTCCAGCTTAACATATTCTGTGAACGGACAATGACCTTGAATATGACCAAAATCATGTCCCATTCTGCACGAGGGAATCCCTGCACACATCTTAAGATTTACCAGCACTACAGACCTTAGAAGCTATCCCCAAATTCTGCTAACTAGGCAATAAATTATCTAAATATGCCCACATAGATAAAGTAGAAAACTAAAATCAATAAGACCTGAAAACAGGGATTCGATAGCTTTTTTCCCTCGTACTTGGACCGTGAATCCCACGTAGGGCAGAGACTGTGTCCAACCTGATTATCTTGTATCTACCCCAGTGTTTACTACAGGGCTTGGCACAGAATAAGGCACTTATATACCACAATTGTCATTTTTATTAAAACCAGTAGGTCCTTTGGGAGACTGACTTGCCAAGTTTGATGACAATGGGGCATCACATTAAAGGTCTACAAAAGCTACAGTAGTGCCCAACCACCTAGGTTGTAAAATGTGGATTTACCACAGGAAGAATACATGGGGATCCTAGTAGTAGTAAAGGCATTTTAGAGTGCTCATCAGAGGAAATGCACTGTTCTCAATACTTGAGAAAGTACAACAGAAGCAGGCGACGCATTCCCAGGTCATAAGGAGCTTACAATAATGGCTTCTCAAGCGATTTCATCAAAATCAACTAAGAGCTATGGTCAACATTAAAGGTAATATTAAAGGAAACATAATATCACCAACACTGAGGCCCTGAAATGCAGTCAGTTCACCAGCACTGAGCCTTAAAATGGTTTTTGTGTAGAGAATGGATAACAGTAATAATAATGTAATACTTGTTAAGTGCTTACTATGTGACAGGCACTGTACTAAGGACTGTGGTGGAATCATTCATTCATTCAATAGTATTTATCGAGTGCTTACTATGTGCAGAGCACTGTACGAAGTGCTTGGAATGTACAATTTGGCAACAGAGACAATCCCTGCCCAATGACGGGCTCACAGTCTAAACGGGGGAGACAGACAGCTGAGCAAAACAGAACAAAACAAAACAACATCATCAAGATAAATAGAATCAAGGAGATATACACCTCATTAACAAAATAAATAGGATAATAAATAGTATATATAAATGAGCACAGTGCTGAGGGAAAGGGGGAAGAGCAGAGGGTGGGGGGGAGGGGAGGAGGAGCCGAGGGAAAGGGGGGACTCAGTCTGGGAAGGCCTCTTGGAGAAGGTGAGCTCTCAGTAGAGCTTTGAAGAGGGGAAGAGAGTTAGTTTGGCAGATGTGAGGAGGGAGGGCATTCCAGGCCAGAGGTAGGACGTGGGCCAGGGGCCGATGGCAGGATAGGCATGAATGGGGGATCGTGAGGAGAAAAGCGGAAGAGGAGTGGAGTGTACGGGGTGGTCAGTAGAAAGAGAGAAGGGAGGTGAGGTAGGAGGGGGCAAGGTGATGAAGAGCTTTGAAGCCAAGAGTGAGGAGTTTCTCTTTCGTGTGAAGGTTGATAGGCAACCACTGGAGGTTTTTGAGGAGGGGAGTGACATGCCCAGAGCATTTCTATAGGAAAATGATCCAGGCAGCGGAATGAAGATTAGACTGGAGTGGGGAGAGACGGGAGGAAGGGAGATCAGAGAGGAGGCTGACACAATAACCTAGTCAGGATATTATGAGAGCTTGTACCAGCAAGATAGCACTTTGGATGAAGAGGAAAGGGTGGATCTTGGCGATATTGTGAAGATGAGACCAGCAGGTGTTGGTGATGGATTGGATGTGTGGGGTGAATGACAGAGCTGAGTCAAGGACGACACCAAGGTTGCAGGCACATGAGACGGGAAGGATGGTCATGCCGTCCACAGTGACAGGGAAGTCAGGGAGAGGACAGGGTTTGGGAGAGACGATAAGGAGCTCAGTTTTAGACATGTTGAGTTTTAGGTGGCAGGCAGACATCCAGGTAGAGACGTCCTGGAGGCAGGAGGAGATACCAGCCTGGAGGGAGGGGGAGAGAACCAAGGAGATGTAGATTTGGGTGTCATCTGCATAGAGATGATAGTTGAAGCCGTGGGAGCGAATGAGTTCACTAAAGGAGTAAGTATAGATGGAGAACAGAAGAGGGCCAAGAACTGACCCTTGCAAGTAGATAAGGTTGGACACAGTCCCTGCCCCACAAGGGACTCACAATCTCAATCCCCATTTTCCAGATGAGGGAACTGAGGCACAGAGAAGTGAAGTGACTTGGCCAAGGTCATACAGCAGACAAGTGGCAGAGCCGGGATTAGAACCCATTACTTTCTGACTCCCAATAGAATATAGACTAGACTGTAAGCTCACTGTGGGCAGGGAACGTGAATACCAACTGTTACACTGTTCTGTCCCGAGTACTTAGTGCAGTAGATTTGATTGGGGAAAAAAAAAAGATACCCAAGCAACAGCTGTATGGTGGACTGACATGAGGCATATGCAAGCAGAGAGGGCAGAACAAACAATTAAAGACTTTTAGTGAAACAGTGTCTCACAATGTGGTAATAGCAATGGACTGTTGAGAGAGAGAAAAAGAGGGAGAGAGAAAGAGAGAGCGAGAGAGGAAAAGCAAACAGCATGGAGCTGTCAGTAGAGGGTATATGCTCTCTTTAAGCAGAAGTTACCAAAAAAAAAAAAAAAAATCAGGAAACCGAAAGGTAGACTATCTCACCAAGAAAAATGATCACTGAATATCCTTCAATTAATCAATTATAGTTATTGAGCACTGTACTAAAGTACTTGGGAAAGTACTATAGAGATAGTAGGTATGATCCCTGCCCTCGGGGAGAGTTTATGTATATCTCCTGTATGAAAAGAAAGATTACTACAAGTTACAGTCTCACCATCACAAGCCATGTTTAATTTAGGAGTCAGTCTGATCAGTGATTTTTGGTGGTGAATTATTTTCAAGGGTCTTTCTTTAGTAGCTCTCATGCTTTCAACCCCCTTGATGTAAAAGAAACAAAATCCCACTACTAAAGGCATTCATTCACTCATTCAATGATATTTATTGAGCACTTACTGTGTGCAGAGCACTGTACTAAGTACTTGGGAGAGTACAATACAACAATAAACGGACACAGTCCCTGCCCACAATGAGCTTACAGTTTAGAGAGGAGGGAATTAATGCATAAACACTAACACTCACTGAGTATTTATCATAAACCCAGAGTAAGTAATTTGTTTTTCTACAGAATTGCTCCAAAATTTTACATCTGAAGATTTCAGGTCCAAATGTGAGTGAACACTGTGTCTAAAGAAAGCTTCCATCACCTACCTAACAAGTGCACAAATTATACCATTCTAATTTTCCCAGTCCTTCCCCATTATTTTCCTTTCGAAAACACCAGATGGTCCTTACTACATTAAGGCAAAGGCAGATATGGATCAGAACTACACCAATAAAACACATGTTGTAGAAATGTTTCTTCTCTCCAGCCCTGTCACTTGGGCCTTCATACCCCCAACAAGAGAGACTACAGCTGTCTGCTCTTCCTCCAATAACCACCCCCTCACATATACACAGAGCTATTTCAAAATAGCTGGTTTTGAATACAGCTAGTTCAGATACTGCTCTCCAGAGTCATTTATTAAATGTCCGTATATTGAAAACCTGCCTTAATCTCTAGTCCATTACTCTCCCATTCTCATTAATCAGATTCTATCTTCACCGCAGCAGGGGTCTGGTACTTGCTTTCAAAGTCCTGTATCACCTTGGCAAAGGCGCTCCCCTAGCAATATGGATGAAATCTAATTTAAAGGAGAAGATGTATTATAATTGAGCTATTAGAGATAACTTCTAATGGCAATTATCTCAACATTCCCAGAACATTGGCTTGCTTTTTGCACATGTCAACTTGTCAGCAGACTCAATGGTAAGTGAATGTTCTATCTATAAAAGTGAGTGAAATACACAGGAAATGCTTAAAACATTCTTGCTTAAAACAGCAACATGTTCTTCCAAAAAAAACATGGGTATTAGAGCAAGAGTCTTCCCAGAAAAAAGGGAACCTAACAGGTTTAACTTTTCAGTCAACTAGTTATTAAGGGCTAATTAACTAGGGTATAGATCGTCCATACTTTCTGCTTCTTTATTTCCTCTATCCCATTCATTCATTCATTCAATAGTATTTATTGAGCGCTTACTATGTGCAGAGCACTGTACTAAGCGCTTGGGATGAACAAGTCGGCAACAGATAGAGACAGTCCCTGCCGTTTGACGGGCTTACAGTCTAATCGGGGGAGACGGACAGACAAGAACAATGGCACTAAACAGCGTCAAGGGGAAGAACATCTCGTAAAAACAATGGCAACTAAATAGAATCAAGGCGATGTACAATTCATTAACAAAATAAATAGGGTAACGAAAATATATACAGTTGAGCGGACGGGTACAGTGCTGTGGGGATGGGAAGGGAGAGGTGGAGGAGCAGAGGGAAAAGGGGAAAATGAGGCTTTAGCTGCGGAGAGGTAAAGGGGGGATGGCAGAGGGAGTAGAGGGGGAAGAGGAGCTCAGTCTGGGAAGGCCTCTTGGAGGAGGTGATTTTTAAGTAAGGTTTTGAAGAGGGAAAGAGAATCAGTTTGGCGGAGGTGAGGAGGGAGGGCGTTCCAGGACCGCGGGAGGACGTGACCCAGGGGTCGACGGCGGGATAGGCGAGACCGAGGACGGCGAGGAGGTGGGCGGCAGAGGAGCGGAGCGTGCGGGGTGGGCGGTAGAAAGAGAGAAGGGAGGAGAGGTAGGAAGGGGCAAGGTGATGGAGAGCCTTGAAGCCTAGAGTGAGGAGTTTTTGTTTGGAGCGGAGGTCGATAGGCAACCACTGGAGTTGTTTAAGAAGGGGAGTGACATGCCCAGATCGTTTCTGCAGGAAGATGAGCCGGGCAGCGGAGTGAAGAATAGACCAGAGCGGGGCGAGAGAGGAGGAAGGGAGGTCAGAGAGAAGGCTGACACAGTAGTCTAGCCGGGATATAACGAGAGCCCGTAATAGTAAGGTAGCCGTTTGGGTGGAGAGGAAAGGGCGGATCTTGGCGATATTGTAGAGGTGAAACCGGCAGGTCTTGGTAACGGATAGGATGTGTGGGGTGAACGAGAGGGACGAGTCAAGGATGACACCGAGATTGCGGGCCTGCGGGACGGGAAGGATGGTCGTGCCATCCACGGTGATGGAGAAGTCTGGGAGCGGACCGGGCTTGGGAGGGAAGATGAGGAGCTCAGTCTTGCTCATGTTGAGTTTTAGGTGGCGGGCCGACATCCAGGTGGAGACGTCCCGGAGGCAGGAGGAGATGCGAGCCTGAAGGGAGGGGGAGAGGACAGGGGCGGAGATGTAGATCTGCGTGTCATCTGCGTAGAGATGGTAGTCAAAGCCGTGAGAGCGGATGAGTTCACCGAGGGAGTGAGTGTAAATGCAGAACAGAAGAGGGCCAAGAACTGACCCTTGAGGAACTCCAACAGTTAAAGGATGGGAGGGGGAGGAGGCTCCAGCGTAGGAGACCGAGAATGATCGGCCAGAGAGGTAAGAGGAGAACCAGGAGAGGACAGAGTCCGTGAAGCCAAGGTGAGATAAGGTATGGAGGAGGAGGGGATGGTCGACAGTGTCAAAGGCAGCAGAGAGGTCAAGGAGGATCAGAATGGAGTAGGAGCCATTGGATTTGGCAAGAAGGAGGTCATGGGTGACCTTAGAGAGAGCAGTCTCGGTAGAGTGGAGGGGACGGAAGCCAGATTGGAGGGGGTCTAGGAGAGAATGGGAGTTAAGGAATTCTAGGCATCGATTGTAGACGACTCGTTCTAAGATTTTGGAAAGGAAGTGTAGTAGGGAGATAGGACGATAACTGGAGGGGGAAGTGGGGTCAAGAGCGGGTTTTTTAGGATGGGGGAGACGTGGGCGTGTTTGAAGGCAGAGGGGAAGGAGCCCTTGGAGATTGAGTGGTTAAAAATAGAAGTTAAGGAAGGGAGGAGGGCAGGGGCGATGGTTTTAAGAAGGTGAGACGGAATGGGGTCCAAGGCGCAGGTGGAGGGGGTGGCACTTGCGAGGAGGGAGGAGATCTCCTCTGAGGATACTGCAGGGAAGGATGGGAAAGTAGGGGAGGGGGTTGTTGGGGGGGAGGGGAGAGGCGGAGGGGTGACTTTGGGGAGCTCAGACCTGATCGTGTTGATTTTCGTGAGGAAATAGGTGGCCAGATCATTAGGGGTGAGAGATGGGGGAGGGGGAAGAACAGGGGGCCTAAGGAGAGAGTTAAAGGTCCGGAACAATCGGCAGGGGTGACGGGCATGGGTGTCGATGAGGGAGGAGAAGAAGCTTTGCCTGGCGGAGGAGAGGGCAGAGTTAAGGCAGGAAAGGATAAATTTGAAGTGTGTGAGGTCGGCTTGGTGCTTGGACTTTCGCCAGCAGCGCTCAGCAGCTCGAGCATAGGAGCGTAGGAGGTGGACGGAGGAGGTGATCCAGGGCTGTGGGTTAGTGGCGCGAGAGCGGCGGAGGGAAAGGGGGGCGAGAGAGTCGAGATGAGTAGAGAGGGTGGAGTTGAGAGCGGAGACCCGCTCGTCGAGAGTGGGAAGAGAGGACAGGGCGGCAAGGTGAGGAGAGATGCTATTGGAAAGACGGATGGGATCGAGAGAGCGGAGGTCTCTGTGGGGCAGTAGCGAAGATTTGCAGGGGGAGGGAGTGTGAGAGATGAGGCAGGTGAGAAGGTTATGGTCCGAGAGAGGGATTTCAGAGTTGGTGAGTGAGGAGATAGTGCAGCGGTAGGAGATGACAAGATCGAGGGTGTGACCGAGTCGGTGAGTGGGCGCGGTATGGTGGAGGAGGAGGTCGGCAGAGTCGAGGAGGGATAGCAGGCGGGCGGCAGAGGAGTCGTCGGGTACATCCGTATGGATGTTGAAGTCTCCAAGGATCAGAGTGGGCAGAAAGAAGGAGAGAAGGAAGGTGAGAAAGGGGTCAAGGTGGTTGAAGAAGTCGGAGGTGGGACCGGGAGGGCGGTAGATGACGGCGACAAGTAACTGGAGTGGGTGGTAGAGGCGAATGATATGGGCTTCGAAGGAGGGGAAGGAGAGGGAGGGGGGAGGAGGGATAGTGCGGAAGCGGCATCGGGGCGAGAGGAGGAAGCCGACGCCTCCTCCCTTACCGGTGAGTCTGGGGGAGTGGGAGAAGGAGAGGCCTCCGCTGGAGAGAGCGGCGGCGGAGACCGTGTCTTCGGGAGAGAGCCACGTTTCCGAAAGGGCGAGGAGGAGGAGAGAGCAGGAGAGGAAAAGGTCATGGATGAAAGGTAGCTTGCCTGTAACAGAGCGGGGGTTCCAGAGGCCACACTTGAAAGTAGCTGTGGGTGCAAGGGGAGGAGGGGGGGAAGGGCGGGGGGAGGGGAGGGTTTGGATGGGAAGGAGGTGGCGGGGCCCTGGACGAGGAGAGGGGGATGAGGGGTGGCGGTGGGACAAGAGGACTGGGATGGGGCATGGGTGGGGAAGAGAGAAGGGGGGAGGGGGTGAAGAGGGGGTTAGGTGGGGGGAAGAGTAGGGGGAGGGGGAAGAGGGGTAGCGCTGGTAAAGTGGGGTTCTAGGGCGGGAGAGAGGAGGGGGGGAGGAGACAGAGGAGAGAGCGGGAAAGAGCTGAGCGAGAGAGGGGAAGGGGAAGGGGAGGATAGGAAGGGGCGGGAGGGGGGAGGGGGGGAGGAGGGACATGGCGAGGCCAGAGAGGTGGGTGGCAGCACTGACAACAACAAACAGTAATAAACGAAATCGGTAATATAGCAACATGATACAATATGATACAATACAGTGGTGCTAATATAGCAACATGATACAGTATGATACAATATAGTCGTGTTAATAAAAGGGGTGATGACCAGGGTCGGGGGTAGACTCGATTAAGGGGCGACCTGATCAAATTCAAAATCTGACGACAATAAACAATAAAAAGCGAGATCGCAAATATAGCAACATGCTACAGTAAGGCACACTACAATAGTGTTAATAAGCAGGCGATGACCAGGGTCGGGGGACGAGCCGACCCTACCCGATCAGACTCAAAGTCAAGCGGCCAGCGGCCGAGAGTGTCCCAGAGCGCATGACCAAATAACCCTGTGGCGGCGGGGGGGCCCTGAGGTTGTCCGGGGTGGGTGGCGGCCGTAGGCGGCGGCTAAGGCAAGGTAACATGGTGAGAACAAGGACGTCGTCGCCCGGGGCGGGGGCGGGAGGGATGAATCACCTCAAGAGGGAAGAGGGAGTGAGGCCTTCCCAAAATGGCCGCCTCAGGCAGAGTGGGGGCTTCCTAAAATGGCCGCCTCGGGCGGAGTGGGGGAGCGGTTGGGGAGCACAATGTCCCCGGGCCCGAGCAGGGGGACACAATGTCCCACCAACTGAGCATCAAGAGGAAAGCTAGAGAAATTAAGCATCAAAAGGCAGACAACTGCTTGTCAATCTATCAATAGTATTTATTGAGTG
The DNA here is from genome assembly GCF_004115215.2 of Ornithorhynchus anatinus. Classification (NCBI taxonomy): domain Eukaryota; kingdom Metazoa; phylum Chordata; class Mammalia; order Monotremata; family Ornithorhynchidae; genus Ornithorhynchus; species Ornithorhynchus anatinus. The sequence continues at coordinate 96,550,339 of NC_041749.1, forward strand.
CCTTCTGTGTCCAGAGCACTGTACTGAGAGCGAAGGGTGAATCGGGAAAGTACAATATGACCGAGTTGGTAGATTCCATCCCTGCTCATGAGAAACTTATAGTCCACTGGAGGAGATGGATATTAAAGTAGATTGTGGATAGGGGAATTAGTAGAATAGAAAGATATTTACATAAGTGCTGTGGGACTGGGGCGAGTATCCAAGTGTTTAAGAAGTACACAGTCAAGTTCATAGTACATGCAGAAGTGAGGGTGGAGAGGCAAAATGAAGCGCTTAGTCTGGGAAGGCCCCCTCGGAGAAGATGTGGTTTAGGAAGGCTATGAAGGTTGGGGGAGTCGTCTCGTCTTGTCAGACGCTCTGGTCAAAAGCTTTGGTGAGGAAATGGAAGTGAATCACCAGTGAAATTTCTGGATTATGGATAGATTTCATTGATTAACATCATCTTTACTTCCCACTGACATGGATGATCAAAAGTAGCCGGAATTTCTCTTAGCAGCATCATTTCTCCCCAGGTGGGGAGCAAACGCAGGGGCTGGGAAGTGGGCTATGGAGTGACCAACCTTACATATCCCCACCCGATTCACCCTTCTTTCTGCATCATCTAAGCACAGCTGTACCCTTTAAGCACTTTGTTACTCACCCCACCCCAGAGCATTTGTGTACATCTCCTTATACTCTGCAATTTATTTAATATCTCTCCCTGCCACTAAACTGTAAATTCCTTGAGGGCAGGGATCAATTCTACCAATTCTATTGTACTGTACATTCTTAAGTGCTTGTACAGTAAGCTCTAAATAAATACCATTGATTGGTTGATCAATTGGGAAACTATGTGGCTTGGGGTTTTTTTGTTTGTTTTTGTTAGCATGCATGTTGTTTTTCAGTGATTCTTCCCTCCCCATGGAAATATGCATGGGACAGGCAGTAGTCCTACAAAGAAAATCCCTGAGAATACACTTTCTATGCTTCTTTTGTGAAAGGCATGGTTTAGTACTGTACTTTCCTGCATCGTACTCAGCCATATAAATCAGACTTTAAACAGGAAGATCAGGCCCAGAGTAGTGTCTAGATATACAAAGAATATATCAAAATCTTAAGCCTGCAGTTTCACAGCTGTGACCTAATTCCTGTCCAAACGAAAGAGATTTCCATCCCCCTCATCATGGCTGGCTTAATCAAGACCAGAAGGATGATGACAATGGAGCGCCCGTCCTAAACAACGAAGTGGTTTTACATTTCTCTATCAGTTTGTCCTCGCCCTCCCTGGGAGGTAAGGAGAGGTATTATTCCCATTTTCTGGATGAGAAAAATGAGGCATAAAACGTTTACAGTCCCCAAGCAAGCCCGTGGTACAGTCGGCACTGAAACCCAGATCTCTTGACTCCCAGACCTGAATTCTTTTCACTAAGCCACGTTGCCACCCACTTGAGGCTTATATACCATATTCCCCATCTTCCTCATACGTAGAAGTGTTCTGAATTTCAGTCACTGAACACCTTTGCCGGTCTCCTCATCTCTGAAAAAGGTACAATTGCTTCCATTGCCTCTTTTCCCACTCCCTTCTGCACTGCCCTGATTTGCTCCCTTTATTCACCCCTCCCTCAGCCCCACCATACGGATGTACATATCTCTAATTTATTTATTTATATTAATGTCTGTCTCCCCGACTAGACTGGACTCGTCATGGGCAGGGAATGCGTCCACCAACTCTGTTGTATTGTACTCCCCCAAGTGCTTAGTCTAGTGCTCTGCACACAGTAAGCACTCAATATGATCGATTGCTTTACTTACAACTATGGTATAAGAATTCAGCATTTTTAAGAGGCTTTCAAAATAAATTACAGGTAGAATTTCCCCATAGTTTAAACTACTATATAGAATTTTGACTTGGTCATCCAAGCACTGACACACTTTGGATAAGTTACTTGACCTCAAATTTTCTCCTAAAAGTAAAGAATTGTGATTGACAATTGTCTTTCTTATAGGGACATAGTGAAAAGTTGGTAACTTTCAGTGGAAATTCCTTTTAAATACAGCTGTTACAAAACATTTCAAATGAGGAAAGAGTTTACCTGTTATTAAATAGGCTTATTAGATTGTAAAATCCCCACCACCCACTCTCTCCTAAAATCAAAAGCACTGTAACAACACGAATGATGTTCTTCCAGCTTTTTAGACAGTTATATTTTGGCTTTATTTATTCTCTAAGGAGCACTAGAAAAAATCGCTATGCTTTACTTTATAATGCTATTTCTGATCTATCTTGCTATTGAGATGGGAGAAGGGCCCAGATTTTTCTACAAATTATCAGAGGAAGATTTCAAAGTGGTAAATAGCAACATCCATAAGCACATCAGGGGTTGACACTTCATGACCTAAACAAAAGAATAGATTACAGTGTTTGTGCTGAGCAAAGAATCACTCACAAGGTCTCACCCCTGCCCTTCATGTTCCGGCTGGGAAGCAAAGTGCAAGGAGGCTGGGATGCGGGTGGTAGCACATCCCAAAGTCCTTTGGGACTTTGCACGTGGGGCCTATTTAACTCCTAAGTGACCCCTGGCAGCAAGGCTGTGCCATTGTGCAAATGCTATAACACAAGCCAGCAGGGGGTTGCTTTGGTAGCTACTGAAGTCTTCACCACCTACATCTCATCTCTCTGCTCTACCTGTTCAATCTCACAGATATCTCGGGTGGCTCTTTGGTCAAATACCTTTTCCACTAATTGCAGAGGTCCAGCAAGCATTCCCCTAGTAGCAGAGATGGGACTAGAAACCAGGCTACACTAACTGATAGCTGGGCTGTCCAGCATCCAGCGCTTAGAACAGAGCTTGGCACCCAGTAAGTGCTTAACAAATGCCATTATTATTATTATTATTATTAACACTTGGCAAGGATTGTCTCTATCTGTTGCCGAATTGTACATTCCAAGCGCTTAGTAAGTGCTCTGCACACAGTAAGCGCTCAATAAATATGATTGAATGAATGAATGAATTTGAAAAGCCCTTTTATTTAACTTTCTGTAGCGCTCAAAGTTTATATATCTCAGTGGCCTGTTAGGAAAATAACTAACAGCTAAGGCAGATCGATAAATGAATCAATGGCATTTATTGAGCGGATTTTAATGGCAATTTGTTAAGTGCTGTTCTGTGTGCTGGAGTAGACACAAGATAATCAGGTTGGACACACTCCCTGTCCCAAACAGGGCTCAAAGTCTTAATCCCCATTTTACAGATGAGGTACCTGAGGCACAGAGAAGTTCAAGTGATTTGCCCAAGGTCACACAACAGACAAGTGGCAGAGTCGGAATTGGAACCTAGGTCCTTTTGACTCCCAGGTCCATGCTCTATCCACCAGGCCATGCTGCTTCTCAGCGTGTGCAGAGTAAGTACATAAGAGTACAAAAGAGTTGGTAGGGCAACTCAAGGAGATTACAATCTAGTGGGGGAGGCGGACAATAAAATAAATTACAGATATGTGAAGCAGCAGAGTATAAGCCCTTTGTGGGACAACCTGATTACCTTCTACTTACCCCCGTGCTTAGAACAGTGCTTGGCACATAGTAAGTGCTTAAATACCATCATAAGTATTATTATTATCATTATTATTATTATAAGAATATACACATAAGTGTTGTGGGATGTTGGAGGGGTGAGTATCAAAGTGCATAGGGAGTAGAGATACAAGAGCAAAGGCAATGGAGAAGGGAAGGAGAAGAATAGGATGGGGAGAGGAGAGGTTATTCAAAGAAAGCTTCCTGAAGGAGATGTGCTTTTAGTATGGCTTTGAAGATGGGGTAGTGATGGTCCGCTGGGTATGAAGGGGAAGGGAGTTCCAGGAAAGAGGGAGAATGTGAGCAAGGCTTTGATGGTGAGAGAAATGAAATCAGAGGCCCGTAAGTAATCTGGTGTTAGAGGAGCTTTCTCTCCCCCTTCAAAGCCCTACTGAGAGCTCATCTCCTCCAGGAGGCCATCCCAAACTGAGCCCCTCTTTTCCTCTGCTCCTCCTCCCCTTCCCAAAGCCTCTACTCCCTCCCTCTGCTCTACCCCCTTCCCTGCCCCACAGCACTTGTGTATATTTGTACATATTTTTTATTTATTTTATTAATGTGTATATATCTATAATTCTATTTATCTATTTTGATGCTATTGATGCCTGTCTACTTGTTTTGTTTAGTTGTCTGTCTCCCCCTTCTAGACTGTGAGCCTGCTGTTGGGTAGAGATTTTCTCTACCTGTTGCCAAACTGTACTTTCCAAGCGCTTAGTACAGTGCTCTGTATACAGTAAACACTCAATAACTATGATTGAAGGAATGAATGGAACAAAGAGTATGTGTTGAGTTGTAGGAAGGGATCAGTGAGATATGGTAGGAGGGGGAGAGCTGACTGGGTGCCTTAAAACCAATGGTAATTCTGCTTGATACAGAAATGTATGAGCAACCACTGGAGGCTTCTGAATAGAAAAATGAGCACGGTACAATTTTTTAGAAAAATGATTTGGGTAGTAGAGTGAAGTATGACTGAAGAGGGGAGAGGCTGGAGGCAGGCAGGTCAGTGAGGAGGTTGATGCAGTAATGGGATATGACAATGTTTGGACAAGTGTGGTGGAAGCTTGGATGGAGAGGAAGGGGAGGATTCTAGAGATGCCATAATGGTAGTACTGACAGGATTTGGTTACTGACTGAATATGTGAGCTGAATGAGAGGGATGAGCAAGGATAACACCCAGGTTCCGGGCTTGGCATGCAGAGAGGATTGTGGTCTTGTCAAGAGTAATGGAAAAGTCAGTGGGAGGACAGGATGTGAGTGGGGCAATAAGGAGTTGCCTCCTTGAGGGCAGGAATCACAATTAGCAAGTGTACTGTACTCTCCCAAGTGCTTAGTATAGGGCTGTGCACAAAGTAAGCACTTAATAAATACCACTGAGTGACTGACAGGCTAAGTTTGAGATGTTGGCAGGATTTGGAAGTCATCCATGTTGGGAGAGTACTTGTGAGGCCATAGGAATGAATGGAAAATAGGGAGTGGGTGGAAGGAGACCTGAAGAGGATCTAGAACTGAGCCTTGAGGGAACCCCATAGTTTGGGGGTGTGAGCCAGAGGAGGAGCCAGTAAAAGAAACGGAGAATGAGGAACCAGAGAGATAAGAAAAGAACCAAGAGAGGACAGTGTCAATGAAACCAAGGTTAGACAGTGTTTCCAGGAGATGGAGGTGGTCCACAGTATCAAAGGCAGCTGAGAGGTCAAGAAGGATTAAGGTGGAGTAGAATTTGTTGGATTTAGCAAGAATGAGCTTATTGGTGACCTAAGAGACGAGGGTTTCCGTGAAGTGTGAGGGGGAGAGGAGGTGTCAAGGAGAAAGGAGAAAAATGGAGAAGTGGGCAGTAAGGGTAAACAACTCACTGTGAACAGTTTGGATAGGAACGGTAGGAGGGAGATGGGGCGATAACTGAAAGGTGCCATGGGGTCAAGGGAGGGTATGTTAGGATAGGGAGCATTTGGGCATGTTTGAAAGCAGTGGAGGAACCATTGGAGAATGATAATTTGAAGATGGCAATTGGGGAGCAAAGAAAGGAAGGGGCAAGGGTTTTAATCAAGTGTAAAGGGATAGGGTCAGAGGTGCAGGTGGGAGGGTCAATTCTGAGATGCTGCTGGAAAGAATGGAAGTCAATGGGGGCATGAGGATGGAACTGGAGAGGTGCAGGGGGGATTTTAGGAAGTTCACTCCTGATAGCTTTAACTTCCATCAATGAAAGAGAAGGCAATTTATCTCCCCTCTGCTTCATCTATGCACCTCTAAGTCACTTTGGTACTTACCCCATCCCTACCCCCAAGCACTTATATACATATCCTTACACTCTGCTGCTTTGCCTTTCAGTAATTTACTTTCATGTTCATCTCTCCCCGTAAGCTCCCTGTGGTCAGGGATCGTGTCTACCAACTCTACAACAGTATTTTCCCAAAAATGCTTAGTACAGTGCCTTCCGCATAGTAAAGTCTCAATAAAAATAACTGACTGGTTGATTAGGGGTGCAAGATGGGGGCGGGAGGCAGGGGGTTTAAGGAGAGAGTTAATCTAAAACACCTGAGGCAGGCAATGGACACAGGAGTCAATAAGAAAAGAGAAGTATTGCTGCTGGGCAGAGGAGAGGAGAGACTTAACAATGTGTATTTATTGCAGCCCTCAGGTGTTGAAAATCAAACTCATATGCTTGAACTTGAGCCATGGATCGGTCTTCAGGTAAAATACATTCATTTCACCTTGCAAAACCAGATGTCCAAGAGAAGAAGGGTTGGCCATAGTACCAGTACATAGGAGAAAGAAGTTATTAGGTAAAGTGTGTATGTATTTAATGAAGTCTGGGGGGGTTCGATAATGGCCATTTTCTGCATGAGGAAAATTAAACCTTCGCTAATTTTTAAAAACCAAATTAAAATACTTCAAAATTCGAGAAGAGAAAAATCACTATTTTCTACTTTTAAAAAAGAGACAGTCACCTGGGAAAAGAGAATCTAAACTTCACAAATAACTGTAGTTAGGAGTCAAAATTGCCACTGCTCTGGAGTTTTTAATATATTAAAAAATTATTCAGGTGAAGTGTTGAAGATAAGCAGCATTACTGGGTCTAGTGTGTGAGCAAAACACGAAATCTAAATTAAAGAACTAAATTCAATTTCATGGGTTTAATTCAGCCACAATTTAATCTTGGAGGACTGCTTTACATACAAAGTAAGAGTCAGACTGATCTTAACTTCATACACTGGTGGAATACAACTTTACCTACCTTTTAGAGAAATAGCAAATTATATTTGCTAATGATATCTTGCCACACACAAGGGCTCTACAGAATATTCAACTCCAATCCATGCTCCCATGAAGAGTAGTAATCCAAATCTAGCACAGCCAATCTGAGATTCTCAGGCCAACATATTTTGTACCAAATCAAACGCGCGTGGGCCTCCAAATACTTACTTCTGTAATATTTAGCTTAATACACTTAGGTCCTAAGGACGGGACATTTGGTCTGTAAATAAGGACTTACATGGAGTTGTGAGGAATTGGTGGACTCTCTCCCCTCCAAGACCAATTCTTTAAATTGCCTTGATGCTGTTATTTTGGCTTATTGACTTTGTTGCACGCTGGTACCACCGTCTTTAACTACCAACTCTGGATTGTGAGTCCCTTTTGGGACAGGGGCCATGTTGGACCTGTTAAGTTTCAATCTACCCTATAGCTTAGCACAATGCTTGAGACATAAACACGTAATAAATACCGTCACTCATGAACACCCTCCAAAAAAGCATTCTTTAGTTAAAAATGTATACGCATGGCTGGTCCAGAGGCACAGATATAGGTGCTAACTTGTCATTTAACATTAAAAGTGAATGGAAACAACTGCTTCCGGATTATATATCATTTCATCTCTTCCAGTTGGCTAAAAACAGGACACCTTGAGCTCAGTTTCTGTATATGGGGTTTTTTTTGTTTTTTAAAGTGACATATAAATAAGTGAGAGAAGTACTAATTTGGCATTGAAAAGCAATGAGAAGTAACATGGCCTAATAGAAAGAGCATGGGCTTGGGAATCAGGCTCCACCACTGGTCTGTGTATCCTTGGGCAAGTCCCTTAATTTCTCTGTGCCCCAGTTACCTCATCTGGAAAATGAGGATTAAATCCTCCTCCCTCTGACTCAGACTGTGAGCCCTATGTGGGACAGGGATGGTGCCCAACCTGATTATCTTATATTTTCCCCAGCATCTAGAACAGTACCTGACACATAATAAGTGCTTAACAAATACCATCAAAAAAATAGATTCAAGCACAGAAAACGGTGCCAAGCAAATCAGCCTGGTTGCTAGGGGCAGTGGGGTGGTTGGAAGAGAAGAAAACATTTTCTGACCGCTTTCAAAGAAGAGATACTTCCCTATTTAGACATCCAGAGTGGGAAAGGGAACCAAAAAAACAAAAAACCTTGAAGTCTGGCTTAAAAATAAATCTTTTCCTTTACTTTGGGCCTTTCTTCTGACACTCTGACCTCTTTGAAGAGGAAAATAATGAAATGAAGAGTTTTGGAGGTTGGGTAATTGGTGTCAAATAAGTTACTGGCTCTTCAGAAGTCATATCCAGTGAAAGAAAACCTAAAGGCAAATGGGTAGAATGGCTCCTTGATATCCCCATCACACAAGATTTATGAACTGATACACATAACATTTAATGCTGAATGCCTATTTTAGGAGAACTGTCAAAAAAAATCTAGACCAATGTAGTCAGCGTGGCGCAGTGGAAAGAGCACGGGCTTTGGAGTCAGGGCTCATGAGTTCGAATCCCAGCTCTGCCACTTGTCAGCTGTGTGACTGTGGGCAAGTCACTTAACTTCTCTGTGCCTCAGTTCCCTCATCTGTAAAATGGGGATTAAGACTGTGAGCCCCACGTGGGACGACCTGATTCCCCTGTGTTTACCCCAGCGCTTAGAACAGTGCTCTGCACATAGTAAGCGCTTAACAAGTACCAACATTATTATTAGTCTCCAATCTCTCCACCTCAAAAAGTTATACTTTCAATTACTTCCATTAATCAGTCTACACCAAGAAATCACAAACTTAAAACAGAAACACAACCTCAGAAATCATCTTGAGAAGCAGCATGGCCTAGTGGAAATAGCACAGGCCCAAGAGTCAGAGGACTTAGTTTCTAGTCCCAGCTCTGCCATTTGCCTGCTGTGTGACCCTGGACAGGTCATGTAACACTTCTTTCTCTTGGTTTACTCATCTGTAAAATGGGAATTTTAATACCTGTTCTCCTTCCTTCCTAGATTGTCAGCCCCATGTGGAACAGGGACCGTGGCCCAACTATTTCGTACCTCCCCTTGCGCTTGGCACATAGTAAGCACTTAAATAGCACAGTAGTTATTATTGTTTGTATTTGAATTGCAAACTCAGGCCCAGGATCCCCCAGCCCCCACCACTGCATTTGATCATCTCATCCAAAATGGGTGTGAGGAAGTAGCTGCTGCTTGATTGTACATTTTGGACAAAGTTTGATTACTGATTCAACTTCCTTGCTGACCTCCCTGCCTCCTGTCTCTCGCCACTCGAATCCATACTTCACTCTGCTACCCGGATCATTTTTCTACAAAAACGTTCAGGCCATGTTTCCCCACTCCTCAAGAACTTCCTGTAGTTGCCCATCCACCTCTGTAGCAAACAAAAATCCTCGACATTGCCTTTAAAGTGCTCAATCAGCTTGCCCACTCCTATCTCATCTCACTTCTCTCAACCCAGCCTACACACTTTGGTCCTCTAGTGCTAACCTTATCGCTGTTCCTCGATCTCACCTGTCTCACTGCCGACCCCCAGTCCACATCCTGCCTCTGGCCTAGAATGCCCTCCCTCCTCAAATCTGACAGGGAATTACTCCCCCAGCTTCAAAGCCTTATTGAAGGCACATCTCCAAAAGGCCTTCCCAGACTAAGCCCCATTTTTCCATATCTCCCACTCCCTTCCGCATCACCATGACTTGCTCCCTTTGCTCTTCCCCCACCCCTTGCAGCCCCACAGCACTTATGTACCTATCTGCAATTTTATTTATCTGTATTGATGCCTGTCTCCCCCCGCCTAGACTGTAAGCTCGTTGTGGGCAGGGAGTATCACTGTTTATTGTTGTATTATACTTTCCCAAGTGCTTAGTACAGTGCTCTGCACACAGTAAGCACTCAATAAATATGACTGATTGATTAAACCAGCCAGGGAAACTACTACCATTATGCCATTTCATGCTACCATTCTCCAAAAAGACCGGGAGGGTAAAACTGTACATCACCAAAATTCCAGTCACTGAAGCAAACGGCCAAATCGTAAGACTGTCTTGGCCCAACTGGGCTACCTAGAATAATCTGTTTTATATGGTTTACTCACTGTAATGGCTTCTGCATTTTTACTGAATACGCACTGTGTCAGTAAGTAGCTGATGTGACTCTCGCCCCACCCCCTTCCTCCCCTGCACCTCACCGCCTAGACTTAATGAATACAATGGACATAATCACATGGGTAAAGTTTGTTGGCAAACACAATGAACCCATATTGGAGAAGTACAGATACAGTGGGCACTATAAACACAGAGAATACTGCCAATAGAAAATGCTTCTTGACAACAAGAGAACTTCGGGTTTTTCCAGTTAGATTCTAATTAAGATGCTCACAACAGCGCATACTCTGAAAACTTTTCTATGTGGTGTTCCCATGTGGAGAATTACAGTAAACTTGGGGAAACTGGTGAGAAGCAGCATGGGCTGGTGGAAAGAGCATGGACCTGGGTTCTAATCCTGGCGCGGCCAATTGCCTGCTCTGAGACCTTGGGCAAATCACTTCACTTCTCTGTGCCTTAGTTTTCTCACCTGTAAAATGGGAATTAAACACCTGTTCTCCCTCTCCCTTAGACTGTGAATCCCATGTGGGATAGGGACTGTGTCTGACTTGATATTTTTTATCTACCCCTGAACTTAGTACAATACTTGGTACATAGAAGAGATTAATAATTATTGGGGCATTTGTTATTAAACTGCTAACCACAGACTTCAAGATCACATATTCAGACGTAACAAAAGCTGGGAGTCAACAGTCATGAATCATGTGGTGTCTACAGAAAGGCTAATAGGAAATAAAATCTGTGGCCTATAAGGAATGGATTGTTTTAATGGTCTAGAACACAGGAATTGGCATCATTCCCTTAGTTCGCTAAAGGAGACCTGAGTTAAATCCTCCAAGGAGAATATTTGCTTTCAATCTTCCCACCTTACTTCTCATTTACATGAACACAACATTAAGCTGTTATGAAAAATAATTTTTAATTTACAAAATAAGATACATTGACTGCATGTCATACTATCATGTTTATATCTGCTGACCTGCAGATTAGTTTTTCCAAACTAGGTTGCAGAGCCATTATATGGCAAGGAACACATCTACCAACTCTATCACATTACAGTCTCCCAAGCACGTAGTACAGTGCTCTACACACAGTAAATGCTCAATAAGGTGATTTGATTACTATATGTATAGTATGTGTGCGTGTGTGTACATGTATATATATATATATATACATATATATTTAGCTGAGAAGCAGCATGGCCTAGTGGATAGAGCATGAGCCTGGGAGCCAGAAGGACCTGGGCTCTAATTCCAGCTCTGCCACCTATCTCTATGATCTTGGGCAAGTCACTTAACTTCTCCATTCCTCAGTTATCTCATCTGTAAAATGGAGATTGAGACTGTGAGCCTTATGTGGGATAGAGACTGTGTCCAACCTGATTAGCTTGTATCTACCTCAGTGCTTAGTACAGTGCCTGGCACATAGTTAGCGCTTAACAAATACCATTTAAAAAATATATTTTACTATAATTTCTATGATAAACTACTACCCCCTTCATCAAGTTTGGCTGCTCAAATTTTAATCACTGATGGACAAATCAAAACACCTCCAGGACAGGCACCTAATCCGCAGGGGCACCATTCATTTAAGAAATCCCCAAATATATGGTATATCTTTATGATGTCATCTAAAGGAATACCTAGACTTTTCTACCTGTTGCTACTATTGTTGAAGGGTTTAGTGGACTATATCTGTCAATCAGTGGTATTTGATTGAGCACTTACTGTGTGCAGTGTCCTGTACTAAGCGCTTGGGAGAGTACCATGTAACTGAATTGTTATATTCTCTGTCCACAAGATGCTTACGGTCTTCAGGGAGGGACAGGTATTAAAATAAGTTATGGCCATGTACATAAGTGCCATTGGGTGAATATCAAGTGATTAAAGGGTACAGATCCAAATGTCCATAAGGCTGCGTGATTCTGTTCCCCAAGTGCATTCTGTTTCCCCCACGCCCCAATACCCTGGAAAATGGGCAGGAAATTGAGGGCATTGTTCAAGCTGAAGCCCACACGATCCTTGCCCCCAACAACAATGCCTAGTCCATTACAGGGTGCCAGCTGACCAGCCTTCTGCCCCCCGCCCCCAGTTTATAAAACCCCCATCCTCTCCAGGGAGGCTTAGCATTGCCCCTCTGTACGGATACTGAAAGAGAAGCCCAGTGGGGTGCATTCACTTGCCCAACAGCTGGCTGCCCGCAGCCAAGATTAGTGTTCCTAGGCCAGTCCTATGAGGCCTCACCAAAACAAGTTAGGGATCTCACTGATGGCTAAGCACACTGCTCTTTGTGGAAATGGAAGGTGCTTGGGCCAAGCTTACCACATTAAGGTGTGAGGCCTTAGTAAGGCCTGTTGTGCTGAATTAAATCAGCGATCCATTCAGTCAGTTATATCTTCTCTGGTTGGTATCAATCCATCAGTGGTATTTATTGAGTGCTTACTGTGTGCAGAGCACTGAACTAAGCTCTTGGGAGAGTACAGTACACAGTTGTTAGACCAATCCCATTACTTTATAAATTCCTTGTTAACAGTACATTAAATATCTTTGGACAGATAGCATTAAGATAAGGCCAGTATAAAATTATGGAAAAACATGATCACAGCTTTTATGGAACTTATCGTCTAAATGGATAGCACAGATGTGAACTTTACATAAAATCCATGATTTTGAGAAATACTAAAGATAGATATTTTCCCAAGAAGGAAAAAAAACCCTTAATTTTGCTCTTTTGGTTGTTGTTCTTTCCCCCTGTGAATTTTCCTGAATCCTCCTGAAACTGAATGAAGGCCCAAGGAAAATGGAAGAGGGAAGGGTAGGCAGCAGTGAGGAAAGGACTAGAGGAAGAGAGAAACTTTTAAACTGCCCCTGCTAACCCAGCCAAAGGATTAACTCGAAGTCATGCAGATGATTAATAATCAAGGGCAGTTTCCCCAAACTGAAATTCCATATTAGAATCACCCACCACTCTATTTCAATGGTAAATGGTGGGAAACTCAATCCCCATGTCAAAGGAAATAGTTTCTTTCCTTGAGGAAAGGTATGTTCCCTATCTAACTGTACCCTTTAATGTCTGGGAGAGGAGGAATCTGTCAATTTCATGTTTCTGATCCCTCATACTTCAAACCCTGAGAATTGAGAGCTAACAACTGCCTAAATGCAAATCACAACCCCCAACCCTCAACTTAGATACTTCCTGGCAATTTCAACCTAAAGACTTCCTGTTGAGTCAGTCTCTTTCAAAGGAACATTCTGAGATGCTGAATGTTCACAAGTTTCTCAAAGTATCCCACCTAATCACTCTTAAAGGAGAACTGTCAGAAACAAAAGCTGATTGCTGGAGTCAAAAAATTATTGAACTTCATAAGCCACAGGACACAGAAGGCGCACACACACACACAAACACACACACCCTCCCTCCCCTCCCCCCACCCCATTCATCAAGGCATTTCATTCCCTTGGGCTCTTGTAACTAAGTACAATATTTAATTAAATATCCTGTTCTTACTGGCTTATGTACGAGAGAACACTAATTTTAGAAAACTGATTAGCCAGTTCTTTCTAACTCTATGCAGTTGTAGCTAAGGTCAGATTTTTCTCTGAAACTATGGCAACAAAACCACAGAAGACTTTGTCTATAAGGCTGAGTGATACTGTTGTCCTTGATACCTAAACTTGGGTAATTCCTCCCTCAATTAGAGGGAGTATATTTTTTATATGATGTGGGGAAGGAAAGTCGAAGTAAGTTTCCATACAAATGTCTTCACTGGGTAACAGTGAAATTTTTTTTGAGACAAACCTTTAAAAGCACAAAACTTTCAGACACCAGAGAAGCACAGATTCAAAGATGGCTGTTCTGAGGAAATCTCAGTCCAATAGCAGGTTCAGTAAACAAGAAATTGGAGCAGTTCATTTTCCTTATCTTCCCAGCACCTCCACCAAATCCTAAATTTCCTCCGACAAAACAAAAGGAGGAGGAAAAAGGTGCAATTTTTTTTTAAAAGAAGCAACTACTTTCTCTCCCTGGTCCTGCTTATTCTGCAACTCAATTTCAAACACATTGTTTGGCCACCTTTAAAGGGTTGTGATGATGCTCTCCCCCTCCAGGGAGGGTTAACACCATTTTAATGCATTAGGAGGTTTTCCTGGAGTGAGAGCCACAAAAACTAGGCTGGACACATCCATCCCATTGATATGCCAAAGCTCAACTGGCCTGAAAAACAAGGTACAGAATGTAGCTCCCAAACAGTGGTGACCAGAAATCCCAGGGACTCCATTAGGACAAGGCTGGCTTGCTGTAAAAAGCAAAATGACACAATCTCTCCTTTCTGTTTGAGAAGACAATTCCAATGGCCAGCAACTCCAATCCAAGACAAAGAATGCCATCTATCATCCCTGGGCCCCCGCACAAGCTCATACAAAAAGGCCGGCTAAAAGCTCCATCATACTCTGGTTAAGAAACAAGAGAGCCCACAACACAGGGTCATTACCCAATGCAGAACAGGAAGAGACCAAACTTTTAACAATTTCAGAGTCTCAAACCCAGCTCCTGATCCCCCAGAGGAAAATAGATTCCTTAATTTGAGGAGATTCCTTCCTTCTCATCTATCTCTGTCCTCCCGCCATGCATTCCAGATGAAAGACCTTCCACAGGAAGCAAAACAGCAGGAGCTGTTGGATTGTTTAGTGAGGAAATATTTGGAGCCCCAAGTTTTTAAACTTCAAGTAGCAGGGTCTCTTGTGAGTCAGCTTTTTCATCCAAGTGAAAAACTCCAGGCTTAAAACTAACAAATCTGGCCAAAAAAAAAAAAAAAAAAGTTAGGGGGTGAGGAGGGGAGGCCTTCAAAGGGATTATAGGTTCTGGCATTAAGAATTTATCTTGTTCTGAAGTAAAAATAAATAAATAAAACGTTTAATTATTTATCACATTTCAGATGGGTTAACATCAAAACTATCCTTTGAATGTTACCCATCTGATCAAATTATAACTAACAGTTTTTATTCAGCACAAAAATGATGTAGTATAGTGGACTTGACTGGAAAGCACAGGCTAAAACTGATAATTCTAGCTGGGCCACTTACTGTGTGACCTTGATCAGATTGCTTAACCTCTCTGTGCTGCAATTTTCTCTCTGCAAAAGAGGATCATTTAAGGATTATTGCCAAACTCACTGAAACATCATCTACCCCCATCAGGGCTGTAGAGCTAAAGAATGTGATTACATATAGCACTTTTTTTAAAAGGACATCTACCACCAATATTTACTGCTCTTCTTGAATGATCACTCCTGCAGCTGTGGACTCGCATAAACCAGCTCACAAATTTCAATAGCTTCATGTAAAAACCAACTAACTATCCCTCAACATTACACAGGTTTTCCTCCTGGTTAGTAGTCTAACTTTTTCACGTAATTCTACTGCAATAAATTTCTTGTTCGTGGTCATCATGCTTCACTTAATTGCTGAATTACAGGCCTTGCTGGGTCACAGGCCTATTGCCCCTTAAAGTGGGAGGTAACAGATTTTCCCTAGGGCCAGAGTCTCTAGCCTGGGCTTGGCTGGGTTCCACACAATCAGAGCTTCTCACCTCTCCTTAGAAAATGCCTGGCCATTCACAAATTTGCCAACTGTGGTGGTTTACAGGAATGCAAATCCCTCCCGCAGCAAGGTATACCTGAATTATTGTAACCTGAGAATCCAAAGGCGTTTAGATCTGAGCTCCCACATTTAATGAATGAGTGTGAAACGCTAGAATACAGTAAAGATCAAAGAAGCAGCTTAGATTTCTCCCAAGTCTATCACCCAAAAGGTATATTACTGCATACACACATAAAAACGGGAACACTTTCATCCCAAATATTCTGCAATATCTGGAGATCCGGATCTAAAAAGAGAGTGCCACACTGACCTAAACAGTATCTAAAATGGAGGGCGAGGAGAAGGAAGGAGGGAATCGAAAGACCAGAATCTTAATGTATTAATCTCAATATCTCAAGCATGCAGGGAGAAACCCTGGGATACATTAGAGTTAGTGGGAATACAGCACAATCAAGCAGCATATGCACAGTCCCTGTGGTTACATAATACTCTCCAAATGTTATATGTTGCCCTGGGAAAAGTACCAAATTACAGTTTTGTTCTTTCTAAATGGAGTCTTTTGGTGCAAGATTGAGGTTAACTGGTAAGTCTAAAGTAAAGACTGTAAACACATTAATCTTTTTATTAAAAATGAACTGATTTAACGGAACATGGAGAACACTGCTAAAGACTATCAGTACAAATTTTCTCCCTATGCCCCAAGGCACAAACATAACACACACCTCAAACTGACTCATATATATTGCATTACCTTCCGTAGGTCTAGATAAGTGCAAATCATATTTTTTTTCCATGATGAAGCTGTCACATTATGGATTAGGATCAAAAGAACAAACAAAATTTAAGCTACTACTCCCAATGTGGGTATTTTTAAATCTAAATAAGATATGGGTTCATTCTTTCCATGTCTTGCCAAAAAAAGGGAATAATGTTGCCGAGCAACAACTGAAAACAATGGGTCTGTGAAAATGGTTCGTAGAAAACTGAGCATGTTAATTTAGCATTGCAATGGAGAAACTCTCTGAACCAGATTTCTAGTCCCATGAAGGTGTGAAGTCACATGGTATGCCTAGGATGCTCAAGATAGTGTTCCCCCAACCCCCAGGACTGTCCTAATTTGGACTGCTCCTATCCTATGGAAAAATAAACTTTTCAGGCAGCTGAGTTGGTCCTAGATGAGGCCTAAAGGTAGCTTGAATCCAGCCAGGTTTGGCTTTATGCCATCAAGTCCTAGTTCCATAGAGTTGGGGCCCATTCTAAGTGACACCACACTAACTTTAACTCTTTTCTCCATTTTCCCCTTGTTGAGAAACATAGCCTGCTTGTTCCTTGCCAAGACACACATAGGACCTGGAAAGTTCACTAGGTAGCTCTGAGAGGCTCTCTCATAATGTAGTATTCTGAGTGCCAGATTATGGAATACGGTAAAATGAGGAGAATGAACATGGGCTAAATTTACATGGCTCATATCTGGGTACCCTGTAAAAATTATTGGGAAGCCCACAGCTATAAGTAGGCTTCCACCTCTGGGACAAGAGAATGTTCATCATAGAGCCCTGAAGAGGCCTCCATGGAAAGACTGGCTTGCCCACCATCAGAAAGAGCAATGCAGGAGAGGGCCATAGCCCCTCTATTTCTAGTCTTCTTGGGTCTCTATAGGCAAGCTTCTTTCTATGCTCACTGGGGCTTGAAATTCATTCAATCGTATTTATTGAGCACTAACTGTGTGCAGAACACTGTACTAAGCACTTGGAAAGTACAATTCAACAATAGAGACAATCCCGGCCCACACAGGGCTTACAGTCTAGCACACGTGAGCATTTGAGCATGAGTGAGACCCTATACAAGCCCCCCACACACATGCCGAAGGTTGGGGTGGGCCGAGTCATGTGTCCACCAGACCCAAGCACCACAGTCCTTAGACTTGGCTCAAACTGGACCAGACCCTTCTCCTGATTTTATCTTCCATTAAATCATGTACACTTGGCTAGTACAAGAGTCTTTAGGAACAGCCCTGAGTGGTGAGGACCCTGAAAAGGGTTCCTTCAACCACAGAGTTCGGGAGCTCTTATTGTGCTTGTCGTTGTCCTTATGGAGTCATTTTTTCCTGCTCATGCACTCTCTGTCAGCATCCCAGCCCTTCTTTTAGAGGGTGAGCCCCTGAGGACCAGAGATCCTTATTTACGATTCTTCACGATATTCTTCCCCAGCTCTTAGTACAGTGCTTGGCCCAGGGCAGGCACTCAAATGCCACTGAATGACTGAAACACAACTAATACAGCTCTCAGATCAACACATTTCACCAGTTTCTTTCTTCGCAGGGGAAGTAAGGAGTACTCTCCGACTGATATCAAGTACTGTCGATTCCCAGGCTAAGTATATCTGATTACCCTTTAATATGATGGTTGTATTCTTGCTGAGGATATGGTAAAACAAAAACTCACACAATGCTCCATCCCAGCTGAAAACTGAATCAACTGCTGAGGATAGACCAGCATGACATCCTGCTATCAAAAAAGGAGAGGTTCTTATGGAGCAAAAGCTTTGTAAGGAATGAGAAATGAGACAAAAGAGAAAACAGCACTAAGCACTGCAGACGGTAAGCATGACAATATGAGGGCCAGGCCTTTCCTGTGCACAATGTGGTCACACACACAAACTCACACTCCTAGGTCAATTTCATCATCAATGGAATCTCTTCTTCGAATATGAAGGACAACGGTATATGTGCTATTGCAAAGCCCCTGTTCCGAGCTAGGTGCATATGCACAAATTTTTCCTCCATCATTACCTCACGATGCATCCAAAACTCTGTGCACAATACTGTACTAAGCGTTTGGGAGAGTGCAACAGCTAGCAGACCCGATTCCTGCCTTCAAGGAGCTTACAATCTGGGTGGGAAGAAGCAGTGACAGTATGAGGCCTTTTCAAATTTTCAGCCTGCTGGGAGGACTGTGACTGCTTCTGAGCCAGGAGGAGCTCCCAACTCTGTTTCCTCTCACGGTGCTGTCCATCCCTCTTGTTGCATAGATCACTGACCTTCTCTTTTATATCATTTTTGTTGTTTCATCCTTCCTTATGTGTTTTTTGCCCACCTCCTCTACCCTTCCCTATTTTTAGATTGTGAGGGAATGTGTCTAATTTTTACCTCTGTATTTCCTAGTGTTTTTCCTAGTGCAGTGATTCGTAAATACCACAATTCCTAGATCCTTAACTCTGCACGAGTAAAGATCGGGTAGGTCAGTATATCTTCTAAGACAATAATCACTGCAATGTTCCCATCTTTTCTCTTCAATTCTCTTCCCACTGCCACCATATCCTGGAGCTTGGAAATCTCAGTTCATTTTTTTTTTTACGATACTTGGTAAGCATTATTATGTGTCGGGCACTGTTCTAAGCTCTGAGGTAGATACAAGGTAATCAGGTTGGACACAGTCTATGTCCCACCTGGGGCTCACAGTCTTAATCCCCACTTTACAGGTGAGGGAACTGAGGCACAGAGAAGTGAAGTGACTTGCCCAAGGTCACACAACAGACAAGTGGCAGAGCTAGGACCAGGACCCTGGTCCCTCTGACTCCCAGGCCTGCTTTATCCACTAGACCACACTCCCTTCTCCTCTTCTCTCCATTATCATTGTCTCCACAGCCTCAGAATGCTTTCAACCCACTCTCTATACCCCACCTCACTCTCTCCTTCAGAACTCCTTTTCAAGCCCTACTCGTGGGCCAGTGGAAAGAACATAGCTCTAGGAGCCAAGAGACCTGGATTCTAGTTCTGGTTCTGAAGGTTTAGATCCAAAGGACCACCTAGGGCATTCCCCCAAGGAGGACAGAGCCAGAAGGAATCCTGAAAATAGCTGGCTCGTGTGGGTGGCAAAGTGCACACAGAAGCTACCAAGGAAACCGCCTATTGGGTTGTGGCACTGAGGCACAGCACTGGCATAATGCTGCAGTCACTCATTTATCACTCTAGAAGCCTCAGTGGAACATGACTGGCAGGAATGAGAAAGAGAGCATGAGTGGTACTGCGCGAACCAATCGCACTATAAAAAAATTCCTCCACGCAGATTCTCGGCCCCAAGTCTCATCTGTCGTACCCAATGTGAGACTCAAAGTACCATCAAAGAACTCTCTCACCTCACCCAGTACTCAGAACAAATCAACTGGGCAAAGGTGGAAATGCTTGCAAAAGAAAACAAAATGCAAGGTTAGGTCTGCCCTCTGTCTTTCAGGAAAAAAAAACCAACACTATTATATTTGTGTCTATTTTATCACGCAATCCCTTATCTTCTCTGTGTTTGTCCATGTCGATGGGTCTATCTTGCAATGTAAGGCACATGACGGTAGCAGTCTCCATGGTCCTAATACAGTGGCAGACACGCAATTGATGGTATTTATTGAGCACTTACTGTGTGCAGAGCACTGTCCTAAGCACTTGGGAGAGTGCAGTAGAGAAAGAAGCTCAAGGAGCTTACAGTCTAGCAGGATGTTAGCGAATGATGAGAATATACATTCACAGATCTCTTCTTTCCTCATCCCCTATTCCCTCTCCCATTTCTCATAAGCCCAGTTCCACAAGTTTCTCTCCCTCTAAGACAACCTCCATCCCTGAACAAAGGGGTTACTCCTGGGTCAGTAAACCTCCACCAACAAAAACTTATCCTAAACCCAGAATTTAGCCCTAAGCCTTTTATGCAGTTGGCATGTTTCAAGAATAGCACTTTGTTCTGGACGTCAAAATCGAGGAGTAGGAGACAACCTCACTTCCTCCTGAATCTAATGAAAAAGATTAGCACACACCACCCACTGCATAATGACGTGTCCCGCTCCTACCATCTCAATTTATACTAAGACCAAAACAAACCTATAGGTTAAAGTTTGGAGAGGGAAGACTGTTAAAATCAAAGTGAAATGCCAGTTGGATCTGACACTGAGAAAACAAAACCTACTCCACACAATCTGCTTCCCGCATCCAGTTAAGGAAGTCACTTTCTTGCAATAAAACCCATTTAATAAGAAAAAGCACTGTTGTTACATAAGCTTCAGTGGCAATTTGCACCTAGCAATCTTACCACTTTCAAACAAAAATGATGGTGGTAATTGGGTTACAAAACAGCCCCGTTCTTCTGAATCACTTCAAAGGGGATAATGTTACTGTCCAAAATTAATTCAGATAACGCAATGGATTTGGCTGATGTGCAACAGATGTGGAGCCAATGTTTCATTCCTGCAGATGTAGTTGGGAGAGAATATATTCTCACAGCATAAAATAGCAATTTATTTCAGGATTTTAGTTTTAAACATCAGAGAAATGCCAATGCTCCCATGGGTTAACTCTTTGCTAGCATATCTGAACATGTAATAACAAGCTATTTTGGTTCTGTACTGAGGTTTCACTTGAGGAGGAGGATGTCACTTGGAATGTCAGATTAGAAACTTCTCATAGCAATGCTCATTTTGAAATGGAAAAATAAAAAATCCTACATGGAAACAAAGAGCAACATAGAAAAAAAATCTTCAAAACCTGATTTTAATGAATCCTGGGTTACAAATGAAATCCACTTATCAGTGAAAGGCTTTCACATTCATTTAAGAATAAATGGTAGTAATCTTCATTACATAAAACAATATGGCAAGCAAACAATGATGTACCAAAAAAATCAAAAGGACAATGCAGCTTTGCTCTGCTTAAGATATAAAAATCTCTTCTATTCAGATGTTCTCCAGTTTACTTCTTTTTCAAATGTATATATTGAATCCAGTGTGAACTGGTGACAGCAGGAAATACAGATTAGAAATAATTATGGATTACTGAACTGTACTCCACACAATGAAATTATTGTACAAACACATCAAGTTCAAATGCGCACGTATTTGTAAAGGCAGTGATGCCTTTCAAAAGACAGGCCTATAAAATTAGCCCTGAAAAATACGAACTGGAAAATTCATTCTGCATCACAGTGCAGTCTTCTGAAAGACTTAGAAAATTTACCTCTAGTTGAAGTGAACATCTTGCCTTTCACTTGGAGAAAAGATCAACTATCAAAGGAAATCTACCAGTACTGTGCACCTTTAACTATCTCCATTTTAAGTGGATTTTAAGTAGTAACTGACCTACATTTGCCAGGTTTTAAGCACTGTTCATTTGAAATCAGTTTTCTTCACAAATGTAAAGCAGCATACAATTTTAAAGAATAACCTCTTTGAGAATACTGTCAACCAATCAAGTTACTGCCACAACTCGTGTTTTCACTACTCATTTTGATTAGGAAAATTAGAAAACGTTTATGCGGCAATGCATGCCTGTTTTGATAGTGAGTGTTGTGATACTGGAAGAAATAGTTTGTGTGCAGGTGTGTGACACTGGCTGAACTATTATGTGAAATCTCCTTAGCGCGGGACTTAGCAACAATGCAACCCCCTTGCTATTGGAGAACTGGACATAGCTTTCTTTTTTCCTTTTCATTACTTTTCATATTGGCAAAATCTGCTAAAATACCTTTTAGCTCCTGAAAATATAACACTACGCCATTAATGATATCTCCTTGAACTGGTTTAGGCAGAGGGTACCTTCAGCCAAATCAGCCCCCTCCCCTCTTCAGGTGATTACAATGCTCTACAATGCTACTACTTTGGACTGCAAATTTTCTTTCTTCCCCAGACCTCAGAGTTATTTCGCTCTGTTATCTCACTTCAGACAAACAACATTCCTGTAATAGACAGTCAATCCTACTTTAAAGATGGCAAAACTAAGGTTCAACAAGTTTAAGTGATCTGACCAAGGTCATTAAGTCGGTAGCAATCATTCAATCATATTTATTGAGTGCTTACTGTGTGCAGAGCACAGTACTAAGTGCTTGGGAGAGTACAATATAAGAGAGTTGGTAGACATGTTCCCTGTCCACAAGGATCTTACAGTCTAGAGGGGAAGAAAGATGTTTAAATAAATTAACGATGTGTACTTGAGTGCTGGGCGGTAAATAAAGGGTATGATCAAAGTTCAAGGGCAATGCAGAAGTGAGAGGGAGTAAGGGGAAATGAAGGCCTCTTGGTCTAGCATGCAAAAACTAGAAGCACATTCACTAATGCTTTTACCACTAGATCCTGCTTCTTTCCAAAACAGTTGAAACTAATCAGTCCTTTTTAAAGTAATGCCTCCACTCCCAACAAAACACTAGACTGCTACTTCATCGAATCCCGGCTCCACCACTTGTCTGTTGTGTGACCTTGGGCAAATCACTTCACTGTGCCTCAGTTACCTCATCTGTAAAACGAGGATTGAGACTGTGAACCCCTTGTAGGATGCTTGTAACCACCCCAGTGCTTAGTACAGCACCTGGCACATAGTAAGCGCTTAACAAATACCACAGTTATTATGATGATGTGGTATTTGAATTTTATTAATATCAAATAAACAGAAATCTCCTCACTGTTGTTTCTCCTACTCCTCTGACTCCCAAACTCTTCTGGGAAAGCCGGAGTTTATCTTCTCTAGAAAACCTTGCTGTTGGGCTTTGCACATGTATAGTGAAATTCCCCTGCAGCGCTGACCTCTAGGTCTGGAAGATATCATCTCTAGCCATACCTCAGGAGCTTCTGGGCCAGGCACAGAAATGAACAGTCCTAGGGAAAGCCAGGTCCAGATACTCCTGTCTATATATATATTTAATTCTTACTTCAAGGATGTAAAATGAGGGAAGAAATAAAGCAAAAAGCCACTTCATATCCAGAAACCCAGGCCAAAGCCTGTGGCAAAATTAACCAAACAGTAAAATGGTGCCCAGAGCCAAGTAAAAATATTTCCTTGAGATACTCCTGTACCAACTCCATGAAGCATGGAGCCAAATTTCCTTCCTAGTTTCAGCTTCTGCCTCCTTCTCTATATGGTCTCCCCCGAAAATCAAAGTTCCCCTAGCTTCCTCACAATAAAGTACTATACTTCTCACTCCACCTTCTAAAAAACTTGTGTTCTTTCAGACTAAGACTCTCAGGAATACACTATCCTACTAAGACAACTAAAAGGACAGCATGACTTGTCATTCAAGTGGCCACCCTAAGTATGATTTTTATGCCTTCTTAAAAATTTTACTTGAAGAGTTAAGAAAAAAATTGGAGAGTTGATGCAAAGTTGTAGAAGAAATCCAAGTATAGGTAGTCAAACTGCCCAGCTCTCTCTTCTCTAACTGCCAAAAATGAAATCATTAAGAAGTCATTTCCTGTGTTCTTCATAACCAAAGATATCAATGAAGAAATGGTTCATCAGGCATAGGAAGTTCTGCTGAAGTAAACGCTCCATGGGATCTAATCCATACTCCTATTACTGTAACTGCAGAGAACTACAACTTTAAACTTAAATAGTGCTTGGTAAAAAATCAGAGACAGCCAATCAAAGTCTTCAAGAAGCAATCCACTGAATATCTTAATTTGCCTGGCATTTAACATTTTTCTCCCAAAAACTACATTTTCAGGCAAAAAGTAAACTGAAAAGTAAATTCTTACTTTGAAATGAAGTAGTCCCATTTCAATAGAGAAGTAAACTATCATTAAAATCACAAGCGCTCTTTAAGGATTCTTAAGTCTTTCAAAGTGTTGATATGGAACAGGTCACTGCAGCACAATTCAGTTACCTCACCTCTGAACTTTTTGGGTGGGTTGTTAAGATCTCCTGCTTCTGGTTGCACGACACATCGATCGTCCACAAGGCTGCAAAGGAAGAAAGCATCAGTTACATATTCAGCCAGTTCAGGAAATGAGAACCAGTATGGCCTAGTGGAATGAGACAGGCCTGGGAGCCAGAGGACCCGGATTCTCATTCCGGCTCTGCCACTTATCTGCTGGGTGACCTTGGGCAAGTCACTTAATTTCTCTGTGCCTCAGTTACCTCATCTGTAAAATGGGAATTCAATACCTGTTCTCCCTCCTCCTACACTGTGAATCCCATGTGGCACAGGGACTACGTCCAATCTGATTAACCTGTGTCTACCCCCAACACTTAGTACAGTGCTGGGCACATTAATCAATGGTATTTACTTAACACTGACTGCGTGTGCATTGAAAAAACTTAACGAATACCATAATTGTTATTACTGGAATCCTCGACGTGATATAAAATAAAAAGATCTAGTCCTTTACTCTACCCAATGCCATATCAATACCAACTCCCAGGAATCAACCCATGCCAACATCTTTAAATAGTTCCCAGAGCTAAATCAATGACAACCGCCAGCTCTGCTCCTACAGTTGAAATCACAGTTATCTGGGTATGTTCTCTATGGTTTTCTCCCATCCACTAACTGCGTAAAGGATGTCATACTATTCTCTGATGTAAAGAAGACCATTAGGTCACAGATGCTGTAACCAGAAGCAGATGCACTGCCTTCTGTAGCCCAGCTGATATCTATGTCGTCCTTTCCCACCCATCCACCCATACCAGGTCACGGTCAGTGATCAGGAGGCTAATGGTGAAAATGATCGATTGGAAGAGAACCTTAAAAGTCACCCCAAACCTTCCTCCCTGGTTCCCCTTCTGCAGAGTAAGAAAGATAAGGCTATAGATAGAAAAAGTGAAGTGTCAGTAAGTGGGCAGGGATTGTCTCTATCTGTTGCCGAATTGTACATTCCAAGTGCTTAGTACAGTGCTCTGCACACAGTAAGTGCTCAATAAATAAAATTGAACAAAAAAGAGAGACTATAGATGGCCACGAGTGATCATAAGATGTCAGTTTGAAGCACATTTGATGAAACGCATCAGTTTAAGGATAAGCAAACAAATATGGCAGATTCACCCACTCAGCCCAAAACCTATACAGCAGTCCTAGGAAAAATACCTGGCCTGCATGTGAGTTCAAAAAGGGAAGAAGCAGCTTGACCTGGCGGACAGAGCCTGTGACCTTGGACAAGTCATTAAGTTTTCTGTGCCTCAGTTATCTCATCAGTAAACTGGGGCTAAAGATTGTGAACCCCATGTGGGATGGACTGTGTACAACCTAATTACCTTGTATCTACCCCAGCACTTGGTCCAGGGCCTGGCACAAGGTAAGCACTTAAATTCCATAGAGGGGGGGAAAAAAAAAAGAGAGAGAGAGAGAGATGTGCAGGTAGAAAAAGAGCAGCTGTTCCACTAATGCAACCTGAGCAGAAAAGCCCAGGAAGGTCAGAGTTCCACATCTGCTGCCACTGCAGGGCGTCTGTTATGATGGCCCTGCCGCGAGCCACCATGGAGGTGGGGAAAGCAGAAAGATTTGATCCACACATCTGGGGTTCACATGGCAAGGGGTCCCTGCAGCGAGCACTCAACTGTACCAAACTGCTAGCACGGAAATGTTGCTCAAGGAAAAGCCACCTTATTCATCCAACACAGCACCTTGCAGGACACAACAGCTAATCAAGGTAGGGGTGTGGGGGGGACGGGGGTGTGTGTGTGTATGAATTCAGCCTCCCATCAGCTCCCAGATACAGTGGTGCCACTTATGAGTGGAGATAAGCACCGAGAGGCAGAAAGAGGCATATGTGCCTTAATTTGAAATGAAGACAAAACACTCTTTGGAAATAGATGTGCCCTTATCCTCCCAACATGAGCATGTATTGGGGCTGTTCATATTACTAGCATTTATTAATCACTTACTCTGTGCAGAGCACTGCACTAAGCACTGGAAGAGAAGACACAGGTGATGATTAGATGTGGTCCCTGTCCCTCAAGGGGTTCACAATCAAACAGTCTGGGTGAAGAACTGACAGTGTTTCCAGGATCATCATCATTAAGTACCTCAGCATAGGCAATAGGGTGTCAGGTTGTTATTTACTGCTGGAGTAGCTGGAAACTGTGTACCATGGAATTTTAATAGCAGTTTTTATAATGATTTCAGTAATCCAATGAAATGGTATACTAAGAATCAGTATCTGTGCTGAGTAGTGTTGACTGTTCATGTGTTAGGCAACAGCATGGCCTAGTGGAAAGAACACGGGCCTGGGAATCAGAAGCCCTGGGTTCTAATCCCGACTCCATCACGTACCTGCTGTGAGACTTTGGGCAAATCACTTAACTGTGACTAAGTTCTCTCACTGGCAACATGGGGATTCAATACCTGCCCTCCCTCCTATTTAGACTGTGAGGTCCATGTGGGACCTGATTATATTGTATCTACCCCAGTGTTTTGTACAGTGCTTGGCACATAGCAAGCATATAAATATGACAATTATTATTTTTTATTTCATTATTATTTGTGTTCAAATTCAGTGGGGAACAAATGGCATTCACTGAATGCTTACTGTGTGCAGAGCACTGTACTAAGCACTCGGGAGAGCCACTGTATCTGCAAGGACTAATATTTTTCAATTCTATTGTGAATTTGAATTTACAGGACAATATATTTTCTGAGACATATATACACTGACTGTCTAGGAAAGAACCTCAACACTAAAAACGTACTTGGGTTTGATCTAGCACATTGGTAGAAATGTGAAAGAAGCAGCATGGCCTAGTGGCAAGAATGGGAGTCAAAGGTCGTGGGTTCTAATCCTGGCTCCACCACGTTGTATGCTGTGTAACCTTGGGCAAGTCACTTAACTTCTCTGTGCCTCAATTACCTCATCAGTAAAATGGGGATTGAGACTATGAGCCCCGTATAGGACGGGGACCCGATTACCTTGTATCTAACCCAGTGCTTAGAACCGTGCTTGGCATATAGTAAGCTCTTAACAAATACCATAATAATTATTATTATTTTCTAGCCAGGTGATTCAGTGTTATTCCCTTAGATTTTTTTAGGTACATTAACATTTTCAGGTCACCTGAAGCCCTAATTTAATAAATGACTTAAAGCATTAAGATGCAAAAAAATTACCAAAAATCCACCAGCTCTAAGGAAAATTCCTAAAATCCAAGGGCTGGTTTACTCACTCAGGTCAATTGGACTAGTGATCTATTTAAAAGCACAGTCAATATTAGACCCCAGGCCTTTTCTAAGGTCCCCCAGGCAGGCTATATTTGTCAGAGCAGGGAGGTGGGGGGTGGGTGGAGGAGGGGTGGAATATAAAGTAAAACTACTTCTGAGTTCTTTGCTTCACATAGAAATCAAGAACTGCATATAAAATCCACTGCATTAGAAGTGAGCACTCAGAA
Source organism: Ornithorhynchus anatinus (assembly GCF_004115215.2). Taxonomy (NCBI): domain Eukaryota; kingdom Metazoa; phylum Chordata; class Mammalia; order Monotremata; family Ornithorhynchidae; genus Ornithorhynchus; species Ornithorhynchus anatinus. The sequence goes on from NC_041749.1 coordinate 96,577,977, forward strand.
GTTGGAATTTATAACTACTAGGGAGATATTACTTTTGAATTGTCAGAAAGGAGACTGAAAATAAGGGTTCTTAATGAGAATCTTGCAGCTGAACTCTGTTTCATCAATTTTTAAACCCCTTCTGCCAAATTAAAATGAATGGAGCATTTTTAAAATGAGTGTCCAGGCTTCCCTGTAATTTTACATAGCACTATTTATATTACCGAAGAAACCCTCATGTCAAAAGCACAAGATATCTTGCAAAGGCATCTTTCAGCAGCGAAGCTAAGGAAATAAATGATCTTAACATGAAGAAAGCAATAGATTTAAGGTTAAAAGTTATCTTGACTTTAAAAAAAGCAGACCTATTAAATAGTCTCCTCGGTGATTTATATGACCACAAAGAGCAGTAAGTCTGTGTTTAGAAAACAACACGAGGAAGTGGCAGTAAAGCAAAGAAGATACATCTTATAGAAATATGAAGCAGAGATTTTTTTAAAAAAAAACTAGAGGTTTGTTTTTAAAGCAGGGAAATGAACAGCAAAGCTGTTTCATCCTTTACCCCACCATCATTCCCCTCTTATTATGTCCTGCCAGGACTAAAGAGATTCCTTATCTGGAATTTTCTGACTTTCTTCAGGTCAAATACCAAATTCATTCTAAAATGAACTAATTTAGAGATGGCGTGTTAACATGGAAACATAGTTCATGTTTAAAGCACCAATGAGGTTTCTATTTCAAAGCACAAGGGTGCCACCATCTTGTGATGCCACTGACTGAGAATGTTTTATTCCCTGATTACTTCCAATACAGATGAAAACACAAGGCTGTAAGAAATGCTTGGAATCTGAAATGGCCCAGAGTGACCGGCTGACCTATCTACAAACTCCCTGGGGACCTATCTCCTGATCTACGAAGCAGTAGTGTAAACAATTTAATGAAAAGCCTAGAGTGAATCCCAGAGAAAGAGGAAGAGGGAAATAAGTCAGGAAGCATGGGGTTAATAGCTCTGGGCACCAACATGAAGACACTGTTTGCTTTGGACTGCCGCTTCTGAAGGTCAGGAAACATATAATCAGATCAACTAATTGATTTTTTTATCATCTCTGACAAATTCCTTCTAGATGTCTCACTAAATGACAGCCAGGAAATAATAATAGGTATGAATAAAGAGCCCAACTCACTGCAGTATCCTTTAAACAGATATGATTGAAAGACGGGCTCTTGTGCCAAAATGACTGTCTCAGTAGAGCTTTCAAGCTCCCCTCTCCCATCTATTTTTAGAATAACTTGTACCTAAGTTAGCATTGTAAATAACTGCAGCAGCAAATCTGTGATTATCCAGTTTGGGGAAATATCCAGATCCTACTTCTGGTGCTTCCACCTCAGAGTGTGGACAGAGCAAAGAATGGAGAGGGAGAGAGAGAGAGTGTATGTGTGTGTGAGGGGGGAAGACAACCAGTACATTCCACTGGTTTTCATTCTTGTAAGAAGGCTTCATGGGGGACACAAGCTTAATGCTAAAGGTTTTGTATTATTTGAGGGATTTCAATTCTCCTCACTATCCTGGTCCCCATTACAGTTTGTCTGAACCAGACTAAAAGCTTTCTGTGTGGGCAGAAATAGGGATTGACTGATGATTTGTCTTCTCCTTCCTTCACTGTGCCATATATCTTTGTAATCTGACCCAGATCCTGAACTTGTTTTCTCTTAAAACCATCTGCAGAGGGTATATTGTGTTAGTGTTCCACTTTAGCTTTTAGCAGAATTCTGATGAGCTAAATAAACAAGGCCACCTAAACATTCTAAGTTCAACTAGAAATATTGGCTGACTCCCCATATGGAATAGGGGGGTCAGAGAACTTTCTACACCTGACTAAGTCTTAAATACTTAGTCCCAGCATGCCCTAGAGCTATGAAAACCCACCCTAGTTGGTTCAAATTGCTCTTACCCCAAGGTGCTGATAAATCCATTCGTCGATCCCTCTGCATATAGAGAACAAATGTCCCCAATATGTAGGAAACTAGACATCTTGTCAGACATGTCTTCCTTGATGATCTAAACAAGAGAAATGTGAAAGACTATTAGAACAAAAGAGACGATGAACCACCAACTCAAAAAACAAATCCTTAAATCGTTTCTACATCATTTTTGAGAGACCTCAAAATCAGACACAAATAGGATTTTGACAGGCAAGACATTTTCAAGGACATAAGAACCTGAGTAGTAAAAAAAAATTATTTGTTTAAATGCATTTCAGAATGTCTGAACAGAGATGAAGACCTTTCAGCTGCAACTGCATCTGTTGTACCACATACAGCTTTATGATTCCTCAGAAGTGCAAATACATTTTGAATGGGAAGGCTGGAAGGAGCTCGGTAAGAACTCAGAAAAGAGACTTTGGATGATTAAGGAGTTGGTGAAAATGATGTATGAATGGGATGAGCATATATAGAGTTTGCTTGAGGGAATATTGACTGAAAAAAAAGTGACTGGCATAAAAATGATGTACTGTGCACATTTCAAAGTATCAGAAGAACGGAATTAAATTTTAATAGAGAAAAAGTAAAGTTAGCTACCAACAAATTAGTTCTGAGAGGAGATTTTGCTAAGGAAATTATTCTAAATTCTTTTCCAGCACCATATTCTCTAGGAAAGGCAAAGCAGCAACCCCACTGTAGTGAGGCAAAATTCCCTTCACAGAATGCTGATACTCTTTCTCCTCCACTCTGTGGTCTTTTTTCACTCACAAATATATCAATCATATATATATATATATATATATATATATATATATATAAAGGAGAATGGAGCACCATGTATCCAAAAAAATCCACAGTTGGGCTGGGGGTATTGTCCCCAAAACTGTTAATGTTTCTAATTCAGTCTTATAAACCCCTGTTATAACATTTCAGTTTAACAGAGGGAAAAAAAAATAGACATGGTTTCCTCTTCATCTCCTTTGCAGAAGAGGAGCATTGGGTTTAATACAAGTCATTGAACATGAGACACCAACAATTTCAAAAGAAGTGTGCTCTCTGGAGAGGCCAAAATTTATGCAGATATGATAAACTATATAAGGGGAACATAGGAATCCCATATATGGGTGCAAACCTTTTAAGTTAATTCAGCATTTACCCAAACCAGATTCTCATAAGGCATTAAGGTCACCAAACTAACTTGAAGTCAATCAATGGTATTTATTGAGCGTTTACGGTGTGCAAAGCACTGTATTAAGTGTGTGGGAGAGTCCGGTACAAGAGTTGATAAACACACTGAAGTCTGTTGGATTATACGTTCTACATCTTATTAGGCTCAGTAGGTCTTTTTCTGCTGTGAAAGGGCTCAGCACCAAAGCCTACTTAGGAATAATGGGAACTAATAACTAGACTTTGAAACCGAGCAGATAAAAATTAAACTTTCAGTCTGGACTAGATTTTCCTGAAATAAATTTCAACCTGGTTAAAAAAAAAAGTTCCACAGCTGGTTCAGACCAGTGGTTCAATCTGGTTGGGCATTCTTTTTCCGACAGTGACAACAGAACACCTGAAGGAATGGTAGAGGATGGTAACCCCTGCAACGGTAAAGTTCCCTCTTGTCCAGGAATGTATCTAAACCCTTCTTGAACCTACTGATAGGTTCAGGCTGCACAACTTCCTTTGGGCTCCCGGGAACAAATTCCATCTGTTTACCATTAGCAGAAAGTTCAGGAGTCAGAGGACCTGGGTTCTAATCCTACTCTGCCTCTTGCTTGCTGTGGGAACTTGGGCAAGTCACTTGACTTCTTTGTGCCTCAGTTACTTTATCTCTAAAGTGGGGATACAATACCTGTTCTTCCCTCACACTGTGAGCCCCATGTGGGACAGGGGCTGTGCCTGATCTGCTTATATTTTAGCTGCAGTGCTTTGCACATAGTGAGCACCTAAATACCACAATTATCATTATTAAGATTACCATGTGAAGAAGTGTTCCTTCTGTTTTGAACCTACCACCTTCAGGCTTCAATAGGTGGATACTTTTCCTGCTGTTGTGGAATTGGCAAACAACTATTTCATGTTCTCTCTGTCCACGTATTTTACGATTTTGCATTCTCAATTAGACTCCCCCTCAGCCTCCATCTTTCCAGACTGACAAATTCCAAACTTTTCAGCCTATCCTCCATCCCTCCTCTCATGTTGGTTACCCTCAACTGCACAGTTTCCAACTCTATTTCATTCACAAAATGTGGAAACCAGAACTGCACCTTACAGACATACAATGATTTTATATAGTGACAAAGCTATATCTTTGTCTTATTTTCTATCACGTTCCTGATATGTCCAGCATCCAGCATTCGATTGGTCTTTTTGGTCCCTGACTTTACTAGGAAGTTACCTACAACATCACCATCCTCCTTCCTGTCCCACAAGCTCACAATCTTGGTGTCATCTTTGACCCCGGTGTCGCATTTACCTCCCACAATCAGACTCCAATTCTTTCTCTACATTTTTTAATGGTATTTGTTAAGCACTTACTATGTGCCAGGTGCTACACAAAGCACTGAGGTAGATACAATCTAATTGGGTTGGACACAGTTCATGTCCCATATGGGGCTCCCCATATGTACTCCCCATTTTACAGGTGAGGGAACTGAGGCTCATAGAGCTAAGTGACTTGTCCAAGGTCACACAGCAGTCAAGTGGCAGAGTCAGGATTAGAACCCAGGTCCCCTGACCCCCAGGCCTACGTTTTATCCAGTAGGCCACGGTGCTTCTCCTAATACACGATTTCAAGGATCCATTGCCTCATATGTTAGAACAAAAATAAATAATGACAACTCTGAGCCCATATCACCTCCCAGCTGGACTAGTTCCTTCTAGACTGTGAGCTCGTTGTGGGGAGGAAATGTCACTGTTTATTGTTGTATTTTCCCAACCGTTTAGTACAGTGCTCGGCACACAATAAGCACTTAATAAATACGATTGAATGAATGAATGGACTGTCCTATCAGTCTCCTTATTGATCTCCCTCCCTCCTTCTAGCCTTCTTCAGTTACAAATACAACTGCAAGTAACATCTTTCTGAAATGATGACTGGAGCACATCACTTGCTTCTAAAAAAAATATTTAATGGCTCCCCACTACTTTCCATCTAAAACCATAACAATTGAATGCCTCGTATTTGTAGATTTCTTTCATTCTCCCCCGACTCTCCTACGTACCCTTCCTCTCTGCTGCTTCTTTTATCGGTAATTTATTTTCATGTCTGTCTCCCTCACTAGATTGTAAACTCCTAAAGGACAGGGAGTCTGTAAACCTCCCCTGCCTATTCTCCCAAGTGCTTCACATTCATTCAATCATATTTATTGAGCGCTTACTGTGTGCAGAGCACTGTACTAGTGCTTGGAAAGTACAATTCAGCAACAAAAAAATAGAGACAATCCCTCCCCACAATGGGCTCACAGTCTAGAAAGGGGGAGGTAGACATCAAACAAGTAAACAGGCATCAATAAATACATTCCATTGATCCATCCCTTCCCCCCACCCTACTCAGTCTATTTCTCCATGCTCTTCCTTCAAAACTGTTCTAGAAACTCTTCTCCTCCAAGTAGTATTTTGGTCCCCTCAGCCACTGCAGACTGTATTCTCCTTGTGGCCAGGGAACGTGTCTACCAACTCTGTTGTACTGTACTCTCCCAAGTGCTCTGTACAAGTACAGTGCCCTGAATACAGTAAGCGCTCAATAAATGCCATTGATTACAACACTTTTATATCTTTATTTTTCCCTTGTTATCAATTTAACCATCTCTTCTCACATTTTTTAAACTCCTGTAGACTTCTCCATTCAAATCTGCTGGTCTTCCGCAGGCCCGTAACCAGGTCTGAAACTTTTTCGCACCTAGTAAAATGCTCTGCATACACTAGGCACTCAATACTGATATTCTGGGATACCATCTGCATTACCGCTAAAGTTTTCCACTTACTACTGATGAGGTCTGAAGGACCTTGAAGTGTGCTGTCTTACCCATTTTATTGTTTGGCTCACCATTATTTATTTTTGTTCTAACATATGAGGCAATAGAGGATTTATCTTCCTGCTAAGGAAAGAGAGATGTCTGTTGGTGTTGACAGTAACTTCAAGATAAAGCTCTAGGCCGGAACGGGCCAGAACTTGGCTCTGGTATAAACAAAAGGCCCAGAACCACCACTCCAGTTATGGAAATTCTTTGGCGGCGGCAACCCTTTTGGCTAGTGGGCAGTATTCCGTGGGCAGTATTCCCGGGGGGCCGGGGAGGGGGTCTGCAGCTCACAGCCCCACCACCTGCCCCCACTGTCTACTGGTCACCAGTAGGTGGAGCCAGAAACCAGGCTCCCGGTGGGGGTCGGTCAGTCAGTCAATCAATCGATCGTATTTACTGAGGGAATACTGTGTGCAGGGCACTGTACTAATCGCTTGGGAGAGAACAATACAACAATAAAGAGACACATTTTCTACCCACAACGAGCGTACAGTCTACAGGGGGTCTACAATCGATTGGGCATGGAGAAAAACCACCCAACCTCACCCCTCCCTTGCCCAGAGACGGAAGGAAGAAGCATCGAAGGAGGTGGCCGAAGACGATGCCACTAAGAGTGCAAGGCCATGATAATAATAATAATGTTGGCATTTGTTAAGCGCTTACTATGTGCAGAGCACTGTTCTTAGCGCTGGGGTAGACACAGGGGAATCAGGTTGTCCCACGTGGGGCTCACAGTCTTCATCCCCATTTTACAGATGAGGTAACTGAGGCACAGAGAAGTGAAGTGACTTGCCCACAGTCACACAGCTGACAAGTGGCAGAGCGGGGATTCGAACCCATGACCTCTGACTCCAAAGCCCGTGCTCTTTCCACTGAGCCACACTGCTTCTGATGTGTGATGATGTGTGGCACTTCCCCGTCCCCCAAGGTACCCACTGCTGCACCTCGATCCCTGCTCTGTTTCCAGGATGAAGGAGGCAACGGTGGCCCATTCGCTCATGCCCCCTCTACCCCAACCTTCTACCCTTCCTCTTACCCTCCCACCACACTTCCCACACCATTGCCTTTGCCACTAATAATAATAATTGCGGCATTTGTTAAGCGCTTACTATGTGTCAAGCACTGTTCTAAGTGCTGGGGTGGACAGAGGGTAATCAGGTTGTCCCACTCACGTGGGGCTCACACTTTTAATCCCCATTTTACAGATAAGGTAGCTGAGGCACAGAGGAGTTAAGTGACTTGCCCAAGGTCACTCAGCAGACAAGTGGCAGAGTCGGGATCAGAGCCCACGTCTTCTGACTCCCAAGACTGTGCTCTTTCCACTAAGCCACGCTGCTTCACTAGGATACTTGGGGCTGAGTGGGAAGGGATAACCCAACCCTATAGTCCTTGGGTGACCCAAACTGTAGGCCTGAATTCCCACAGGGCTGTGGGGAGAACTGCTTTAGCTACAGATACACTCACTCTAGCCCCCCAGCACTCACACGCCCTTATACTCGACTATTTCTTCCCCTGCCTGTAATTTATTTTAATGTCGGTCTCCTCCTCTAGGCTGCAAGCTCCTGGTGGGCAGGATTCTTGTCTACCCCCTCGGTTCCCAAGGACTTAGTATTCATTCATTCAATGGTATTTATTAAGCACTTATTGTGTGCAAAGCACTGTACTAAGTGCTTGGGAAAATACAGTACAACAATAAACAGTGACATTCCCTGCCCACAACGAGCTCAAAGTCTAGAGGTGGGGGAGACAGACATCAATACATATAAATAAAATTACAGATATATACATATGTGCTCTGGGGCTGGGAGTGGGGGATGGGGGGCAGAGCAAAGGGACAAAGTCAGGGAGATGCAGAAGGGATGGGAGATGAAGAAAAGTGGGGCTTAGTCTCAGAAGGCCTCTTGAAGGAGATGTGCCTTCAATAAGGCTATGGAAAGGGGCAGGGGGAGTAACTGTCTTTCATATTTGAGGAGGGAGGGCATTCCATGCCAGAGACAGGACGTGGGCCAGGGGTTGGCTGCGAGATCGAGGCAGTAAGAAGGCTGGCATTAGAGGAGCCAAGTATGTGGGCTGGGTAGTAGGAGAGAAGTGAGGTGAGGTAAGAGGGAGCAAGGTGAAGGAGTACTTTAAAACCAATGGTGAGGAGTTTTTGTTTGATACAGAGGTGGATAGGCAACCGATGGAGATTTTTGAGGAGGGGGGTGACAGTGCCCTGCATACAGTAAGTGCTCAATAAATACCATTGATTGGGATAAAGGGGAGAGAAGGGAAATAGCCCCTTTCTGAGGGTTTCTGGTCCCTGTTCAACAGGTTGGGGGTGACAACACACAAGGGATCTGGTCTTCTTATGCTGCACGCCCGGCATTAGATGTCTGATGCAATCGGCATTCCGATTAGAATTTTTTTTTCCTTTTTTAACTTCAGCCCTGCTTCCAGGATTCTGTTACCTTTGCAACAAGGCTTTACACCCACAAATCTCCATGCTGGTGATTCTCCGACTCACACAATCAACATCTACAAAGGAATGTCTACTCCCAACCCCAAAATCCAAACAAACAAAATGTGGGCTAGAGGGCAGAGGGCCTCAACAAAACCAACCTATTACAATCAGTTCTAGGATTTCGCCCCCACTGTATTTGCACACACTAAAATCTGCAAGATATTCAACATTAACAAAAATATTGAGATGACTCATCTCACAATTTTTATCAGGACAGTCAATATTTAGGAGTGGCTGCTTTGCTATAATGAATATATTGATTTTTTTAAAAAAACACAGTTAAGTGGGAAACAGGAGCTGATTTAATACAGTGCTCCACACCCAGTAAGTATTCAATAAATACTATTATTTGATCGATTTTCAAACATTACCTCAAGGACTCAGGAATTGATTGCTAAAATAAGCTTGTTGTGGGCAGGGAATAGGTCTATCAAAGCAGCGTGGCCTGGCGGATAGAGCATGGGCCTGGGAGTCAGAAGGACCTGGGCTCTCATCCCAGCTCTGCCACTTGGGGATTTAATATCTGTTCTCTCTCCTTCTTAGACTGTGAGCCCCATCTGGGACAGGGACAGGGTCAACCTGACAACCCTTTATCTGTCCCAGAGCATAGTATAGTGCCCAGCACACAATAAGTGTTTAACAAATACCATTAAAAAAGTGTAAAAACATTCACTTCCGGAATGAATTCCAATATTCCAAATTTCTTGCTACAGGGAACTATGTTCTGATAAGTTTATGAACCTAATTTTGGAGTATTCAGGCTATGGAACACTGAGTCTTTTGCCCCATCTTCAGAACGTGGCAATTTTATAGGCAACTACTCAGTCAAGTATTCCTGTGGCCTGCTAGGAAAAAACAAAAAATTAAGAAAACACTATTTCTTCAAAAATACCAGTCTGATAATGCAAGAAGAGTAAACAACATTTCACTGAACATTAACTAATTTAAATAGAAAGGTAGGCACTAGGCACTGAGTGGGCAAGAAATGTGTCTGTTTATTGTTATATTGTATCCTCCCAAGGGTTTAGTAGTGTTCTGCATACAGTAAGTGCTCAATAAATATGATTAACTGAACAATAGAGCCAACATTAAAAAGCCAATTATGGCCAAAATAAGATAGATAAAAATAATATGCAGAAGTGCCAGTTTACAACATTTTGGGCCTTTAAATGGCATGTTATCATAATTCCTTCACCTGGATTTTTAATATCTTGATGACGATGATGGTATTTGTTAAACCCTTACTGTGGTAGTTAAAATATAACCAGGTCAGACACTGTCCTTGTCCTACATGGGGCAAACGGCCTAAGTAGGAGACGGAACAGGCATTGAATTCCCATTTTACAGATGATGGAACTGAGGCACAAAGTAGTCAAGTGACTTGCCCAAGGTCACCCAGCAGGCAAGTGGCAGAGTCTGGATTAGACCCAGGTAATCTGACTCCCAGGGCTGTGCTCTTTCCACTAGGCCATATTGCTCCCCACATGATGGTTTAAAAGCTACATCAAAATAACCTACATTCTATTTATGGCTATTATAAATTTCTCTCAAAGGTTTGTTGTTTAGGGTCAATTACTGGAATTTTTAAAAAGAAAGCCCAAGCTATGGTTTCATGGTATTTCACAGGTCAAGCCACGTGGAATGGAAAAGACTCAGCTCCTCTTAGTTTTAGCATTTTCCCTCCGAAGACTGTAAAGCCCAAATGATTTAAGCGAGCTTTGGCCAGTAAACACCAAAAGTCAGCTGCTTCCCACGAAAGCATTTATCACCACTATTATCAAAGATCTGCTGCTGCTATAACTGAGTTAACTATCTTGAAAGATGTGCTTCTCAATGACAGAAGTGCTACGGTTCACTGCTGCTTCATTCTTGATCAGCCAATGGCACAAATTTTGAGGCCCAACTGCACATTTGAGTGAAAGTATCATTTTGCATTTACTTTACCTATTTATTCAAATTAATGTCTGCCCCCCCCCCACCTAGACTGTAAGTTCATTAAGGGCAGGGAACGTGTCTGCTAATTCTGTTGTACTGTCCTCTCCCGAGCGCTTACTACAGTGTTCTGCCCACAGTAAGTGCTCGATAAAGACCATTGATTAATTCATATTTAAAAAAATAATTATCTAGGAGTCCACATGGGCTGAACATTTAGAAGGGGGTCAAACAAATTTCCATTCATGTTCATTTTTCCCTATTCTATATTTTATTTTCAAAACAAGAGCAACCCAGTCACAGGGTAATATACAACCCCATGGGTCATCCTAAACCCAATTTATACCTGAATATCACTGATTGAGCAAACCAGGCATAGCTAAAGACTCAAGGAACACACCAGTCTCCATGGGGGGCAGGGGAAGGGGGGTCTCTTGTAGAAATACACTCAGAAAAGATTAGCCTAAAAGCTCCCTGGACCAGCCTTGATGTTTCTAAAGATTTTCCACATTAATTAAGCATTGGTGACTTGGCAAATATTTGCTGCAATTACTATGGTTATCCTGAAAGGAAATAAAGAGCAGTCAAGTCGACATACAAGGGCATCTAGAAAAAAAAATGAACTGGACTTCCAGCCAACAGTCATCTGGAAAGTTTCTGTTAGAATGAAAAACAATCTCTTTGAGAGGAAATAGTAGAAAGCATGCAGGCCTCTCCTTCACTACAGAGAACCCTGCATGAACACCCCATTTTCTATCCATTTAGTCCCTGGAAAAGGCTTCTGGCTTCTTTGTACCACTGAAGACCAGCTTAGAGGAAAACCACTTGCACCTATCTGCTGAGAGCTGGAAAACTCAATTCTCAAAACCTCTGAGCCTCTGGGATTTTCAAGTGACCAAATTCCTTGAACATCAGATGTCTCCTGCAGATTGCAGCTAATCTTCACTCGGGGACTTTCACCTCTTCCATAAATTAACACACTAGAGGATGCTAAACACTTCAAAATATATACCCACAAAAGGTCAACATTTCCATTAGTAATAAGCAATATTTTGTACAGTATTTGTTAAGCACTGACTATGTGCCAGGCACTGTTCTAAGCGCTGAGGTAGACCCAAGCCAATCAGGTTGCACAGTTCACAATCCAAGTCCCACTTGGGGTTCACAGTCTTGCGGGCAGGGACCGTGTCTACCAACTCTGTTAATATTGTACCTTCCCAAGTGGCTAGTATAGTACTCTGCACACAGTAAGTGCTCAACAAATATGATTGAGTGATGAGGTAACTGAGGCCCAGAGAAGTGCAGTGACTTGCCCTAGGTCACACAGCAGATAAGTAGTGGAACTGGAATCAGATCCCAGGTCCCTCTGACTCCCAGGCCTGTGCTCTACCCACTAGGCCACGCTGCTTTTCGTGTATTGTATTTCAGAGGAAGGAGTTCTCTTGATAAAGGCTCTAGACATAATGAAATCCCCCAGAAGAAAAAAAAAAAATCTAAAAAACTGACCAAACCTTCCTGTCTACTGCCAACAGTAGATTCTATTGACAATTCATCACACAAACACTATACACATTCTATCCCTCATTAAGCTGTGTGCTTCTCAAGAGCAGACTCAATCTTTCACTTCTTTTAGAAGTTCCCAAGTGCCTAATACAGTGTTGTGCCCCACTAGGTGATCAAATCCTGCTGATGCTAAAAAACTGAGGCATTCTTGAATTTCAAGTGAATCAAATTTACAGGTATGTGGTGTCAAATCTGCAATCAACTGCATAGCTATTCTGTTTATTAATAATGATGATGGTATTTGTTAAGCACTTACTATGTGCCAAGCACTGTTCTAAGCACTGGGGTAGATACAAGGTAATCAGGTTGCCCCACGCGGAGCTCACAGTCTTAGTTCCCATTTTACAGATGAGGTAACTGAGGCACAGAGAAGTTAAGTGACTTGTCCAAAGTCACACAGCTAAGTGGCAGAGCTGGGATTCAAACCCATGACCTCTGACTCCCAAGCCCGTGCTCTTTCCACAGTTAACACAAGGCTCCTCTGCTCTTGTAGGTCCTGAAGAGCCCTGGGGATTCCTTGGTGAGCAGAGAAGAAGAAAAAGAAGCATCCAAACTTCAAAATAAAATCACACTAGGCTTTAAGTACTACTACTACTTTTTATACGACTCTAGGGAACTCTTCCCTAGTTAGCTGAAAGTGGGGAAAGGACAAGGACAGTGAAAGCTTGCTATCACATTCTAAAGAATTAGGTTGAAAATTCTGGAGGAAAAAAATAGTTTGAAAAGGTTTTCTTTGCTTTTTTTTTTTTTTTAAGTATTACTATTTGGTAATCAGAAAGCCCATCAGCGGAGAGCTACCCAAAGTGAATCGAGATAAATACTAAAAAGTAAATCATTTTCAACATGGTTCCTCACATTGCTAACACGTTTTTCTGTGCCGTAAAAAACACCTACAATATTTGAACTGAAACATTCAACTTTCGGAAACCTTTTCCCCATTGTTCATTTGTTTAGGGCTTCCTTGGCCTGTATTCTAGTCTTCTAGGCTCAGACTCCCAGTCTTAGAATGGATTTTGTAAACCGCATAAGAAAAAAACAAAACCTAGTCTGAAAAAATCCTGGGAATTAAAAAAGGTTGGCACCTTGGTCACATAGATTAATACAATCATTGTTCTAGGGTACTTGACTACACAATACCTGGGTGGCTGACCCAAACAGCAAAAAAAAAAAAAAAACCTGAGGAGAACTTTCTGTTCTCCCTGGAATGTCAGTGTAGGTCCTTCTTATTATGCCTCTCATAGAAACCTTTACAGCAACAGCTGGATACCGAGTCTCTACTTTCACTGAAAAATGTGCTCATTTCATTCTATAGAGCTAAGAATGGGTTTTCACAGAAACACTGAACCACTTATAGCAATTTTTCTAAGGAACATACTGCATTAATTGTATTAAATTCATTTTCCAAAAAAAAAATCCACCTTTTCCTCCCCCACAGAATTCAGATTCAAAAGTTAGCAATCCCTGAAACTACAGCTAACTCTGAAATATACTTATATTAACCCAAAGATGGTGTATCAGCAGGGTGAGGAGGAAAAAAGCAGCATTTGATGCCTATTTCTTGATCTTGAGTTTGGGAAGACGATGTGAACTTCTTAGGGCTAAAATATTATTAGTTTATTTTTGATGAAACCACGTGACTGTTGATCAGTTTGACTTGCAGCAACCAGACCCCCATAAATGCCCTAACCTAAAATAGGCAATTCTAATCATCACTGTCCAGAGCTGAATGGTCCCTGCTAGTCTGGCACCCCAATGCTCCATTTATTTCATTCTAACCATGTTCTCAGTGTGTTTTACTGCTCAATTAACTTGCAATTGGCAATTTTATATGCACCACCACTGAAGGAGAGGAAACATTTCACTGAGTGCTTTTCGGTCTCTTTTACCTTTCATAACAATTAAGCTACCTAAGGTTAGGTTTCTAAACTGTGCCTAATTGCTTGGATACGACAGCAGAAAACAATTAAGGTGAAAGTTTGTGAGCAAGCCTAATTTCTACTTCAGGGCACTGGTATTTGCTACCAAAAAGACTGGCAAGGAGAAACCATAGCTGCAGCAAAAAGCATGGCCTCATGGCTATGGCACTAGTGGCATGAAGAAAATGGCTTCTTTTAAAACCAGGTTCTCAGACATTTATAGGAACTTTGGGTTCATTACATTTTTCCACACAGTCATTCAATGGCATTTACTGAGCACTTACTAAGTGAGCTGCTCACACTCTAAAGAGAGAGAAAGGCAAAAAGAGGTAAATAAAATTTGGCTTCTTGGTGAGACAGTAAAATAAGGAAAATCATATTTTACGTCAGTTTTCCCGTTTTTCATTTCCTACCACAAAACTCAAAAATGAACAGCTTCATTTGGGGATTTGAAGCCTGTCGTGTTGGAGGGTGGGTAGGATTTATTTTAACATTTCTTTCAGAGCCGAGCCCATATTCAGCAAAATGTGCCTGAAGATGTTTGGAATGCTTGATTTCAACCTTTCATGCAAGCCAACAATCCTTCACTCTCCAGTTTCCTCAAGACATACAGCCAGTCCTGCACCCCTCTGACAGAGGGAAGGGACAGAACGGGGGGACCTCCTCAGGCTCAAGAGGCCTCTCTGATTATACTGTACCCACTCCAGTGGCTTAGAGATACTTGACACTCAGTACGCACAATTATCATTATTATTCTTTTCCCCCTGCCCTCTCTCCCTTTTCAACCCCTTCCCCCTCCCTTTGTGACCTAACCCATCAACTGAAATCTCAGCTGACTTTTTTTAAACCTCTAAATGTTTTGGAATACAAATATATCCCAAAGAATCTACCAAGGAGAAGCCGGGATGGGCACGGAAAAATGTAGGGACTATCCTACCTAAATCAGCCCTTCTGGTCACATTACTCTAATTCACCTTTACTTGAACCAATTCCATTTGGTCATTTGATTACTGTTCTATATATGCAATTATACAGGCAGTGTAAAACTTGAAAGCCAACAAACTACTAAGTCATGGATTATGGAACTATTTGCCTACCATCTTAACTGACAATTATTTTGGAGTAGTTTGGAGATTCTAATAAATCTAACTATAACACCAGTGCTTCCTGTGACTATAGGGAGCTTGAATACTCCAAGCCCACACTGTGAGACCAGTTAATTACATGATGAGAAGGATTTGCTTGAACATCTAATTGCTAAGACAGTTAAGAATATTTATAATAATAATAATAATGTTGGTATTTGTTAAGCGCTTACTATGTGCAGAGCACCGTTCTAAGCGCTGGGGTAGACACAGGGGAATCAGGTTGTCCCACGTGGGGCTCACAGTCTTCATCCCCATTTTACAGATGAGGTAACTGAGGCACAGAGAAGTGAAGTGACTTGCCCACAGTCACACAGCTGACAAGTGGCAGAGCCGGAATTTGAACCCATGACCTCTGACTCCCAAGCCCGGGCTCTTTCCACTGAGCCATGCTGCTTCTCTATTTATACTTACATACTATCATCAATGAATTTGTTCAGCATTTACTCCGTGTCAAGCACTGTTCTGAGCACTATAGTAGATACAAGTTTATCAGGTTGGACATAGTTCCTGTCCCACATGGGGTTCAGTCTAAGTAGAAGCTGGAACAGGTATTGAATCCTCATTTTACAGCTGAGGAAACTGAGGTACAGAGAATTTAAGTGACTTGTCCAAGGTCACACAGCAAACAATTGGTAGAGTCAGGATTAGAACCCAGGTCTTCTGACTCCCAGGCCCATGCTCCTTCACTAAGCCATGCTACTTCCTTCTCTGCATAAGTATAGTAGAAGTATATATACTCATATTAATTAATAGTATAACATCTTATCTCAAAAATTTGGCTCCTAAAGACAAAAGGAAAAAAGTTTCATCATAATATTACCTTTATTTCTAGTGAGTTCCTTTCAGACCCTAAATGTTATTGTCCAATTGAATATTTTTAAAAACCTACAATCCCAGTGCTAAATATTGGTGTCAGGTTTTCAACATCCAATCAATTAGTGACTAATGAGACTTTTCTCTTTGTTTTACCTCAACTTGTATAGACGACTCTATCATCCAACATTCTAGGACACAAATCACTTGCCAAGCTAAGCTAGAGCTGATCTTCCAGCTCCAAGATCTATTTTGAGGTCATTAGAAAATATGTGGGGTTTTTTTGTTTTGTTTTTTTTAAAAAAAAAAAGACCAAAAATCTCCTTACCTTTAGAGTTAGGTACCAATTAAAATCAGTTATCCATCACATTCATGCATTTTTAATAAGCCGTAGGGAGAACTAAGTCTCCAATTCTGCCAGAAATGTAGATTAACACACTTTGCTGCCTATAATATTCATGACCAAATGGAGTGAGACCCTTTGCCTTAAAGGCAAGATCGGGAAGCTGTGTGATGATGAGGGCAGAGCAAGACAAACCATAACATTTTATGAGGAAAAGCCAAAAAAAATACGCCAGAAAACAAAAATTTGCCAGAGGAGGATCAATTTACTGACATTTAACCAAAGAAGAATTTCCTTAAAAAAGAAATAAATTAAAATTATTTAACCCAGGCAAATATGATTATAAAATAGGAAAACAGCCAGTGCGGTTCTAAACCCTTTACAATTGGATATTTTTTAGAAAAAACTATCTCTCTGCTCAACCAGTTTACTCTTCTTATATTACAGCACTGAATGTTCCTGGTTTAAGTTTCAGAACTTCCTTTAAGCAAAGAAAGATACTTTAAGATACAATCTTTAGTTGTGAAATGAGTATTAGCAACAAAACATATGTGAATGTACACTTTTGAGCTGTGCCAAGAAATGTTAAATTAATTATGGCTTTGCAACACACACACACACACACCAATGTTTGATAGTTAGTGATGGTTTCCAAGAAGCTCCACAGATTAGCAAGGTGTTTTTCGAATGCGGGTATGTGTCCCTGCCCATCAACACCATTTTAAGTAAGGAAGCAGGCTGACTTCACTGCCAATTGTTTGTGGTCCCATCAAAATCATCCAGGATTGGCAATGGTTATAATGATAAAGCACTTCAGCCTCTCCACACCACAGTAATTGCAGATTTGTAGCAATACTAGAGTGAAAAGCAGTGAGTTGCCTAACCCTAAGAGGAGAAAAAGAAAGTGAGGGGAAGAAGGAGTGGGGTGATGAGTGAGGTTTTAAGCCGAGGAAGGTTTGGTTTGGGGTTTTTTTTGGGGGGGGGGACATCTTGACGATGGGAAAAAAAAGGGTAAAAAAGGCAAGGTAGGCGGTCTGCAATGCCTTTTGTTCCACTCAAGTGGTCCATGTCCTAAAAATGTCTGAGAAACACTGACCTAAAGGAATACTCTAAAAGCTTCTAGTTAATTAATGTGATGGCTTGCTCTAAAAGTTTGGTGAAATTCAGAGTCCCTTCATTTCATGCAATCACCTTTTTATTCTGATTACCTCCCTCAGAGCAAGAGAAACTTTTGTCTGCTTTCTGTTTTTACTTGGTCCATAATGATTTGAAAAGTTTTAATTTTCTGTACACTGCTGGCCATTTTGGTGTGGCTATAAAATGGAATAACTGCTAAGTAATTCAGCTCACTTTTTAAGGACAATTTTTACACCACCCCAAGAAAATCGGCTCCGTTTTATTATGTATATGCCCACTTAATGAAGCTTGAAATATTCACATATTAAAATAGATTTAGATAGAAAATATGAAGTGAATCTCTTATTAAAACAACATAGAGTTATAGCCTCTTCCAGATACACTACCTTCAACTACAATGCACTGCTTAGCAAAGCCTCCAAAACCTAATCAAATAAGTTTTCCGCAGCCCTCAAGAGCCACAGTAAATCTTCTAAGAGGTCCTGGAAGCAACAATAAAAGACCAATCTGGGTTAATACTTTCCTATGGGAAAAAAAAAGAGTTAAAAGAGGAAAAAAAACCTCGCCTGGCTAAAGCCATACTAATACTTAACACTTGCATAGTGTTTAAAGTTTTCAAAACCCTTCACTAATGCTGCCATGACATCTGTCAAGGCTGACTGGAGACAGATATTTTTATATGCACTCTCCAGAAGAGGAAATGGACACACAGATGTTATGGTTTGTCTCCGCCCAGGGAACAAGTCAATGACTACACTCTGAA